>NW_023416340.1:1866439-2396235 GCF_014108235.1 Myotis myotis
CAGAGCCAGCGAACTGTCCTCTTCTGTGATCACAAATAAAGGTAGTCTGGTAAACAAATACAACCTGCCTTAAAATCAGGACTGTGGTTTACGGCACGGAGGGACAGTGTATCGCAGGGAAATTCAACACTCTCCTGAATGCCTGGCAGGACTAAGGCGTGCCAAAAAGAAGAGTAGAAGATCTGAAGCACCTTCACTACTGCATATTTTTATATATTTTTTTAATTCTTTTTTCACCATTTCATTAAGAACCTATTTTATTATTTTTTTATTTTTTTTCATCACTTGATTTTACCTTTTTAATTACCACATTTTTTAATCAGTATTATTGCTATCATTTTACCATTTTTTCAAGTGTCATTTTATTTTTTATTTTTTTTATTTTTCTTTATTTTATTTTGGGATTAGTGTTCTACACTCTTTTTTCATCGTTCCTTTAGCATCATTTCTCTCTATCTCACATTTACCCATAAGCCAAAACTCTCTTCCTCACTTTTCCCCTTTTGCTGTCCTGTTTCTCTTACCCTATTCCTGCTTTAGATTTTCCCTATTCCTTCTTTTTACCCACTGTCTAAATTTCACCCTACTTATATATCTAATTTCCAATCCCTTGCTCTAAATCCATATACACCTCTCTCTTATCTTTCTTCACTATCCAATTTTTTTTCTCTCTCTCTCTGTCGTTTTGCTAGCGTTTGCTTGATTTTGAGTATATTAGGTTTTTTTATGCTTGTTTGGGAGATTGTTTTGTTTTTCATTTTCATTTTTCTGTTTTGCTTATTTTTTCTTTCTCTGGTTATTTTTGTGCTTCTGTTTTCCCTTGCCTTGCTTGATATTAGTGGTTGTTTGTAGTTTGCATTAATCTCCAGGGATCTGCTGCTGGAATTCATTGAGATTAGTTGCGGTTCTCTTAGAGTTTTCTCCCCATACAAATAGCCTCTTCCCCACCTCTATTTCATTCTCCCTCTTACTTTTTTTTTGTCTGTTTGTTTTTTTCATCTCTCCCTTTTCCCAATCTCATTTTGGTACTCCTTTGTGTTTTTTTCTTTTTCTCTTTAATCTTTTTCTCTTTTTTCTTCTTTATTCCCTAATTCTCTTCACTTGGGGGGTCACTTTATTTGGGGTTATTAATATCATGAATACATTTTGCTCAGTGCCTTGTAGGTTGTGCCTTGTTGTTTTGTATTTTGTGCCTTTAAATCAACGCAGCAGAGAGAGAACTACATTACCAAACACCTGGGGAAGAGAGATCATGGTGAAACAAAGAACCAACCCACATATGGAAGAAAAACAGGCATCATCAGAAAAGGAAGTAAACGAAATGGAGGCAATGGAGGCAAGCAGCCTGTCAGAGAAAGAATTCAGAGAAATGGCCATAAGGTGGATGAAAAAAATGGAAGACAAATTCAACAATATATGTAGGAACTAAGAGGAAATGAAGAAGAACCAAGAGGAAATGAAGAGAAACCAAGAAGAAATGAAAAATGACATCACTGCTATAAAGAACTCAAAAGAAAGCATCAACAGTAGACTAGAAGAAGCAGAGGACCACATCAGCGAGCTAGAAGACAAGGTAGGAAAAAATACCCAAACAGAACAGCTTCTAGAAAAAAAATTTAAAAAGCAGGAGGAGAGACCAGAACGTGGCTGGAGATCCTAACCAGAACTTGTCTAGAGATCCTGGCTAGGCTGCTGATCAACTGAATGCTGTCTCCATGTCATTCCTTCTTCGCCGACTCCGTCCACACCTTTGGGACCCCTGGACCTGCTGGGGTTGGACCCCAACACTAAATAAAAATTAGAAAATTAAAAAAAAAAAAAGCAGGAGGAGAGCCTAAGAGAACTCTGGGACAACGCTAAATGAAACAACATCCGAATAATAGGGGTGCCAGAAAGGAGAGGAAACTGAGCAAGGAATAGAAAACCTGTTTGAAAAAATAGTAACAGAACATTTCCCTGATATAGGGAAGAAAAAACTCACACAAATCCAAGAAGCTCACAGAGTTCCAAACAAAATGAACCCGAAAAGACCGACGCCAAGGCACATAATAATTAAATTGGCAAACACCAACGACAAAGCAAGAATCTTAAAAGCAGCCAGAGAGAGACAGAAAGTTACCTACAAAGGATCCCCCATCAGACTAGCGACCGATTTCTCAACAGAAACACATCAGGCAAGAAGGGAATGGAATGAAATATACAAATTCATGCAAAGGAAGGGTCTGAATCCAAGAATACTGTACCCAGCGAGGCTATCAATCAAAATTGAGGGTCAAATCAGGAGCTTCACAGACAAAAACGGTCTACGGGAGTTTATTACAACTAAGCCAGCAATGCAAGAAATGCTAAAGGGTCTGCTCTAAATAGAAAAAATAGGAAACAAAGAAGGAACGCAGCGGTAAAGAACAAAAATGGCGACTAACAAGTTTCTATCAATAATAACTTTAAATGTAAATGGATTAAATTCCCCAGTCAAAAGGCATAGGGTAAATGAGTGGATAAGAAAACATGACCCATATATCTGCTGTCTACAGGAAACCCACCTCAGAAAAAGAGATGCACACAGACTGATGGTGAAGGGATGGAAAAAGGTTTTTCAGGCCAATGGAAGTGAAAAAAAAGCCGGGGTAGCAATACTTATATCTGACAAATTAAATCTCAAAGTGAAGGACATAAAAAGAGATCAAGAAGGCCACTTCATAATACTAAAGGGAGCAGTCCAACAAGAAGAAATAACTCTGGTAAATATATATGCACCCAATATAGGAGCACCCAAATACGTAAGAAATCTTCTGGAGAAGATCAAGGGAGAGATTGACAGCAATACAATCATAGTAGGGGACCTTAACACCCCGTTATCACCACTGGACAAATCCTCTAAACAGAAACTCAGCAAAGAAACATCAATCCTAAATGACTCACTAGATCAGATGGAATTAATTGACATCTTCAGAACATTTCACCCCAAAGCCACAGAATATACATTCTCCTCAAGTGCACATTTGTCATCTTCAAAGATAGACCATATATTGGGTCACAGACAAAGTCTCTTCAAATTCAAGAAAATTGAAATCATATCAAGCATCTTCTCAGACCACAAAGGCATAAAACTGGAAATCAACTACAACAAAAACAATCCAGAAAAATCAAACACATGGAGACTAAATAGCATGCTATTAAACAACGACTGGGTTACTAGTGAGATCAAAGAAGAAATAAAAAGCATCATGGCAACAAATGACAATGAAAACACAACAATCCAAAACCTATGGGACACAGCAAAAGCAGTATTGAGAGGGAAGTTCATAGCTCTACAAGCCTACTGCAAGAAACAAAAAACAATGAGAATAAATGACCTAACTCTACAACTCGAAGAGTTAGAAAGAGAGCAACATAAAAAGCCCACTGTAAGCAGAAGGAAGGAAATAACAAAGATCAGAGCGGAGATAAATGACATAGAGACCAAAAAAACAATACAAAAGATCAACAAAACCAAGAGCTGGTTCTTTGAAAGGATAAACAAGATTGATACAACTCTAGCCAGGCTCACCAAGAAACAAAGAGAGAGGACCCAAATAAACAAAATCAGAAATGAAAGAGGAGAAATAACAACAGACCCCATAGAAATACAAAGGATTGTTAGAAAATACTATGAACAACTCTACTCCAACACACTAGACAACCTGGAGGAAATGGACATATTCCTAGAAAAATACAACCTTCCAAAAAATAACCAGGAAGAATCTAAAAATCTCAATAGGCCAATAACTAT
The DNA here is from genome assembly GCF_014108235.1 of Myotis myotis. Classification (NCBI taxonomy): domain Eukaryota; kingdom Metazoa; phylum Chordata; class Mammalia; order Chiroptera; family Vespertilionidae; genus Myotis; species Myotis myotis. Next base: position 1,870,212 of record NW_023416340.1, read on the forward strand.
GGAGGAAATCGAAGCAGTAATCAAAAAGCTTCCAGCAAACAAAAGCCTGGGGCCAGATGGCATCACAGGGGAGTTTTACCAAACATTCAAGGAAGAACTAAAACCTATCCTCCTCAGACTATGTCAAAAGATTCAAGAAGAAGGAACACTTCCCAGCTCATTCTATGAAGCCAACATCACCCTAATCCCAAAACCAGATAAAGACAATACAATGAAAGAGAATTATAGGCCAATATCCCTCATGAACATAGATGCCAAAATCCTCAACAAAATCCTAGCAAATCGGATCCAGCAGTACATCAAAAAGATCATACACCATGACCAAGTAGGATTTATCCCAGGGATGCAAGGATGGTACAATATCAGCAAATCAATAAATGAGATACATCACATAAACAAATTGAGAGAGAAAAACCACATAGTCATATCAATTGATGCGGAGAAAGCATTTGACAAAATCCAACACCCTTTCTTGATAAAAACTCTCAGCAAGATAGGAATTGAGGGGTCATACCTCAACATGATAAAAGCCATATATGACAAACCCACAGCCAACATCATACTCAATGGGCAAAAACTAAAACCATTCCCCCTAAAAACAGGAACAAGACAGGGATGCCCCCTCTCACCACTCCTGTTCAACATAGTACTGGAAGTACTAGCCATTGAAATCAGACAAGAAGAAGAAACAAAAGGCATCCAGATTGGAAAAGAAGAAGTAAACCTGTCCTTATTTGCAGATGACATGATACTGTACATACAGAACCCTAAAGACTCCATCAAAAAATTATTAGACTTAATAAATGAATTCGGCAATGTAGCAGGATACAAAATTAATGCTAAGAAATCCATGGCATTTCTTTACACCAATAGTGAACTTACAGAAAGTGAAACTACAGAAGCAATCCCATTTACCATTGCACCAAAAACATTAAAATACCTAGGAATAAACTTAACTAAGGAGGTAAAAGACTTATATACCAAAAACTACAGGACATTGAAAAAAGAGATAGAGGAAGACATAAACAGATGGAAGAATATACCGTATTCATGGATTGGTAGAATCAACATCATCAAAATGTCCATACTACCCAAAGCAATTTATAGATTCAATGCAATCCCCATTAAATTACCAACGGCATATTTCACAAATCTAGAATGAACTCTCCAAAAATTCATCTGGAATAAAAAAAGACCCCGAATAGCTGCAGCAATCCTGAGAAAGAAGAAAGTAGGTGGGATCTCAATACCAGATATCAAACTGTATTACAAAGCCACTGTTCTTAAAACAGCTTGGTACTGGCACAAGAACAGACATATAGATCAATGGAATAGAATCGAGACCCCAGAAATCGACCCAAACCACTATGCCCAATTAATATTCGACAAAGGAGGCAAGAGCATACAATGGAGTCAAGACAGTCTCTTCAATAAATGGTGTTGGGAAAATTGGACAGATACATGCAAAAAGATGAAACTAAACCACCAATTCACACCATACACAAAAATAAACTCAAAATGGATAAAAGACTTAAACGTAAGACGGGAAACCATAAAAATACTAGAGGAATCCACAGGGAGCGAAATCACATACATATGCCGAAGGAATTTCTTCTCTGATAATGCTCCTAGGGCAATGGAAACTAAAGAGAAAATGCACAAATGGGACTACATCAAAATAAAAAGCTTTTGCACAGTAAAGGAAACCATCAACAAAACAACAAGAAGACCCACTACATAGGAGATTATATTTGCCAATGATACCACCGATAAGGGTTTAATTTCCAACATTTAAGGGATCTCATGAAACTTAACAAAAGGAAGATAAACAATCCAATAAAAAAATGGGGAACGGACCTAGATAGACACTTTTCGAAAGAGGACATACAGAAGGCCAAAAGACATATGAAAACATGCTCAAAGTCACTAATTATATGAGGGATGCAAATCAAAACGACAATACGTTATCATCTCACACCTGTCAGAATGGCTATCATCAACAATTCAACAAAAGACAAGTGCTGGAGAGGATGTGGAGAAAAAGGAACACCTGTGCACTGCTGGTGGGAATGCAGACTGGTGCAGCCACTATGGAAGACAGTATGGAGTTTCCTCAAAAAACTACAAATGGAACTCCCATTTGTCCTGTGATCCCACTTCTAGGAATATATCCCAGGAAACCAGAAACACCAGTCAGAAAGGATATATGCACCCCTATGTTCATAGCAGCACAATTCACCATAGCTAAGATCTGGAAACAGCCTAAGTGCCCATCAGTAGATGAATGGATTAGAAAACTGTGGTACATCTACACGATGGAATGCTATGCTGCTGTAAAAAAGAAGGAACTCTTACCATTTGCAACGGCATGGATGGAACTGGAGAGCATTATGCTAAGTGAAAGAAGCCAGTCAATGAAGGAAAAATACCACATGATCTCACTCATGTATGGATAATAAAGACCATTATAAACTTATGAACAAAAATAGATACAGAGGCAGAGCTGCCTCGAACAGACTGTCAAACTACAGCAGGAAGGCCGGGGAGGGTGGGAGGGCAGGAGAGGGGTGGGTAAGAGATCCACCAAAGGACTTGTATGCATGCATATAAGCATAACCAATGGACATAAGACACTGGGGGGTAGGGGAGGCCAGGGGATTGTCAAGGGTGGGGCGAACAAAGGAGACATATGTAATACTCTTTGTAATACTTTAAGCAATAAAAAAAAAAGAAAAAAAAGAAATCTATGGCATTTCTATACACCAATAGTGAATGTGCAGAAAGAGAGACTAAAAAAGCAATCCCATTTACCATTGCACCAAGAAAATTAAGCTACCTAGGAATAAGGTTAACTAAAGAGGTAAAAGACCTCTACTCAGAAAACTATAGGATGGTGCAAAAAGAGATAGAGGAAGACATAAAGAGATGGAAGAACATACCATGTTCTTGGATTGGTCGATTCAACATCATTGAAATGTCCTAACTGCCCAAAGCAATCTATAAATTCAACACACTTCCCATTAAAATACCAAAGGCATATTTCACAGACCTAGAACGAACTCTCCAAAAATTCATCTGGAATGAAAAATGACCCCGAATAGCTGCAGCGATCCTGAGAAAGAACAAAGTAGGTGGGATCTCAATACCAGATATAAAGCTGTATGACAAAGCCACTGTTCTCAAAACTGCCTGGTACTGGCACAAGAACAAACATATAGAACAATGGAATAGAATAGAGAGCCCAGAAATCGGCCCCAACCAATACACTCAATTAATATTTGACAAAGGAGGCAAGAACATACAATGGAGTCAAGATAGTCTCTTCAATAAATGGTGTTGGGAAAACTGGACAGATACATGCAAAAAATGAAACTAGACCACCAACTTACACCATACACAAAAATAAACTCAAAATGGATAAAGGACCTAAATATACGACGGGAAACCATAAAAATACTAGAAGAATCCAAAGGCAACAAAATCTCAGACATATGCCAAAGCAATTTCTTCACCGATACAGATCCTAGGGCATTGGAAACTAAAGAGAAAATAAACAAATGGGACTACATCAGAATAAAGAGTTTCTGCACAGCAAAAGAAACCATCAACAAAACAACAAGAAAGCCCACTGCATGGGAGAACATATTTGCCAATGCTATCACTGATAAGGGCCTAATCTCCAACATTTATAGGGAACTCATACAACTCAACAAAAGGAAGATAAACAATCCAATCAAAAAATGGGCGAAGGACCTAAATAGACACCTTTTAAAAGAGGACATCCGAAGGGAGGAGAAAATGGCGGAGGTACAAACGGACGTGTCCTGTGCCTTGTCCTGGAGCAGATAAGGGTGAGCAGCTGAAACGGGTAACATACAGCCCGAATCGGCAGAGGATTTTCAGCTGAGAGACTGTCTGAAGCTCGGAAAGACCGAAAACCCCAGAAAAAAAAGGACGGTTGGAGACTGCGGCTGAAACCTCTCTAGGTGCGCCAGCTCAGCAGTGGAGATTGCGCCATCTTGGGTAGCTGTTGCCGGCTTCCAGAGATCAGCTTCTAACCTGGAAACAAGGGGATCTCAAGCAGCGTGACTGCGTGAACTCAGACGAGCACTGCTTCTTCTCACGGAAAGGTTAGACTTCCCCTAAAGGTGCAGTTTGCAGTTCGGGTTGGAGAGAGGACCGAGCTCGCGCGTGGGGGGCGAAATCTGCTCCCCACAGAGTCCGCGGCCGTTGGGACCAGCGTGACCCGCGAGTGAGGAAGGGGCCCCACAGGGCTGCTGGCAGAAGGGAACGCTCAAAATAAGCCCATAGCTGGACTGGATGTAAAAAAGCAGCCTTGGATATTGCCAGTGTCCCGGCTGCTTGGTGCCAGGGGCGAGTGGGCGCACGGAGACTGTGCGCAGACCTGAAAGGTGGAGGCTTGCGAATTCACACAGAGTATCAGGCTCTTGTTACAGTTCCCCTTAGATCCATGCATTTGATTATTAAACCCAGTGCATGGGATTCCCCAGTTGGGGTCATTCGCAGAGCCTGTAGGGGAAATTTCTTTTTGGGGAGCCTGGGAAACAGAGCGGTCAGTAACCATTAAAGAACCAGCTCTGGGCAGTGGACTTTCCCAAATCAGTTTCAAGTACCATAGGAAAAAAAAAAACACAACCCTACTGATAGAGAGGACTTATAACCTCGGAGGTCAATCCAGACACACTGCCGCCCAGAGGCAGAGCCACGAACTGTCTCTTCTGTGATCACAAATAAAGGTAGTCTGGTAAACAAATACAACCTGCCTTAAAATCAGGACTGTGGTTTACGGCACGGAGGGACAGTGTATCGCAGGGAAATTCAACACTCTCCTGAATGCCTGGCAGGACTAAGGCGTGCCAAAAAGAAGAGTAGAAGATCTGAAGCACCTTCACTACTGCATATTTTTATATATTTTTTTAATTCTTTTTTCACCATTTCATTAAGAACCTATTTTATTATTTTTTTATTTTTTTTCATCACTTGATTTTACCTTTTTAATTACCACATTTTTTAATCAGTATTATTGCTATCATTTTACCATTTTTTCAAGTGTCATTTTATTTTTTATTTTTTTTATTTTTCTTTATTTTATTTTGGGATTAGTGTTCTACACTCTTTTTTCATCGTTCCTTTAGCATCATTTCTCTCTATCTCACATTTACCCATAAGCCAAAACTCTCTTCCTCACTTTTCCCCTTTTGCTGTCCTGTTTCTCTTACCCTATTCCTGCTTTAGATTTTCCCTATTCCTTCTTTTTACCCACTGTCTAAATTTCACCCTACTTATATATCTAATTTCCAATCCCTTGCTCTAAATCCATATACACCTCTCTCTTATCTTTCTTCACTATCCAATTTTTTTTCTCTCTCTCTCTGTCGTTTTGCTAGCGTTTGCTTGATTTTGAGTATATTAGGTTTTTTTATGCTTGTTTGGGAGATTGTTTTGTTTTTCATTTTCATTTTTCTGTTTTGCTTATTTTTTCTTTCTCTGGTTATTTTTGTGCTTCTGTTTTCCCTTGCCTTGCTTGATATTAGTGGTTGTTTGTAGTTTGCATTAATCTCCAGGGATCTGCTGCTGGAATTCATTGAGATTAGTTGTGGTTCTCTTAGAGTTTTCTCCCCATACAAATAGCCTCTTCCCCACCTCTATTTCATTCTCCCTCTTACTTTTTCTTTCTGTCTGTTTGTTTTTTTCTTCTCTCCCTTTTCCCAATCTCATTTCGGCAATCCTTTTTGTTTTTTCTTTTTCTCTTTAATCTTTTTCTCTTTTTTCTTATTTATCCCCTAATTCTCTTCACTTGGGTGGTCACCTTTATTTGGGGTTATTAATATCGTGAATACATTTTGCTCAGTGCGTTGTATGTTGTGCCTTGTTGTGTTGTATTTTGTGCCTTTAAATCAACGCAGCAGAGAGAGAACTACATTACCAAACACCTGGAGAAGAGAGATCATGGTGAAACAAAGAACCAACCCACATATGGAAGAAAAACAGGCATCATCAGAAAAGGAAGTAAACGAAATGGAGGCAATGGAGGCAAGCAGCCTGTCAGAGAAAGAATTCAGAGAAATGGCCATAAGGTGGATGAAAAAAATGGAAGACAAATTCAACAATATATGTAGGAACTAAGAGGAAATGAAGAAGAACCAAGAGGAAATGAAGAGAAACCAAGAAGAAATGAAAAATGACATCACTGCTATAAAGAACTCAAAAGAAAGCATCAACAGTAGACTAGAAGAAGCAGAGGACCACATCAGCGAGCTAGAAGACAAGGTAGGAAAAAATACCCAAACAGAACAGCTTCTAGAAAAAAAATTTAAAAAGCAGGAGGAGAGACCAGAACGTGGCTGGAGATCCTAACCAGAACTTGTCTAGAGATCCTGGCTAGGCTGCTGATCAACTGAATGCTGTCTCCATGTCATTCCTTCTTCGCCGACTCCGTCCACACCTTTGGGACCCCTGGACCTGCTGGGGTTGGACCCCAACACTAAATAAAAATTAGAAAATTAAAAAAAAAAAAGCAGGAGGAGAGCCTAAGAGAACTCTGGGACAACGCTAAATGAAACAACATCCGAATAATATGGGTGCCAGAAAGGAGAGGAAACTGAGCAAGGAATAGAAAACCTGTTTGAAAAAATAGTAACAGAACATTTCCCTGATATAGGGAAGAAAAAACTCACACAAATCCAAGAAGCTCACAGAGTTCCAAACAAAATGAACCCGAAAAGACCGACGCCAAGGCACATAATAATTAAATTGGCAAACACCAACGACAAAGCAAGAATCTTAAAAGCAGCCAGAGAGAGACAGAAAGTTACCTACAAAGGATCCCCCATCAGACTAGCGACCGATTTCTCAACAGAAACACATCAGGCAAGAAGGGAATGGAATGAAATATACAAATTCATGCAAAGGAAGGGTCTGAATCCAAGAATACTGTACCCAGCGAGGCTATCAATCAAAATTGAGGGTCAAATCAGGAGCTTCACAGACAAAAACGGTCTACGGGAGTTTATTACAACTAAGCCAGCAATGCAAGAAATGCTAAAGGGTCTGCTCTAAATAGAAAAAATAGGAAACAAAGAAGGAACGCAGCGGTAAAGAACAAAAATGGCGACTAACAAGTTTCTATCAATAATAACTTTAAATGTAAATGGATTAAATTCCCCAGTCAAAAGGCATAGGGTAAATGAGTGGATAAGAAAACATGACCCATATATCTGCTGTCTACAGGAAACCCACCTCAGAAAAAGAGATGCACACAGACTGATGGTGAAGGGATGGAAAAAGGTTTTTCAGGCCAATGGAAGTGAAAAAAAAGCCGGGGTAGCAATACTTATATCTGACAAATTAAATCTCAAAGTGAAGGACATAAAAAGAGATCAAGAAGGCCACTTCATAATACTAAAGGGAGCAGTCCAACAAGAAGAAATAACTCTGGTAAATATATATGCACCCAATATAGGAGCACCCAAATACGTAAGAAATCTTCTGGAGAAGATCAAGGGAGAGATTGACAGCAATACAATCATAGTAGGGGACCTTAACACCCCGTTATCACCACTGGACAAATCCTCTAAACAGAAACTCAGCAAAGAAACATCAATCCTAAATGACTCACTAGATCAGATGGAATTAATTGACATCTTCAGAACATTTCACCCCAAAGCCACAGAATATACATTCTCCTCAAGTGCACATTTGTCATCTTCAAAGATAGACCATATATTGGGTCACAGACAAAGTCTCTTCAAATTCAAGAAAATTGAAATCATATCAAGCATCTTCTCAGACCACAAAGGCATAAAACTGGAAATCAACTACAACAAAAACAATCCAGAAAAATCAAACACATGGAGACTAAATAGCATGCTATTAAACAACGACTGGGTTACTAGTGAGATCAAAGAAGAAATAAAAAGCATCATGGCAACAAATGACAATGAAAACACAACAATCCAAAACCTATGGGACACAGCAAAAGCAGTATTGAGAGGGAAGTTCATAGCTCTACAAGCCTACTGCAAGAAACAAAAAACAATGAGAATAAATGACCTAACTCTACAACTCGAAGAGTTAGAAAGAGAGCAACATAAAAAGCCCACTGTAAGCAGAAGGAAGGAAATAACAAAGATCAGAGCGGAGATAAATGACATAGAGACCAAAAAAACAATACAAAAGATCAACAAAACCAAGAGCTGGTTCTTTGAAAGGATAAACAAGATTGATACAACTCTAGCCAGGCTCACCAAGAAACAAAGAGAGAGGACCCAAATAAACAAAATCAGAAATGAAAGAGGAGAAATAACAACAGACCCCATAGAAATACAAAGGATTGTTAGAAAATACTATGAACAACTCTACTCCAACACACTAGACAACCTGGAGGAAATGGACATATTCCTAGAAAAATACAACCTTCCAAAAAATAACCAGGAAGAATCTAAAAATCTCAATAGGCCAATAACTATGGAGGAAATCGAAGCAGTAATCAAAAAGCTTCCAGCAAACAAAAGCCTGGGGCCAGATGGCATCACAGGGGAGTTTTACCAAACATTCAAGGAAGAACTAAAACCTATCCTCCTCAGACTATGTCAAAAGATTCAAGAAGAAGGAACACTTCCCAGCTCATTCTATGAAGCCAACATCACCCTAATCCCAAAACCAGATAAAGACAATACAATGAAAGAGAATTATAGGCCAATATCCCTCATGAACATAGATGCCAAAATCCTCAACAAAATCCTAGCAAATCGGATCCAGCAGTACATCAAAAAGATCATACACCATGACCAAGTAGGATTTATCCCAGGGATGCAAGGATGGTACAATATCAGCAAATCAATAAATGAGATACATCACATAAACAAATTGAGAGAGAAAAACCACATAGTCATATCAATTGATGCGGAGAAAGCATTTGACAAAATCCAACACCCTTTCTTGATAAAAACTCTCAGCAAGATAGGAATTGAGGGGTCATACCTCAACATGATAAAAGCCATATATGACAAACCCACAGCCAACATCATACTCAATGGGCAAAAACTAAAACCATTCCCCCTAAAAACAGGAACAAGACAGGGATGCCCCCTCTCACCACTCCTGTTCAACATAGTACTGGAAGTACTAGCCATTGAAATCAGACAAGAAGAAGAAACAAAAGGCATCCAGATTGGAAAAGAAGAAGTAAACCTGTCCTTATTTGCAGATGACATGATACTGTACATACAGAACCCTAAAGACTCCATCAAAAAATTATTAGACTTAATAAATGAATTCGGCAATGTAGCAGGATACAAAATTAATGCTAAGAAATCCATGGCATTTCTTTACACCAATAGTGAACTTACAGAAAGTGAAACTACAGAAGCAATCCCATTTACCATTGCACCAAAAACATTAAAATACCTAGGAATAAACTTAACTAAGGAGGTAAAAGACTTATATACCAAAAACTACAGGACATTGAAAAAAGAGATAGAGGAAGACATAAACAGATGGAAGAATATACCGTATTCATGGATTGGTAGAATCAACATCATCAAAATGTCCATACTACCCAAAGCAATTTATAGATTCAATGCAATCCCCATTAAATTACCAACGGCATATTTCACAAATCTAGAATGAACTCTCCAAAAATTCATCTGGAATAAAAAAAGACCCCGAATAGCTGCAGCAATCCTGAGAAAGAAGAAAGTAGGTGGGATCTCAATACCAGATATCAAACTGTATTACAAAGCCACTGTTCTTAAAACAGCTTGGTACTGGCACAAGAACAGACATATAGATCAATGGAATAGAATCGAGACCCCAGAAATCGACCCACACCACTATGCCCAATTAATATTCGACAAAGGAAGCAAGAGCATACAATGGAGTCAAGACAGTCTCTTCAATAAATGGTGTTGGGAAAATTGGACAGATACATGCAAAAAGATGAAACTAAACCACCAATTCACACCATACACAAAAATAAACTCAAAATGGATAAAAGACTTAAACGTAAGACGGGAAACCATAAAAATACTAGAGGAATCCACAGGGAGCGAAATCACATACATATGCCGAAGGAATTTCTTCTCTGATAATGCTCCTAGGGCAATGGAAACTAAAGAGAAAATGCACAAATGGGACTACATCAAAATAAAAAGCTTTTGCACAGTAAAGGAAACCATCAACAAAACAACAAGAAGACCCACTACATAGGAGATTATATTTGCCAATGATACCACCGATAAGGGTTTAATTTCCAACATTTAAGGGATCTCATGAAACTTAACAAAAGGAAGATAAACAATCCAATAAAAAAATGGGGAACGGACCTAGATAGACACTTTTCGAAAGAGGACATACAGAAGGCCAAAAGACATATGAAAACATGCTCAAAGTCACTAATTATACGAGGGATGCAAATCAAAACGACAATGCGTTATCATCTCACACCTGTCAGAATGGCTATCATCAACAAATCAACAAACAACAAGTGTTGGAGAGGATGTGGAGAAAAAGGAACCCTTCTGCACTGCTGGTGGGAATGCAGACTGGTGCAGCCACTGTGGAGAACAGTATGGAGCTACCTCAAAAAACTAAAAATGGAACTTCCATTTGACCCAGTGATCCCACTACTAGGAATATATCCCAAGAAACCAGATACGCCAATCAGAAAGGATATATGCACCCCTATGTTCATAGCAGCACAATTCACCATAGCTAAGATTTGGAAACAGCCGAAGTGCCCATCAGCAGATGAATGGATTAGAAAACTGTGGTACATATACACAAAGGAATACTATGCTGCGGTAAAAAAAATAAAAAATAAAGGAACTCTTGCCTTTTGCAACAGCATGGATGGAACTGGAGAGCATTATGCTAAGTGAAATAAGCCAGTCAGAGAAAGATAAATACCACATGATCTCACTCATTTGTGGATTATAGAGAACAACATAGACTGATGAAAAGGGACAGACCCAAAGACTGAGAAACAGCGATCAGGCTATCAATCCCCAGAAGGAAAGTAGGGGAGGGTGGGGGTAAGGGGAAGAGATCAAACGAAGGACTTGTATACATGTATATAAGCCAAACCAATGGATATGGACAACAGGGGGATGGGAGCATGAGTGTGTGGGGCGGTGGGGGGAGCGGGAGGTTGGGGGTTAATGGGGGGGATGAGGACACATTTGTAATAACTTAACTAATAATAAAAAAAGAGGACATTCAGAAAGCCAAAAGACATGAAAACATGCTCAAAGTCGCTAATCATCTGAGAGATGCAAATCAAAACAACAATGAGGTACCATCTCACACCTGACGGAATGGCTATCATCAACAATTCAACAAACGACAAGTGCTGGAGAGGATGTGGAGAAAAAGGAACACTTGTGCACTGCTGGTGGGAATGCAGACTGGTGCAGCCACTATGGAAGACAGTATGGATTTTCCTCAAAAAACTGAAAATGGAACTCCCATTTGACCCTCTGATCCCACTTCTAGGAATATATCCCAAGAAACCAGAAACACCAGTCAGAAAGGATATATGCATCCCTATGTTCATAGCAGCACAATTCACCATAGCTAAGATCTGGAAACAGCCTAAGTGCCCATCTGTAGATGAATGGATTAGAAAACTGTGGTACATCTACACGATGGAATGCTATGCTGCTGTAAAAAAGAAGGAACTCTTACCATTTGCAATGGCATGGATGGAACTGGAGAGCATTATGCTAAGTGAAAGAAGCCAGTCAATGAAGGAAAAATACCACATGATCTCACTCATGTGTGGATAATAAAGACCATTATAAACTTATGAACAAAAATAGATACAGAGGCAGAGCTGCCTCGAACAAACTGTCAAACTACAGCAGGAAGGCCGGGGAGGGTGGGAGGGCAGGAGAGGGGTGGGTAAGAGATCAACCAAAGGACTTGTATGCATGCATATAAGCATAACCAATGGACATAAGACACTGGGGGATAGGGGAGGCCAGGGGATTGTCAAGGGCGGGGGGGGGAAACGAGACATATGTAATACTCTTTGTAATACTTTAAGAAAAAAAAAAAATTAAGCTACCTAGGAATAAAGTTAACTAAAGAGGTAAAAGACCTCTACTCAGAAAACTATAGGACGTTGAAAAAAGAGATAGAGGAAGACATAAACAGATGGAAGAACATACCATGTTCTTGGATTGGTAGAATCAACATCATTAAAATGTCCATACTGCCCAAAGCAATGTATAAATTCAACGCACTTCCCATTAAAATACCAATGGCATATTTCACAGACCTAGAACGAACTCTCCAAAAATTCATCTGGAATAAAAAAAGACCCCGAATAGCTGCAGCAATCCTGAGAAAGAACAAATTAGGTGGGATCTCAATACCAGATATAAAGCTGTATTACAAAGCCACTGTTCTCAAAACTGCCTGGTACTGGCACAGAACAGACATATAGATCAATGGAATAGAATAGAGAGCCCAGAAATCTGCCCCAACCAATACGCTCAATTAATATTTGACAAAGGAGACAAGAACATACAATGGAGCTAGGATAGTCTCTTCAATAAATGGTGTTGGGAAAATGGACAGATATATGCAAGAAAATGAAACTAGACCACCAACTTACACCATACACAAAAATAAACTCAAAATGGATAGAGGACTTAAATGTACGACAGGAAAACATAAAAATTCTAGAAGAATCCAAAGGCAACAAAATCTCAGACATATGCCGAAGCAATTTCTTCACTGATACAGCTCCTAGGGCACTTGAAACTAAAGAGAAAATGAACAAATGGGACTACTTCAAAATAAAAAGCTTTTGCACAGCAAAAGAAACCATCAACGAAACAACAAGAAAACCCACTGCGTGGGAAAACGTATTTGCCAATGTCATATCTGATAAGGGCCTAATCTCCAAAATTTATAGGGAACTCATACAACTTAACAAAAGGAAGATAAACAATCCAATCAAAAAATGGGCAAAGGACCTAAATAGACACCTTTCAAAAGAGGACATTCAGAAAGCCAAGAGACATATGAAAACATGCTCAAAGTACTAATCATCCGAGAGATGCAAATCAAAACAACAATGAGGTACCATCTCACACCTGTCGGACTGGCTATCATCAACAAATCAACAAATGACAAGTGCTGGAGAGGATGTGGAGAAAAAGGAACACTTGTGCAGTGCTGGTGGGAATGCAGACTGGTGCAGCCACTATGGAAGACAGTATGGAGTTTCCTCAAAAAACTACAAATGGAACTCCCATTTGTCCTGTGATCCCACTTCTAGGAATATATCCCAAGAAACCAGAAACACTAGTCAGAAAGGATATATGCACCCCTTTGTTCATAGCAGCACAATTCACCATAGCTAAGATCTGGAAACAGCCTAAGTGCCCATCGGTAGGTGAATGGATTAGAAAACTGTGGTACATCTACACGATGGAATACTATGCTGCTGTAAAAAAGAAGGAACTCTTACCATTTGCAACGGCATGGATGGAACTGGAGAGCATTATGCTAAGTGAAAGAAGCCAGTCAATGAAGGAAAAATACCACATGATCTCACTCATGTATGGATAATAAAGACCATTATAAACTTATGAACAAAAATAGATACAGAGGCAGAGCTGCCTCGAACAGACTGTCAAACTACAGCAGGAAGGCCGGGGAGGGTGGGAGGGCAGGAGGGGGGTGGGTAAGAGATCAATCAAAGGACTTGTATGCATGCATATAAGCATAACCAATGGACATAAGACACGGGGGTTAGGGGAGGCCAGGGGATTGTCAAGGGTGGGGCGAACAAAGGAGACATATGTAATACTCTTTGTAATACTTTAAGCAATAAAAAATAATCATAATAATAACAATAATAATAATAATGTAAATAAATAAATAAGAAATATCAGCCTTGCCCTGACCGGTTTGGCTCAGTGGATAGAACATCTGCCTGCGGACTTGAGGGTCCCAGGTTTGATTCCAATCAAGGTCATATACCTTGGTTGCGGGCACATCCCCAGTGGGTGGTGTGCAGGAGGCAGCTGATTGATGTTTCTAACTCTCCCTCTCCCTCTGTGTTAAAAAAAAAAATCCATAAAATAAATTTTTTGTAAAAAACTTCTGGGATGCAGCAAAAGCAATAATGAGAGGGAAGTTTATATCATTACAGGCCTATCTCAAGTAAACAACCTACATCACATCTTAAAGAAATAGAGAAAGAAGAACAAAAGCAACCCAAAGTAAGCAGAAGAGAGGAACTAATAAAAGTTAGAACAGAATTGAATGAAATAGAGAACAAAAAGACTATATAAAAAATTGATAAAACATGAGCTGATTCTGTGAAAAGATTAATAAAATTGACAAACCCCTGGCTAGACTCACTAAGGAAAACAGGGTAAACACCCATATAAACAAAATCAGACGTCACAGATATGCAGAGGACAATACTAGACTATTATAAAAGACTATATGCCACCAAATTCAATAATCTAGAAGAAATGGATAAGTTCCTAGAAATATGTAACTTTCCTAGACTAAATCATAAAGAATTGGGAAATATAAACAAACCAATCAGCAGTGAGGACATTGAAACAACCATCAAAAACCTCCAAAAAAATAAAAGTCCAGGATCAGATGGCCTCACCAGTGAATTCTAGCAAACATTCAAAGAAGATTTAAAACCTATCCTTCTCAAACTCTTTCAAAATCTGAAGAAAAGGTAATACTCCCTAACACATTCTATGAGGCCAATATAACCATTATATCAATACCTGGCAACAATGACACACAAAAAGAAAAGTACAGACCAATATCTCTGATTAATACAGATGCAAAAATCCTAAACAAAATACTAGCAAATCAAATACAACAGTACATCAAAAAAATAATACATCATGATCAAGTGGGGTTCATTCCAGGGACACAAGGATGGTTCAACATATGCAAATCAATCAATATAGTACACCACACTATGCAAAAGAAAGGATATATGCACCCCCTATGTTCATAGCGGCACAACTTACCATAGCTAAGATTTGGAAACAGCCTAAGTGCCCATCAGTAGATGAGTGGATTAAAAAACTGTGGTACATCTACACAAGGGAATACTACGCTGCGGTAAAAAAAAAAAAGATGGAATTCTTACCATTTGCAACAACATGGATGGAACTGGAGAGCATTATGCTAAGTGAAATAAGCCACTCAGAGAAAGATAAATATCAGATGATCTCGCTCATCTGTGGAATATAATGAACATAAACTGATGAACTAAAACAGATCCAGAGAAAGAGAAGCAATGATCAGACCATCAAACCTCAGAGGAAGATAGGGGAAGGTAGGGGAAGGGGGAGAGATCAACCAAAAGACTTGTATGCATGCATATGAGCAGAGTCATGGTTACATGTTTTAAAAAAAACCACATCAATGATTTAATGGTGGTCTGAACCAGTTCTAACTGAGTGTCACATTACAGTATCTCAAATCCTCAAGATAAATACTATCTTGGAAACTACCCAAGTTGTGACATCTTTCTGTGAATACTGATGAAGGGGAAACCCAGTTAGCAAAGATTCATTGGCATATAACCCACCAAACTCTGGATTTCCCACAGTTCTCACACAATCCACCTCAGACCTACACTGTCTACAATTCCTCAGAGTTTTTAGTGGAAATAATGACGTTGCAGCGTGATTTAGAAGGAGAGCAGGGGCTGCAGGAACCCTGGTAGAGAGAATAAAAAAGTCACAGATAGATGTAGATAGAGATCTCTGGGATTCATAAAACCAACTGAAAGGGCACCTTGTAAAGTGCCTGGTCCAAAGAAAGGCTCCATCCATGATTCTCACTGTTATTGTATTGTCACCATCACTGTTGTTGCCACGAGATAAGTGGGTTATTCCTTGGCCCCTCTGTTCTCTGCTGGCTTCCTCCCATGTCACAGTGAATAGGCTGGGAAGGTGAAACAGAGGAGGCAGACACTTTCAGACCTGGTAAAGCTCATGGTTAGTGGAGGGACTCCCTCCCCTTAAGTGTATGTGCAGTACTTCCGTATGAGTGGTCCATGCATTTGCGTATGTTAGCCCTCCTCTCTTAATTTGGCAGGTGTCTGTGTGGGTTGGTATATATGTTGGCAGGTTTCCTTAACGTGTCCTGCCCACGCACCTGTCAGGAGTCCCACCTGTGGAGACTCACCTCCCATTTACACAGCACAGCTGCTGGAAACACAAATCCAGAGGACCTACATTCCTGCTTCCTAAGCTCTTAAATTAGCTTGGCACTTCATTCCTAATTCTCAACCTACAAGCAAGGAATTCCTGACTAAAATAGAAAGCCCTCAATAAATAGTACAACTGACTATGAAACAAAATCACAAAGAGTATTACTAGAGGAATTCATGTCTGTGTAATTAAATTGTCTACATAGAAATCCATGGAAGCTACTGTCGAGCCAGAGGCATGGCTGATAGATTCAGTCAGTCACAAAACAGTATGCCCTTTTTAGATTCAGACAGTTTAATACTTACATAGACAATGAAAGTAAGTCTAGTCCCAGGTGCCAGCTGCCTCTGTTCCTTGCACAGGGCGACGTCAAAAGGGGCCAGGTGACTGCAGCAAGGATGATAGGACCCTGTTGCTGAGGAGAGAATGCCATCTGTGTCTGAGCACTTTTGTAGCCTGAAGCTCAACCCCATGGGTGTGAGGTAGAAGCCTCAGACCCATCATCACTGGGAGACGACAAGGAGAAAGGCTCTTAGGACAGATTCCCTGAAGGATAGAGAAGCAGTGAGAACAGCGTTGTGGCAGCTCTTCCTAAGCCTCCCAGGCTCTCCTGTCCCGGGAGGATTAGAGTGTCCTGTCAAAGTTAAGATTAGCTGCACCCAATCCTGGCTTATATGTTTACACATGCTGACACATGAAAGTACCAGGAAACTGAAACCAACTCCCCAAATCTCCTTTTAAAAAATTCCTGGAAGTAATCATTGAAATATTTGTCAATGATACTTCTGATAAGGAGTCAATTTCCAAAATATATAAAGAACTTATGCAACACAACAACGGGAAGACAAACAACCCAATTAAAAACTGGGCAAAGATGGACAACAGGGGGATGGGAGCATGAGTGTGTGGGGGGGGGGGAGGTTGGGGGTTAATGGGGGGGATGAGGACACATTTGTAATACCTTAACTAATAATAAAAAAAAAAAACTGGGCAAAGGACCTGGTAGACACTTCTCCAAAGAGGACATACAGATGGCCAAAAGACATATGAAAAAATGCTCAACATCAATAATCATCAGATGCAAATTAAAACCAAATGGAGTTATCACCTCCCACCTTTTGGAATGACTATCATCAATAAAACAACAAATAAGTGCTGGTGAGAATTCGGAGAACAGGGAACCTTGTGCAGTGTTGGTGGGAATGCAGACTGGTGCAGCCACTGTGGAAAGCAGTATGGAATTTCCTCAAAAAAGTAAACATGAACTGCCTTTTGACCCAGCAATCCCACTCCTGGAAAATATTTGAAGAGACACTAATTTGAAAGAATATCAACACTCTTATGTTCATTGCAGCATTATTTACAATAGTCAAGATCAGGAAACACCCCAAGTGTCCATCAGTAGATGAGTGGATAAAAAACTGTGGTACATTTACACCATGGAATACTACTCAGCCATTAAAAAACACACACACAAGGAAATCTTACCTTTTGTGACAGCATGGATGGACCTGGAGATTATTTTGCTAAGTGAAATAAGCCAATCAGAGAAAGACAAGTACCATATGATCTCATTTATATGTGAAATCTAATGAACAAAATTAACTGACAAACAAATAAAGACAGACTCAGTACAACAAACAGACTGAAAAAGGTGGCGGGATTAAGAAAAACACACACAAACACACATACACACACACCTATATTGTATTGTGTTCACCACCCCAAGTCACATCTTCTTCCATCACCATTTATCTTCCCTTTATCCTCTTCTCACCTCCACCCACCCATCACCATACTGTCTGTGTCTATGAGTTTGGGGGCAGTTTTTATGCTTAATCCCTTGACCTTTTCACCCAGCCTCCCAAACCCCTCTCCTCTGACAGCTCTCATTCTGTTTTCTGTATCTATGGGTCTGTTTCTATTTTGTTAGTTAGTTTGTTTTGTTCACTAGATTCCACATAGAAGTGAAATCCTATGGTACTTGTCTCTTCTCTAGCTGGCTTATTTCACTTAGCATAATAATCTCCATATTTATCCATGCTGTCACAAAAGATAAGATTTGCTTCTTTTTTACAGCTGAGTAGTATTCCATTGTGTAAATGTACCACAGCTTGCCCTGGACCATGTTGCTAAGTGGTTAGAGTGTCACCCCGAGCACCAAGGGGTCCCGGGTTGGATTCCTGGTCAGGCATACATACCTGAGTTTCAGATTTGACCTCTTGCCCCGGTCAGGAAGCAACCAATCCATATGTCTCTCTCACATCAGTGTTTTTCTCTCTCTTTTATTCTCTCTAAAAATCAATGGAAAAAATATCCTCAGGTGAGTATTAACAAAATAGAAAGCCCTTTATAAAAAATAAATATACCCACAGCTTTTAATCCAATCATCTACTTAGAGCAGTGGTTCTCAAAGTGGGTCGCGACCCCTTTGGGGGTCAAACAACACTTTCACAGGGGTCGCCTAAATACATCCTGCATATCAGATATTTACATTACAATTCATAACAGTAACAAAATTACAGTTATGAAGTAGCAACGAAAATAATTCTATGGTTGAGGGTCACCACAACATGAGGAACTGTATTAAAGGGTCGCAGCATTAGGAAGGTTGAGAACCACTAACTTAGAGGCACTTGGGTTGTTTCCAAAATCTTGGCTATCCTATATAATAAAAGCTCAGCAACCAAACAGTGGAACGACCAGAACAACCAGTCACTATGTTGCTCACTGACCACCCGGAGGCAGACGCTCAATGCACTGGTGGTCAGTGCTCTCCCACAGTGGGAGCATCGCTCAGCTGACTGCAGCAGGTGCAGCCACTAGACTGACCCCACCAGTGCACGAATCCCATGCACCAGGCCTCTAGTTGTAAATAATGCTGCAATGAACACAGGGGTCCTTACCATATTTTCCCGTGTATTAGACAATCCCATGTGTAAGACACCTCCCACTTTTCCAACCCCAAATTAAGAAATCAATAGCTTAAACATTTTGCTGGTTTTCCTCTTAAGGCCTTCTCTTTTTTTGGCATCTTAAGGAGTTATTCTTCCTGTTTTCTCCACTCCCTGATCATACACTCAATGGGAGGAGGTCCAAACTGTCTCTCTCTCTCTCTCTGCAGCTCTACCAGTATGTCTATGCTCTTTGGCATAGCTGATTACATACAGTTTGAAATTTTCAGAGTCAACAATCACTTACCGGTATTTATCTTTTTATTTTTTGACATCTTCATGGGCTCAGAACGCTTCAATCCCTATTACATCTGCGCACGCTCCATCTCCATATCCAATTATAGCATCAACTGACGTCAGTAACAATAAGGCTCATGATTGGAGGAAGCCTGTTTGACAAGGTATAGGCAGCTACACACCGCAGGGCTCTCTCCTCCGCTGACTTCCAGACACCCCTCGATTTTCAGTCTAATGATTTTAGAAAAAAAATAGTGTTATGCTATACCTTAAATATGGTATATTCTTTCAAATTAGTATTTTGGGTTTCTTCATATATATTCCCAGAAATGGAATCCCTGGGTCATAAAAGCAGTTCCTTCTTTATTATTTTATTTGTTGGTTTTAGAGAAAGAGGGAGAGAGAGAGAGAGAGAAACTTTGATCTGTTGTTCCACCCATCCATGCATTCACTGGTTCATTCATGTATATGCCCCGACCAAGGATCAAATCTGCAGCACTGGAGTATCAGGATGATGTTCCAACTGACTAAGCTACCCCAGCAGGGCTCCATTTTTAATTTTTTGAGGTAACTCCATACTGCTTTCACAGTAGCTGCACCAATCCGCACTCCCACCAACAGTACACAAAGGCTCCCTTTTCTCCACATCCTAACCAAAACTTGTTATTTGGTAATTTATTGTTGATAGCCATTCTGACAAGTGTGAGGTGAGATCTCATTGTGGTTTTACTTTGCATTTCTCTGATGATTAGCGACATTGAGCATCTTTTCATATGTCTATTGGCCATCTGTATGTGTTCTTTGGGGAAGTGTCTATTCAGGTTCTTTGCCCATTTTATAGTTAGATTGTTTGTTTTGGTATTATATTGCATGAGTTCTTTATAAATTTAGGCTATTAATTCCTTATCAGATGTATCATTGGCTAATATGTTCTCCCATTCAGTGGGTTGTCTTTCATTTTGTTGATGGTTTCTTTTGCTGTGCAAAAACATTTTAGTTTGATGTAGTTCCATTTGTTTATTTTTTTCTTTGTCTTTACTATATTTGTGTTGATTTCAGAGAGGAAGGGAGAGGGAGAAAGAGGTAGAAACATCAATGATGAGAGAAAATCATTAATCGACTGCCTCTTGCACACCCCTACTGGTGATTGAGCCCACAACCTGGGCATGTGTCCTGACTGGGAATTGAACTGTGACCTCCTGGTTCATAGATCAATACTCAACCACTGAGCACACGGGCCTAGCTGTCTATTTTTTATTTTGTTTTTCTTGCCTGGGAGGTATATTAGAAAAAATAGTACTATGAGAAATGTTCAAGATATGCATATGTTTTCTTCTAGAATTTTCATGGTTTTGAGTCTAACATTTAAGTCTTTAATCCATTTTGAGTTTATTTTTTATATGGTGTAAGAAGGTGGTCTGGTTTCTTTTTCTTTCCCTTTCTTTTTTTCTTTTCTCTTCTTTTTTCTCTTTCTTTCTTTCTTTTTTTTTTTGCATATATCTGTCCAATTTTCCCACCATCATTTATTGAATAAACTATCTTTATGCTATTGTATGTTCCTGTCTCCTTTGTCAAATATTAATTGATCATAATGGTGTGGGTTCCTTTGTTGGCTCTCTATTCTCTTCCATTGATCTATATTTCTGGGGGGTTTTGCCAATACCATGCTGTTTTGATTACTATGGCCTTGTACTAGTATAGTTTGATGTCAGGTAGCATGATTTGTTTTTCTTTGTGAAGATTGCTGTAGGTATTCAGGATCGTTTGTGGTTCCACGTACATTTTTTAAAAATACCTTTTTTATCTATTTTAGAGAGAGAAACAGGGAGAGGGAGAGAAACATCGATCGGCTGCCTCTGATATGTGTACCCCGACCAATCCAGGACCAAACTCCAAACCTAGGCATATGCCCTGACCAGGAATCAAAACAGCAACCTTTTGGTGCAGGGGATGACACTCAACCAACTGAATCCCACAGGCCAGGGCCCATATACATTTTTTTGAAGTATTGGTTCTAGTTCTGTGAAATATGCCATTGATATCTTGATAGGAATTGCATTGAATCCATAGATTGCTTTGTAGAGTATGAACATTTTAATGATGTTAATTCTCCCTATCCATGAACACAGTATATGCTCCCACTTATTTGTATCTCCTTCAGTTTCTTTCTTCAGTGTCTCATAATTTTCCAAGTGCATGCCTTTTACATCCTTGGATAATTTATTCCTAGGTTTTTTATATAAATGTAAATGGAATTGTTTTTAGTTCTGCTTTCTAATAGTTTATTATTGGTATATATAAATGCAACTGATTTCTGGATATTTATTTTGTATCCTGCTACTTTACTGAATTCATTTACCAGTTCTAGTAGTTTTTTGGTGGAATTTTAGGATTCTCTGTGTACAGTATCATATCATCTGCAAAAAAAAAAATGACAGTTTTAGTTCTTTCTTTCCAATTTGGATGCCTTTATTTCTCCTTGTTGTCTGATTGCTGTGTCTAGAACTTTGAGCACTATGATGAATAAGCGGTGAAAGTGAATATCCCTACCTTGTTCCTGATCTGAAGGAAAATGGTTTTAGCTTTTGCCCATTGAGTATGATGTTGGCTGTAAGTTTGTCATATGTGGCCTTTATTGAGTTGATGTATATTCCCTATATTCCCACTTTGCTGGGCGTTTTTTAATCACAAATTGGCACTGAATTGTATCACATGTTCCTTCTGCATCTATTGATATGATCATGTGATTTTTATCCTTCATTTTGTTTATGCGATGTATCACATTTATTGATTTGTAAATATTGTACCAACCTTTCATCCCTGGAATAAATTCCACTTGATCATGGTGTATGATCTTTTTTAAAAAATATATTTTATTGATTTTTTACAGAGAGGAAGGGAGAGAGATAGAGAATCAGAAACATCGATCAGCTGCCTCCTGCACATCCCCTACTGGGGGTATGCCCGCAACCAAGGTACATACCCTTGACTGGAATCGAACCTGGGACCCTTGAGTCTGCAGGCCAACACTCTATCCACTGAGCCAAACCGGTTAGGGCAGTGTATGATCTTTTTAATGTACTGCTGGATCTGGTTTGTTAATATTTTATTGAGGATTTAGCATCAATGTTCATCAGAGATATGCGCCTATAATTTCCCTTCTTTGTATTGTCTTTATCTGGTTTTGGAATTAGGATAATGCCAGCCTCATAAAATAAGCTTGGAAGTCTTCCCCACTCTTGAATAATTTGAGGATAGGTGTTAGTTCTTCTTTCAATGTGTGGTAAAATTCACCTGTGAAGAACTTTTTGTTTGTTGGGAGTTTTTTTTTATTACTGCTTCAATTTCACTAATAGTAATCTGTCTATTCCTATTTTCTAGGGGTTTTTCTGATTCAGTTTTGAAAGATTGTATGTTTCTAGGGATGTATCCATTTCATTCAGATTGTCCAATTTGTTGGCATATAATTACTCACAATATTTTCTTACAATCCTTTGATGTCAGTTGTTACTTCTTCTCTTTCATTTCTGATTTTATTTATTTGGATCTTCTCTTTTAGTCTTAATGAGTCTGGTTAAATTTTTCTGATTTTTATTAATTCCTTTCTTCAACTCACTTTGGGCTTTGCTTATTGTTCTAGTTCCTTTAAGTGTAAAGTTAGATTCTTTATTTGAGATTTTTCTTATTTCTTGAGATAGGCTTGTAATGCTATGAATTTCCCTCTTAGGACTGCTTTCACTGTGCCCCATACATTTTGGCTTATTGTGTTCTATTTTCATTTATTTCAAGGGATCTTTTGATTTCTCCCTTGATCTCATTTTTAATTCAATCATTGTTTCATAAGGTGTTATTTAGCCTCCATATGTTTGTGTTTTTTTAGTTTTATTCTTGCCATTGATTTCTAGTTGCATACCATTACAGTAAGAAAAGATGCTTGATATAATTTCAGTCTTCTTAAATTTATTTAGACTTGCTTTGTGTCCTAACATGTGGTCTATCCTAGAAAATGTTCCATGTGCACTTGAAAAGAATGTATGTTCTGCTGCTTTGGGGTGAAGTGTTCTGAAGATACCAATTAAATCCATCTGATTTAGTGTATCATTTAAAGCTGCTGTTTTCTTGCTGATTTTTTATCTGGAAGATCTATACATTGATGTCCTTGAGGTGTTAAAACCCCCTACTATGACTGTATTACGGTTGTTCTCTCCCTTTATTCCATCAAGATTTGCTTTAGCGGGCACATCCCCAGTGGGGAGTGTGCAGGAGGCAGCTGATGGATGTTTCTCTCTCATCGATGTTTCTAACTCTCTATCCCTCTCCCTTCCTCTCTGTAAAAAATCAATAAAATATATTTTTTAAAAAAAAAAAGATTTGCTTTATATATTTAGGTGCTCCTATGTTGGGTGCAAAAATGTTTACAAGGTTTAGATCTTCCTGTTGGATTATTCCCTTTATCATTAAGTAGTCTCATTTTTTTAAAAAAAAAAAATTTTATTGATTTTAGAGAGAGAGGTAGCGAGAGGGAGGCCCTGTGAAGGGAGGGCTCTGCACTAGTCAAGCATGTGAGGAAAAAATGGCTCCTGTCCTAGAACCGCACAACTCAGTGTGTCCCAGATTATCCCAGAATCCCAATTTCAGCAGGGCAGAACCACCTGGGGTTAGGAGGAGGTGGCTAGTGGAACTCCCATGAAGGAGAATTGCCCATCAGGCTTTGGGGAAGGTGAAGGGACTTGCCCCTGCCCCAAAGCTGCACAACTCAGTCTGACCTGGATTCTACCAGAACTCAGCAAGGTGGAGCCACCAGGAGTCAGGAGAGTGGTGCTGATGGGAGCCCTGAAAGTGGGACTCATGGATCTCCTATGAGGGGCAGGTGCCAATCAGGTTCATAGGAAAGTGGGGGGAATTGTCCCTGCCTCAAAGCCACACAACTCAGTCACTAACACCCCCTGAGTCTTCCCAGACCACTATGCCCTAGCCCAGGCAGCTGACTCTTCAGCAAGGTGTAAATTCCACAGGGTGGGGCAAGAGGGAGCCCAGACGGTAGGGCTATAGCTTTTCCCAACTGATGCTATATGGAAAGGAGTGCTCCATCCAAGAGAGATGGCATCTGTGGTGTGGGAGAGTGACTCAACACAGGGGTCCTATGGGCTGTCCTTTCAACTCTCTCCCCAGAACTACAGACCCCAGTCTCTCCTCACACAACTCTACTCCTCTCTGTCCTCCCTCTGCCAAAGCCCAGGGTGACTGGCTGCAAAGGAGATTTTGTGCATTTGCCCTTTAAGATGACACCTGCGTCTCTGGAATACACTTGTCTCTCCCTGGCAAACAGAATCCCCATTGATTTTCACAGCCAGATGTTATGTGGGTGTCTCTTCCCCAACATTGGTGCTCTGGGCTGGGGAGCCCGGCTTGGGATTGAAACCCCACACTTCACAGGGGGAACCCCCACACTTGAGATATTCCTCTGGAATCTCAGCCACCCATTGGAGCAGGGGCAGCCCTTTTCTCATCTCTGCCCTTCCTACCAGTCTCAATATGGCTTCTTCTATAAATCTTTGGTTATAAGACTTCTCTTCAGCTAGTCTTCATTTGGTTATTCATGTTGCTTGCTCCATATTTTAGTTGTAATTCTATTTTGGTCCTGGGAAGAGTTAACATCCACCTATTCTACCACCATCTTGGATCTCTTCTATTACTTTTGTTTTTAATCACCAAGGATTATTTTTTGTGTGTTTTTTTTCCTCAATTACTATTTACATTCAATATTATTCTGTATTAGTTTCATATGTACAACAAAGTGATTAGAAAATCATGTACCAGTACTTTACAATGTACCCCCCCACGGGCCCCCCTACACATTTATCATGATATTATTTACTATACCAGAAGTCCAGTGCATGAAATTTGTGCACTGGGTCGGGGGGGGGGGAGATGATCCCCTCAGCCCAGCCTGTGCCTTCTCACAGTCCAAGAGCCCCGCATGATGGTAGGCCCCACCCACCCACCAGGGTGGGTAGATCACCCTGCAGAGGGAGACCTTGCCCACCCACTGGTCGGAGGCCTGGGCCTCCCTCTTTGGGGCAATTGGGAAGCTTCCCAATTGATCATCCCACCAGCCGCTGACCTGAGCCTCCCTCTGCAGGGCAATCACGGAGCAATGGCGGGGGGGCCTCCCAACCAATTGCATCGCACCCGCCTTGGCTCATCTGGCTCCAGTGGGTGTCATAGTGTGGTCGTCCAGACAGTCGTTCCGCTGTTCGGCTGTTTGGTCAATTTGTATATTACACTTTTATTATTATAGATTCCCCTACCTTTTGTGACAGTATGGATGGACCTAGTGGGTATTACGCTAAGTGAAATAAATCAGATAGAGAAAGACAAATGCCATATGATTTCAATTTATATGTGGAATCTAATGAACAAAATAAACCAAAAAAAAAAATAGAAACAAACTCATAGATACAGAGAACAGACTGATGATTGTCAGAGGGCAGGGGGCTGGGAAATGGATGAAAGGGGAAGGGATTAAGCAGTACAAATTGTTAGTTACAGAATAGTCACAGAATTAGAGAATTTCTTAATGAGTTCCCAGATGAGGAAAGGGTAGGTGAGGCACTCCTTGAATAACTTTCCCACAGACTCCACCCAAAGGTATCGCTGGGAAGATCTCCATTCTGTTGCATAATGCTAAATATTTTGGTGCAATTATTTTGTAAACCACAGTACCTTTTTTTGCTAATATTCTCTGTAGGGTTTCTACATTCTATTGTATAGGGTACTTGTTTATAGCACAGTTTCTCAACTAAAGGTTTTCTATCTTACTTAAGTGATTTCTTTTAAAGGTGGGAAAGTATCTCCTACTTTGCTAATTGCTCTCATTTATCAAGGCCAGCCTTAATCATGATGCCCTCATACAGATTCTCATTCAGCATTTCCCTGGGTGTGACAGGGATTGCCATCCTTCCTGAGTCTGGAAGCTGGAAATTTACAGGAGAAGAAAAGAAATTTTTTAAAGATTAATTCCATTATGAAAATATTGATTTCCAATGAAGAAAGGGAAAAAGAAAGAATGAAAGAAAAAAACAACAACAGAGAACCTTTCAGATCTGGCCCTTCTAGGAGGTTTGGCAGTCACATCATTTAGGAGAAGGAAGATCAGGGGATATAAAGCATGACCACTGATCTGGGGTAGTGTTAGGGGAAGAAATAGAATATTGGAAACTAACTATAATTATAAGAAATATTAATCATGCTATGTCAACCGTGATTGTTCTTTTCTGATTAGAGAAAGCATGCTTTCACCTCGCTGGGAGTTATATGCCCGGGGACATGGAAGCTAACATCAGAAAGCAGTCCATCCTCCTGTCCCGAGAACTGCCTACCATTATGGAAAGATTTACAACCTTGTGGCTGAAACAATATAGTCCCAGAGGCACCTGCTCTTTACAACCTTCAGCCCCTATTTCCTGTAATCTGGTCCCGGGGTTCTCAGAGGCGCCCACCTTCTGTGATACACCCACCCCCCACCCCAGCCTGCATGACTTGTAACGTGTAATGATCATCCCATGCCCACTTTCCTATACTGTATCTCTAATCCCTGCTTCCCCATGTAATCCTTGTCCTACCCAATATGAGCAGCTGGCTTATGGGGGGCTGCAGAGCAGATTTTTTGTGGATAACCTGCTGCTCTCCCATGCTGCCGGCAGGATTGGAATAAACACTCACATAAGATTCAACCCTGTCTCTGCCTAAGTGGCTCAAGTATTGACAGGCAGCACGGACACACTGGCTATCTAGTTTCAGTAGGAGAAGAATCCTGGTTTTCCTGATCAGCGTCCTCATCTTTCACAAGCATGGGAAGCACCACTGTCACTCCCTATTCTCAGAAAAGTTTATCAGCTGATTTGCCATGGTGTGTTGGCTTATCAGAATAATTTCTACATTAATAAACCAGGCCAGATGTCTCACCACTGGAAATAATAATTCGATTGTTCAATAGAGAATAGCTAATGATGGGCTACTACTAAGAGACATGTTGTGCAAGATTATTGAGATAGAAATGAGATGACAAAGGGAAAAAATTAATCAGAACTTATTTTCACATAAATAAGCCAAACCAGCTAGGGCTGGAGAACTTTACTTTGTTGCCTTTGTTAAACATTTGGATATAGCAACCTATGGAATAAAATGCAGAGTATACTAGTATTTCCAAATAATCATAGTGAAGAAAAAGGCATGTGTGTGTACACACACATAGACACACACACACACACACACACACACACACACACACACACACACAATGATCTATTCAGGAAAAGTAAGTATATTTTAAAAAATAAAACAGGGAAAATCACACTATATGGAAAGCATATTTTTTATGATGATAGAGAAGTAGAAAAGGAGAGAAAGAGAGAGAGAGAGAGAATGAGAGTGGGGGGAATATAGATTTGTTGTTCCACTTACTTATGCATTCATTGGTTGATTCTTGTATGTACCCTGAGTGAGGATCAAACCTGCAACCTTGGCCTATCAGGACAATGCTCTAACCAACCAACCTACCTACCTGGCCAGGGCCTATTTTACTCTTTTTGATGCAACTGTAAATGAGATTGTTTTCTTGATTTCTTGTCCTAATAGTTTGTTGTTAGTGTACAGAAACACAACTGATTTTGTGTATTGATTTTGTATCCTGCAACTTTACTAAATGTGTTTATTAGTTCTAACATTTTTGCTGGGGCCTTTAGAATTTTCTATATATAATAGCATCTCATTGCAAATAGAGACAATTTTCCTTTCTTTCTGATTTGGGTGCCTTTTATTTCTTTTTCTTTCCTAATTGTTCTAACTAGCATTGTGGTCGGTTAGACAGAGATGAGCAAAACAAGGATGATAGGCCAAGTACAGAAACTCACCATGCCAAGAAGTCCTGGGTGCCTAGCAAGGGGTAAAACTGGGAAAACAAGAACCTTACCCCGCAGGGCTATTAGGTCTGATCAAATAATTTAATCAATATCCCCTCCCCTGGAAACTGACCTTTAGACCACTACATAATGGACATTTCACTTGCATTCCACTTGCTAAGACCATTATCCTTCCCCTCCGGACCTTCCTAGAATCTGGACCAGAGAATTCTCCACCTAGAAAAAGCCGGCCTAGAGTCCTTTAAAATCTCTGACTCCCTGTCCCTGGGTGCTGGCACCATTTAGGAGCTCAGCACACCTGGTATCCAGATGACCTAATAAATTTATAGTCCCTTACCCTTTTTGGCCTCATGCATTCCTCCTTTGGTGACCCTAACATTTGGTGTGGAAACCCAGGAGGGTTCCACAGGGAAGGGGAGCCATCACCCTGGCTTCGGTCACCCCGAGTTTGCTACTCAGAGAGCAGTAGGCAGCAGCAGCTTGTCCTGGGCTTACCTCTGAATCCTACTCTAGTGACATGATCACTGACCTCAATTAATCCTCCCCTCTCTTATGGGCCCTCCCAAACCAGCCAGGGAGGACGCCAGATCAGGAACCTCTTCTCCATTGCTGACCCTTCATCCCACACCAGCCAATCTTCTCTAGGTGAGTGATGTTCAACAATTTCCCTCACCTAATCTTCTCTAGGTGAGTGATGTTCAACAATTTCCCTCACCTAAAGTCTTCTGCCCACACTCTCACTGACTTCTCAAAAGTCCTAGGGCTAGGCCAGAAGACTCCTCAGCTGATTGGCTTTGGGTCCTTCTGGATTGGGGACACCCAGTCCAGAGGGTCACCCCTCATTTTTTGTGGTGATTTGTTTAGCAGCGGGGACACCTGCCCTAAACAACCACCTTTGGATTTGTGGTCTGTCACTCACTCTTCTCTCATGGGCCACGCTATACTCCCTCTGCACACTCGTGGGAGAGATCATGCCCAAGCACCTCATTTTCTTTTGTAACACTGTTTGGCCAAGATATAAACTAAATAATAAGTCTCAGTGGCCTTAAAAGGGCCTTAAAAGGGCACTTTCAATTTTAGCACATTGCACAATTTAGATAATTGCTGTGAGCGCCATGGAAAATGGTCAGAGACTCCCTATGCCCAGACCTTTTTTTACCTTCAGTCCCAATCCTTTCTCTCAGTCCTGCTCTACCCATCGGATCCTTCTCCTTCACACAAAACATCATACCCCTCACATTTCTCATTCTGTATCTACTTTTGACCCAGAAGACCACCAACCTCCATCCTTTTATACACCCTCACCTGCAGTAGGTTCCCAAAACCCAGACTCTCCTAACTGGCAA
Source organism: Myotis myotis (assembly GCF_014108235.1). Lineage (NCBI taxonomy): Eukaryota > Metazoa > Chordata > Mammalia > Chiroptera > Vespertilionidae > Myotis > Myotis myotis. The sequence goes on from NW_023416340.1 coordinate 1,899,908, forward strand.
CCAACTTCTCCCCTAGCCTCTGAGAGTCCAAATTCTGAGAATGTGAGTTCCAAAACAGCCTTCTCCAACCTAACACTGGCTCTCGACACCTTCCTCAACAGCCACTTCTATTCCCGCACCCATTCTACCGCTGTGGGAGGTAGCAGGAACTGAGGGTATTGTCCGGATACACATCCCATTTTCCAGGTCTGACTTCACACAGATTAAGAGGCGTTTTGGGTCTTTCTCTACCAACCTGACCACCTTTACCAAGGAATTTGAATATCTGACCCAGTCCTATGGGCACGATATCTATGCCATTCTGTACTTCTCTCTAATGCCAGAGGGAAAGGAGGGTGTTTAGCTAATAGCTCAAGACCATGCCAATGCCCTCCATAGACACTCAGCAGCCAACCTGGTTGGCGCTGACACAGTCCCCCAAACTGACCCAAGATGGGACTACCAGGTTAATTCTCCAGGGTGCCAACTCTGTAGCCATATAATCACCTGGACTCAAAAAGGCTGCCCAGCCCTAGCTGGTTTGGGTAGAGCAATGGCCTGCAGACTGAAGGGTCCCGTGTTTGATTTTGGTCAAGGGCACATGCCCAGATTGCAGGATCAAATTCCAGTAGTGGGCGTGCAAGAGTCAGCCGGTCAATGATTCTCTCTCATCATTGATGTTTCTATCTCTCTCCCTCTCCCTTCCTCTCTGAAATAAAAAAGGCTGCCCATATGGTGGTCAACTATAACAAACAATAAAATTACTCAAGGCCCTGATGAATACCCAGCTCTCTTCCTCTCCTGCCTCATGGAGGCCTTACAGAAATTTACCACCTTAGACCCCACCTCCCCTTCTTCTGAACACCCATTATATAGCCCAATCAACCCCACCATACACCACAAACTTCAAAAAACAGACACAGATCCACAAACCCCTCAAAAAGACCTCTCAATCTGGTCTTTAAGGTCTTTAATAATAGAGAGGAGGAGACCCAAATCTAAAACCAAAAGCGAGATCAGGCCCTGACCGGTTTGGCTCAGTGGATAGAGCGTCGGCCTGCGGACTGAAAGGTCCCAGGTTCGATTCCGGTCAAGGGCATGTACCTTGGTTGCGGGCACATCTCCAGTAGGGGGTGTGCAGGAGGCGGCTGATCAATGTTTCTCTCTCATCGATGTTTCTAACTCTCTATCCCTCTCCCTTCCTCTCTGTAAGAAATCAATAAAATATATTTTTTTTAAAAAAAGCAAGATCAGGCCAAGGCTGAGGCCCAGAAGGAGGACTTCCAGCTCCTAGCCACTGCTCTCACAAACCCCAAATGAAGTATTGGTCCTCCAACTAACAGTAAGTCAGGGGCTAAGTTTCCTCTGGGCCTGTGCTTCAAATGCAAAAATAAAGGACACTGGGCCAAGTCCTGTCCAAACCTGAGACCCCCACCTGGGCCTGCCCAAGGTGCGGGAGGGAAAGCCACTGGAAATTAGACTGTAGTCTGACCCCTCCAGGTCAGATCTCAGTAAGCCCAGCAAGTCCGCCCTCTGGACCCGGTTTGGAGCTCCCAGACGTCCTGGGACTGGCCACCAAAGACTAAAGCTGCCCAGGCCCTGACAAGGCCCCACAGAATTACAGCACCAGGACAGAGCCTCAGGTAAGGATAGTGGTGGCAAGTAAGCCGATCTCCTTTTTAATCAACACTGGGGCCACTTATTCTGCCCTTTCTGAATTTTCTGGACCCTTGTCCACTCCTCAGTCTCTATTATAAGAGTTGATAGATTAGTCTCTCAGTCATTAGCCACCTCACCTCTACACTGCATCTTACAAGACACCCTTTTTATTCCCTCTTTTCTCGTTCTACCTCGGTGCCCAACTGGAGCTACCTAACACCCCTCATAAAACCCAGTTGTCCCGAACCACAGTCACCTACATAAGTTTCGCTCTCAACCCTACAAAGTAGAGCCATTACCTTAGACTCTCCTTTCTCTGGCTCGCTGGGTACTTTTGCCTCTGAGTTCCCAACTTTAGTCTTCTTACAAAGTCCCTCTATGACACGGGGAAGGGACCCCTCACTGAGCCTTTACATCCCAAAGACACATTCTCACTCCTTTTAATGATCTGAAAACTACTCTCACTTCCGCATCTTCTCACCCCCCTTTCCCAAAAAATAACTTTCTTTACTGCAAAACTGCAAATGCTTGCTTAACATTCCTGCTACTATCAGAAGCTGAACAGATTATCACTCAAACCTTAGCATGTTATCTCTAAGGAAAAATGTGGCAGTTTTAACCCTACCAGACCTCTGTACCGATTTTTCAGTAATTTCCGAATCTGCTGCTATACCGCTGTACCTAATTTTCAGTACTTTGCCTAATACGTGAAAAAAATACGTCACAAGCTAAAAATAACCAACCAATCGTGGTCAAACCTCATGGTTAGCCATTGCAAATGTCTGCCCCCATGTGTTTGAATTGACTTTGTGTGGTATAGGGGACAGTTATGTTCGGGCCTCAGGTCTGGTAGACCTAAAACCAAGTGGCTGGCAGTGTGGAAACTCCAGTCCTTGCACAGGCTGCAGGGACTGTTCCTTTCCCTCCTCTGACTCTTCTCCAGCCTCATAGAGCTATACATAATTTCCCAAAGTCTTTGGTAACTTAGAGCATTGCTGGGTTAAATAATAAACATCTAAATATTATAAAATACTGAAACATTGATTGTTAGACAAGTTTTAAATCCGCCTACTCTTAGCTTTTATTACAGAAGTTCTCCTGTACTTTGTTGAAGGTACATTTTCTTGAAACTAAGAGTGTGTTTAAAATGTGTTCATAAATATCAATCTAAGAAAGGCTGGTTGTTTACAATTGGCTAAAGCTGGTGATTTGTGAATGGGCAGAAAAGTTTGTGAAAGTTGTAGAAAAGTTTGTCCAGTGAGTTAGGACCTGATCACCCCTGGCGTCCAAAGGGACCTCTTCTCTCCTAGTAAGCTAAAGCAGCCTCGCCGAGACTCTCTACTGTTGCTTATGGCCTTAAGTTGAGGCCTAGACTTTCTTTATTTCCACTGCTCATTCCCAGTCCTTGACACCATCATTGAAAGCCTCAACAGGTCTTCCTGCTTGATATTTAGGAACTTCTCTCCCCTTTTCTAGCCTTCTTAAGAGTCATACACTGCAAAGGACACCAAGTCAGGAATGACCAAAGCAGGGAAATAACAAAGCAGACCAGGAAGCCAAGGCAGTGGCTCAGAGGAAGCCTCCATGTCCCCAGCTCTTGGCTATACCCATATAATGCCCCTAGACCCATATAATGCTCCAGAGAAACTTCAGTTCCTACTAGCTCTTGGGGCCACTCAGGAAGATCCATGGTTAAAATTTCAGGGAGCTGCAACCTTCATCACCCCTTGCCATCTTCAGACACCAGGGGACTGCAGAGGGGTGGGGGTGGGGGGGGCATTATTCTGCCTGCCTCGGAGGAGGGCAGCACTGCCCGGATAGAGAAAGGCACAAATGGCATTTAGGCAAGCTGGCCCTGGATGCAGCCGCCTGGGTTGACGTTCACCACCTCCCAGGCAAGAGACCGTGGGCACGTCACTTCACTTTTCGGAACCTGAGTCTTCTTGTTCCTAAAATGAGCGACAACGGACCCTGGCCGGGAGCCTCAGATGATTGGAGCGTCGTCCTGTTGCAGAACTCAGGAAAAACATATCCTCAGGTGAGGATTTAAATTTTTTTTAATAAAATAGGAGACGTTGGCTTACCTCTAAGCAATGGAATACTGTTCAACAATGAAAAGGAATGGACTGTCGAGACCCACAGCGAACTGGATGAACCTCAAGTTATCACGAGTGAATGAAACGAGGCCCAAAAGGTATATACTGCGTGATCTTGTTGCTAGAACATTCTAGAAAGTGCAAATCAGGGGTCACTTGCAGACAGAAGGAGCCAGGGAAGGCAGGAGGGAGGGATTGTGAGGGGGCACAGGGAACTTTTGGTTTTTGATTGAGTTGATTTGTGTTGATATATGTCTGTATCAAACATCAAAACATCAACTTATACATATTTTTATGTTACATGCAATAAACCTTAACATTTCAAGAAAAATGATCTTAAATAATGTTACATGCAGTAAACATTAATATCACAAGAAAAATGATTCTAAATATGATGTTACATGCAATAAACACCAATTATTCAAGAAAAATGATCTTACATATATTACATGTAATAAATATTAATATCTCAAGAATAAAAGGATTTTAAGTATAATAATATTACCAAAATTGTACTAACATAGTATGATATCACAAAAGTTGTAGGAAATATTAAAAATCTGCAAATAATAGGATTACTTCTATTATATTTGAGAATAATAAAAAAAATATTTCAGGGAAAGTTATATCCTTCCCTAGGGACAGGCCCACAAGATCTTAGAAGTTAATCACAATTCCTTACATATAGGATACAGACCACTCCCAAAACACCTTATCACATGTCTTAGCCTAGCCTCCCTACTGTAAGATTTTACCAAAACCTGTTCTACTTGTGACTCAGTATCCCCCCAAGGATAAATTAGACCTCTTTCTTTCCCCACTCATCAGGCAAGGGGCCAAAACCCTTGACAAGACTGGCAAATTGACTTCACTCATATGCCCCCTATTAAAAGAACCAAATATATCTTAACCCTCGTAGATACCTTCTCAGGCTGAGTGAAGCCTTCCCCACTACCTCTGAAAAGTCTTCCAAGGCCACACAAGCTTTCATTCAGCATGTCATCCCCAGATTCAGTCCTAAAACCTGTTCTAGGACCTCATTACAATCAGATAAAGGACCTGCTTTCATATCTCAAATAACTCAGCAGGCCTCCTCCCCTCTGAACATCGAGTGGAACTTACACACCCCCTACCAGCCTCCATCTTCAGGCAAGGTAGAAAAAGCAAATTCCTTAAGTCTCACCTAACTAAAATAACCCTTGAAATCAAAGACCCTTGGACTATTCTCCTACCTCTCAACCTGCCTTTCCCTCTCCTCTTCAGTGTATACACCATCCCTATGTCAATCAACAGATGGAATCAGGCAAAAATCACTCTGACTTATAAAAAGGCAAAGGGAACTACATTTCTTGAAAAGGCAGACACCCTTGTAGGTAATTATCCTACAGCCCAGGCAAATCAAGCCTCCCTTCTTTTCTGTATTTATATTCTCTTACTAAGGTAGCTCCTTCCTCCCTCCTGGTCACAGGTCCTATCACTCTACACACCCCACTAACTGCACAAGCCCCTTTATGCTTTACAAGGTCACAGTCCATTTGTGGACTCCTTGTCACCCTGCACATCTCACTCCCTTTGGAGTAGTCCGCAGAATGGTGTAGAGGTCGGGGCAGACTGAGCGGGTATTAGTAACTGAGTTGTGTGGTTCTGGGGTGGGGGCTTCCCATGAGCCTAATCGGTGCCTTTCCCCCTGTGGAAGATTCGCTGGCCCCACTCTCCCGATTCCTGGCAGCCCCACCCTGCTGAGGTTGTGTTCTCCAAGAGGTCCAGGCAGAATCTGGGACAGACTCAATTGTGTGGCTCCAGGAGAGGGGCCATTTTTCCCTCTCATGCCTGACCAGTACAGCCTGGTCAATTTGGGCCTGATAAACTCTGCTGGCCTCCCCCTGACCATTCCCTGAGACTCCCCTCACCACAAAGACCTACGGGTACCTGGGGGGTGGGAGTTAGCCTTGGTATAAATACTCAGAGACTTTTGCTGAGTGCCCTCAGACCCAACACTGGAACCAAGTTGGAATCTGTATTAATCTGATAAACACCACTCGCCACTACCTGGTCACTCACTGAGAACCTACCTCATGCAGCTGACGTCCCACCAGAGGCTCCTTTAGTGACTGAACCTGAAAGCCCACTGGCAGGTGGAGGAGGATCTCAGGGTGGCTTAGGTCTTTTGCCGACCTGGCCCTCGGTTCAGTGCTAGAGGAAGCAGGCCTTGGTGCACAGTTGACCATTCCCATGCAAACTCAGGCCCAGCAGAGGCTGCCACAAACTGTATCTATCGCTTTGTAGCTCCAAATGGTTGCCCAGGGCCAGTCACAGGCAGTGTCTGATATTGACATTTACCAGAGTCCCTCCCCAAAGGCCCCAGAACTAATACCATCAGTGGCCAGCTTCAGACATCAGAGCAGGATCCAATTAGCTCCACAAGGGACACATAAACAGGGAGATCCCTGCAGGCAGCAGACCCTGCTGAGATGAATCCTGCTTCAAGGGGTCGGCAACCACACAGCAGCTCCTACATTGTGGTCAGAGGTTGATCCTCACGATCACCCAGCCTGAGGGTGGGCCCCCCCACACAGATGGGCCAACAGCAAACAAAATTCAATTCCAACGGGAGGGATCACATAACCCACACAAGGGATGCTCCGGAGCACTCCGTCAGGATAATCAAAGAGCCTGTGACACTGGGTACCACAGGACACCTACTACATAAGGCCACACTACAAAGACCGAGATATAACATACTTTGTTTGTAGAGAGGCAACCAAAATGGGGAGATAAGGAAACATGCCCCAAATGAAAGAACAGGAGAAATATCAAAAAAAAAAAAAAAAAGAACTAAATGAAATGGAAGCAAGCAATCTACCAGACTGGAAGTTCAAAAAAATGGAACTAGATTACTTTCTTACACCACACACAAGAATCAACTCAAAATGGATTAAAGACCTAAATGCAAGACTTGAAACCATAAAACTCTTAGAAGAAAACGGAGGCAGTAAACTCCCAGACCTTTCTCTTAGTAATATTTTTTTCTGATATATCTCCTCCGGCAAGGGAAACAAAAGATACTTCACTGGATGGGAGAACATGTTCGCCACTGATACGTCTGATAAGGGGTTAATACCCAAAACTTATGAAGCACTCATACAACCGAACACCAAAAAAAAATCCTATTTAGCCGAAACCGGTTTGGCTCAGTGGATGGAGCGTCGGCCTGCGGACTGAAGGGTCCCGGGTTCGATTCCGGTCAAGGGCATGTACCTGGGTTGCGGGCACGTCCCCAGTGGGGGATGTGCAGGAGGCAGCTGATCGATGTTTCTCTCTCATCGATGTTTCTAACTCTCTATCCCTCTCCCTTCCTCTCTGTAAAAAATCAATAAAATCTATTTTTTTAAAAAAAGAATATTAACATTTAAAAAAAATCCTATTTAAAAAAATGGGCAAAGGACCTAAAGGGACACTTCTCCAAAGGCGACATACAGATGGCCAATAGACATATAAAAAGACGTTCAATGATACTAATCATCAGAGAAATACAAATTAAAACCACAATGAGATACCACCTCACACCTGTCAGAATGGCTATCATCAATAAAACAACAAATAACTACTGTTGGTGAGGATGTGGATTGGTACACCTGGAAAACAGTATGGAGGTTTCTCAAAAAATTAAAAATGGAACTGCCTTATGACCCAGTGATTCCGTCCCTGGTTATATAGCCGAAGAAACCGAAAACACTCATTCAAAAGAATACATGCAACACTGTGTTATTGCGGTGTTATTTACAATAGCCTAGCTATGGAAGCAACCCAAGTGCCCAAAAATAGATGAGTGAATTAAAAAAAGCAGAGGTACATATATACAATGGAATATTACCGGCCATAAAAAAGAATAAAACCTTACCATTTGAGGCAGCATGAATGGACAGCAGTGATGGCGAACCTTTTGAGCTCCGCGTGTCAGCATTTTGAAAAACCCTCACTTAACTCTGGTGCCGTGTCACATATAGAGATTTTTTTATCTTTGCAACCATAGTAACACAAAGACTTACATTTTTGATATTTATTTTATATATTTAAATGCCATTTAACAAAGAAAAATCAACCAAAAAAATGAGTTCGCGTGTCACCTCTGGCACGCGTGTCATGGGTTCGCCATCACTGAGAGAGTAGTATGCTGAGTGAAATAAGTCAGTCAGAAAAAGACAAATACCATATGATTTCACTTATATGTGGAATCTAACGAACAGTATAAATGAGCAAACAGACCCATAGATACAGAGAACAGCCTGATGGTTGCTCGCCAGCTGGGAGAGGGGTTGGAGGACTGGGTGAAAGGGTGAAGGGATTGAGAAGTACACATTGGTAGTTACAAAATAGCCATGGGGATATAAAGTGCATCATAGGAAATATAGTTAATAATATTGTAAATTACTATGTATGGTACCAGGTCGGTACTGGAAATATCAGGGGGAACACTTTTCAAAGTACATTATTGCCTAATCACTATGCTGTATACCTGGAACTAATGCAAAATAATATTTAATGTCAACATTAAACACAACTACATTTTTTTTAAACAATAAATGAAGCAGAAAAAGCCTATTGGCGGCATTTTTTGAAGTACTCGGGCGCCATCTACTGTGCAAATGATGTAAGCACAATGAAAGACTTTTCCATATCTGCATCAAGAAGGTGTGCAGATTTTGCCCTCTCTCTTATAAATTTCTTTCTTCTCTATTTATGGTTTTCCCGACTTCTTTGGGGGATTTCAATTTTATTTCAATGCATCAGTTTACCTTCCTTCTATCTTCCTTTCTTTCTCACTCTCTGTGTCCCTCCATCCTTCCTTTTCCTCCCTTCCTTCCACCCTTCTTCTTGTAACACTCAGTCCTGTGGTGCTACTATTGCACACCTTGGCTTAGTGTTCACCACGTGATGTGAACTGATTTCCATGGACCGTGGGTCTCTGGCAATAAACCGGCGGGTGAGGGGGGGGGAGGAAGCACCCATGACTTTGAAGATAGTCTCGGGCACATGTCCCTTTCTGAGTTTCCCTCCAATGTGTCTTTCAACTTTTCCATGTAGGCATCAGGTTGCTTTTCTTTATTTTGTTTACAATTACCAGTTTGGATTCTTTTGACTTTTCTAAAACATATTTTTAGAATAGTTTGTGCTAAGGAGTCTCAAACTTTAATTCAACTCAAAGGCTGCTAGCCATTCTATATGCCACTTTCTATTCTCAGAAGGCCAGCTTGCATGCAATATTTATTTAATATCTAACTAACTAGTACTGTCGCTGGGTGTGCCATATGTATGTAAAAAAATACGGGGGGAGGGGGCTGGCTAGTGTTGTTCACTGGTTAGAGCATTGGCCCCACACACAGAAGGGTTGCCAGTTCAATTCCTGGTCAAGGGCACCTACTTGAGCTGCACATTTGATCCCTGCCCTAGCAGGGGTATGTGCGGTAGGCAACCAATCAATGAAACATCTTTCACATCGATGTTTCTCTGTTTCTCTCTCTCTCTCCCTTCCTCCCTCCCTCGAACCTTCTCTTCCACTCTCTCTAAAAAGCAATGACAAAAGTATCCTTGGGTGAGGATTAACAAAAGAAATTAAAATACAGAGGGTAAGTTTCTATAGGAAATTTAAACTGTACCGCATGTTTCTCTTTAAATTGTATAGACTTCGCTTATGTCAGGGACTCTTTTGCTAAATTTATGAGGTTCTCTGACAACCCGAAGGTGTGACTATTTACAATATACTTTAGGTCCTTCTTCTAGCTAGGAAGCTGTTTTAAAGGAACAGTGTGGGGAGCCGGCATGGCCATGGCATACTCAGCCCCAGGGCGCCTTATGTGCCATGCCAGCTCAGCCTAGTTCAGTGACCCTGAGTCGGGGGGTGAAAGGATTGAGAAAAGATAGACAAGAGAATGAAAGCTGGGTCTCGGTGGGACTCTGCTCCCTGATGAGGAGACAGCGCCCGCGCCCACAAGCCGTGTCTTTAGTTTATAGCAGATGCCACGAGGCCAAGCAAAGGCATGATCACGTTGTTTACAGCATTCTCATGAGTTCCAACCTCACTCAACTATATGCACCTGAACTCTACCGCAAGGCACGTGGGGCTACGTGTTCAGACCATAGGTTCAAGCTTACAACCACAGCCGTTGGCTATGATTGTGCTGGGAGGGCCCTGCCCTTCCAGCTGGGACTTGCACGTGGCAATGAGAGGATCCTGTCCTTTCATTAGCCCGAGGCTTGAAACCGGCCAAAACACTGCAGCCACACCCCACAGAACAGTTTAAATTTCCCAGGGGCTAATGAGCAATGGAAACTATAGCAGGCTGGCCACACTGGAATTTAAGATTTTATAATTTGACACCTGGTCAAATTAAGCTAAGGATGAATATTTCCCATCTGGCAAAGTTCTTATCTGCTCAGTGAAACTACTTCCATTTCAGCAGAGACAATGCGTGACTATTGTCCTTGATAATGTTTAGGCAGTATTATAGGGGATGGATGGTAGCCAATGAAATCCAGATATCTTTAATTTTAATATAAAAGTGTATATAGTCCAATTAGGTTTACAAGGAAGTTGTTTGATATATATATATATTTAAACTTGACTTTTAAATTTTCCTGTATCCGTATGCCATTTATCTTGGCCTTAGATAAGCATTTAGCACTTGAAAGTCTCTCAAAATCAAATAGGAGTTCCACTGAATTTGAGACTCATGTCCTTTATTTCTAACACTGTTTGGAAAAGACCTTTTTCGCTAATTTTAAAATGATTTTGAAAGGGAGAGAGAGAAACATCCCTGACATCCAGGAGCTGGCCTGGATCTCCCAGCCAGGCCTTGGTGTTCTGTGATGAACATCAATGTCACAGAGCATCCGCGTCAGGCAAGGCCACTCTCACTGTGATGGGAAAAGGCAAACATCAGGACACTCTGGAATCAGGTCTACACAAAAACATAAACGTTGTCCAAACCATAAAAACAGCCAAACATCTCCTGTCTTCACTAAGATGAGTGACTGTTGCTTCCTTACCAATCACAGCTTTAACCTCACTCTAGTCTAGTCTTACTTCTTCCTAATAATAAAAACACTCAGTCACAGAATTATCTCAGCTTCCTGACAGCATCCAATTCAGAGAAAATTCCCACTTCCTTAAACCCTCCTCAAAATGATCTATCATAAGCCCAAATCTTATATAGTAAGTCCTTTCTAACCTCTTAGACACCCCATAGTTCCTCATGGTTTCCATCACCGCATCTAGCAATAGACTTACCTTGTTCAATCACAGCTGGGCTTCTGACCACCTTTGGGTGGATGATGTTGATAAAAGCAAGTGCCCTTCTTAACTCCTCCCTCATACATTGATACCAATCCTTGAGTGACAAGCAGCTTCAGCCTAGTCATTGCTTTAGCATTAAGAAAGTTTGCAACATAATCAGGAGGTTTTAGAATCTCATTCAAAACTCTCCATTTTCAATTCACTCAAGTTACAGTACTTGAGAAAAACTAATTGAAGGATGGGAAAATTACCACACTCACAAGCAAGCTGGTGACTTTTAGGGAGGTCTTCTTCTGGGGCATGTTTCCCTTCCCTGAGTCATAACCACTAGTTTGGATCATAGTCTGGATAGAGAATTTAAAAGCTAGTCCACTCCCTCCCAGGTGTGGCAATTACAGTCTAAGGATATTTTGCCTTATATGTACTTGTATTTTGTTATGCACTCATTTTGTAATAGTTGGTCTCCTAAAAATGTGGGAAAGGCCTGCCTCAGCACTCAAATCTTCCTGCTGGCCCTAAAAGCTTTCCTTCACACCTTGACTTAGTTTATTTGTGTATTTCTGTGGGATTTCCCTAATTCTTATAAGGGAAAGAAAGGACCAGACACTCAGAAGCAACTTCAGGGTGTTCAGCCAACCAACAGGTCCCCACATAGTCCCTCCTGGTGTTCTTTCACCTCCTCACCAGAGGGAGGCGCCCTGTTGCTAACACAAGGCAACTCTCATAGGCTATAAGTGCCCACCCAACATTGAACCTGTCCAGACTCTTTTCTAGTTCACTCGCAGTGTGGTGGGGGAGGGGGGGAACGTGTGGCCATTTGGGCCTTCATTTTAGAAGAAAAAACACTTTAACTGAAAAATGAAACTATAGAGATCTATTTCTGCAGAAGAGAGCTTTTAGCTCTTCTCCTCCCCTAATGATAGTGATGATGACTGCTTTTATTAACATGCTAGTGGCCCGATGCACAAAATTTGTGCATATTAAAAGGGAATTAACTAGAGGAAATATTTTAATGTTCCTATTTGCTCTTTCTCTATAATAGAAGTGTCAGAGATGAAAGGAAATAAGAAAAATGTATATGAAAATAATATATGAATGTATTAATAAGTAAACAATAACAAAATGATGATATAACAACAACAAAGACATGATATGAAAACAACAAAAACACTCAGGCGGCAGGCGACCCCCCCTCCCCCCCCCGCGCCGGGGCTGAGGGGACTGGGCGCCGCCATCTTTGTGAGGATGTGAGCACCGCCGTCTTTGTGAGGATGTGAGCACCGCCGTCTTTGTGAGGATGTGGCGGTCAATTAGCATATTCCCTCTTTATTATATAGGATAATTGACATATAACATTGTATGAGTTTAAGATGTTCAGTGTTGATTTGATACAGTTACTTATCACAGCATGATTACCACTGTAGCATTAGCTAACACCTCTATCATGTCACAGAATTATCATTTCTTTTTGTAGTGGAACAATTAAGATCTAGCTGTTGTTTTTTATTGTTTAAAGTATTACAAATAGTAGTACATATATCTCTTTTTTCCCCATTGACCTCCCTTTGGCCTTCCCTTTTGCCTGGCACATGCCCTCACCCCCTCACCTCCCCAGTATCTGTGTCTATTGGTCACCCTTATATGCATGCATACAAGTCCTTCAGTTGATCTTTTTCCCTCCCCCCAACCCTCCCCTGCCTTCCCGCCATAATTTGACAGTCTGTTCGATGCTTCTCTGTCTCTGGATCTGTTTTTGTTCATCAGTTTATGTTGTTCATTATATTCCACAAATGAGTGACATCATGTGATATTTATCTTTCTCTGACTGGCTTACTTCACTTAGCAAAATGCTCTCCAGGTCCATCCATGCTGTTGCAAATGGTACAAATTCCTTCTTTTTTACCACAGCATAGTAATCCATTGTGTAGGTGTACCTCAGTTTGCTAACCCAGTCATCTGTTGATGGACATTTAGGCTGTTTCCAAATCTTAGCTACGGTGAATTGTGACTCTATGAACATAGGGATGCATATATCCTTTCTCATTGGTGTTTCTGTTTTCTTGGGTTATATATTTAGAAGTGGTATTACTGGGTCAAATGGCAGTTCTATTTTTAGTTTTTTGAGGAAACTCTATACTGTCTTCCATGGTGGCTGCACCAGTCTGCATTCCCACCAGCAGTGCACAAGTGTTCCTTTTTCTCCACATCCTCTCCAGCACTTGTCGTTTGATGATTTGTTGATGATAGCCAGTCCAACAGGTGTGAGATGGTACCTCATTGTTGTTTTGATTTGCATCTCTCGGATGATTAGTGACTTTGAGCACATTTTCATATGTCTCCTGGCCTTCTGTATGTCCTTTTTCAAAACATGTCTTTTTAGGTCCTTTGCCTATTTTTTGACTGGATTGTTTATCTTCCTTTTATTAAGTTGTATGAGTTCCCTATAAATTTTGGAGATTAAACCCTTATGGGAGATAACATTGGCAAATATGTTCTCTCATGCAGTGGGCTTTCTTGTTGTTTTGTTGGTGGTTTCTTTTGCTGTGCAGAAGCTTTGTATTTTGATGTAGTCCCATTTGTTCATTTTCTTAGTCTCCATTGCCTTAGGTCCTAGGAGCTGTATCAGTGAAGACATTGCTACAACACATGTCTGATATTTTGCTGCCTATGTCTTCTTCTAAGATTTTTATGGTTTCCCATCTTACGTTTAAGTCCTTTATCCATTTTGAGTTTATTTTTGTGTATGGTGTAAGTTGGTGGCCTAGTTTCATGTTTTTGCATGTATCTGTCCAATTTTCCCAACACCATTTATTGTAGAGACTGTCTTGACTCCATTGTATGCTCTTGCCACCTTTGTGAAATATTAATTGAGCATAATGGCTTGTGTCGATTTCTGGGTTCTCTGTTCTGTTCCATTGGCCTATATGTCTGTTCTTGTGCCAGTACCAGGCAGTTTTGAGAACTGTGGATTTGTATTATAGTTTTATATCTTGTATTGTGATCCCTCCAACTTTGTTCTTCTTTCTCAGGGTTGCTGTGGCTATTCAGGGCCTCAATTTATTCCAGATGAATTGTTGGAGAGTTTGTTCTAGGTCTTTGAAATAAGCTGTTGGTGTTTTAATGGGGAGTACATTGAATCTGTAAATTGCTTTGGGTAGTATGAACATTTTAATTATGTTGATTCTACCAACCATCAACATGGTATATTCTTCCATTTGTTTATGTCTTCCTCTATCTCTTTTTTCAGCGTCCTATAGTTTTCTGAGTACAAGTCTTTTACCTCCTTAGTTTTTATTCCTAGGTATCTTTTTTTTTTTTTTTTTTTTTAGTTTCTCTTTCTGTGAGTTCATTATTGGTGTATAAAAAAGCCATAGACTTCTGGGTGTTAATTTTCTATCCTGCTACATTGCCAAATTCATTTATTACATCTAGTAGTTTTTTGATGGAGTCTTTAGGGTTTTCTATGTACAATATCATGTCATCTGTGGATAATGACAATTTTACTTCTTTTTTGATTTGGATGCCTTTTATTTCTTCTTCTTGTCGGATTGCTATGGCTAGCACTTCCAGCACTATGTCGAATAGGAGTGGTGAGAGTGGGCATCCCTGTCTTTTTCCTATTCTTAGTTTTGCCCACTGAGTGTAATGTTAGCTGTAGGTTTGTCATATAAGGTTTATATTATGTTGAGGTATGATCCCTCTATTCCCACTTAGCTGAGAGTTTTTCTCAGGAAAGGGTGTTGGATTTTGTCAATGCTTTTTCTGCATCAATGGATATGATTATATAGTTTTTATCTCTCAATTTGTTTATGTGGTGTATCACGTTTATTGATTTGCGGATATTGTACCATCCTTGCATCCCTGGAATAAATCCCACTTGGTCATGATGTATGATTTTTCTAATGTAGTGCTGGATCCAATTTGCTAGAATTTTTTGAGGATTTTAGCATCTATGTTCATCAGGGATATTAGCCTGCAATTCTTTTTTTTTTTTTTTTTTTTTTTTTTAGTGTATTTTGTTTCAGGATTAGGGTAATGCTGGCTTCATGGAAAGAGCTTGGAAGTGTGCCTTCCTCTTGAATTTTTTGGAATAATCTGAGGATAGATTTTAGTTCTTTTCTGAATGTTTGGTAAAATTCCCCTGTGAAGCCATCCGGTCCAGGGATTTTGTTTGCTGAAAGTTTTTTTTAATACTGCTTCAATATCATCACTACTTATTGGCCTATTCAGGTTCTTTGATTCCTCTTGATTGAGTTTTGGAAGGTTGTGTTTTTCTAGGAATATGTCCATTTTGTTGAGGTTGTTCAGTTTGTTGAAGTAAAGTTGTAGTATTTTTTTTACAATCCTTTTTTATATCTTTGGAGTTGGTTGTTACTTCACCTCTTTCATTTCTGATTTTGTTTATTTGGGTCCTCTCCCTTTGTTTATTGGTGAGTCTGGCTAGAGGTTCATCAATCTTGTTTATACTTTCAAATAACCAGCTCTTGGTTTCATTGATCTTTTGTATTTTTTTTCCTCTATGGCATTTATTTCTGCTCTAATCTTCATTATTTCCTTCCTTCTGCTTACACTAAGCTTTTCTTATTGCTCTCTTTCTAATTTTTCAAGTTGCAGGGTTAGATAATTTATTATCATTTTTCTTGTTTTTTGATGTAGACCTGTAGAGCTATGAACTTCCCTCTTAGAACTGCTTTCACTGTGTCCCATAGATTTTGGATTGTTGTGTTTTCATTGTCAATTGTTTCCAGGATGTTTTTTATTTCTTTTTTGATCTCTTTGGTAACTCAATCATTGTTTAATAGTATGCTATTCCACCTCCAAATGTTTGAATTTTTGTGATTGTTTTTATTTAGTTGATTTCTAATTTTATGCCATTGTGATCTGAGAGGATGCTTGGTATGATTTCAATCTTCTTGAATTTGGAGAGACTTTGCCTGTGTCCCAATATCTTTGAAAATGTCACATGGGTGCTTGAGAAGAATGTATATTCTGTATCTTTGGGGTGGAATGTTCTTAAGATGTTGATTTAGTCCATCTGATCTAGTGAGTCGTTTAGGATTGCAGTTTCTTTGCTGATTTTTTGTCTAGAGGATTTATCCAGTGATGTTAATGGGATAGTAAAGTCTCCTGCTATGATTGTATTGCTGTCAATCTCTCCCCTGATATCTTCCAGAAGTTTTTTTTATGTATTTGGGTGCTCCTATATTGGGTGCATATATGTTTACCAGAGTTATATCCTCTTGTTGTATCAATCACTTTAGAATTATGAATTGGCCTTCCTTGTCTCTTATTATGGTCTTCACTTTGAGGCCTAATTTGTCATATATAAGTATTGCTACCTCAGCTTTTTTTTTTTTTTTTTTCATTTCCACTTGCCTGAAAGATATTTTTCCATCCCTTCACTTTCAGTCTGTGTGAGGCCCTTGTTCTAAGGTGGGTCTCTTATAGACAGCATATATATGGGTCATGTTTTCTTATCTATTCAGTCACTCGATGTCTTTTGATTGGAGCATTTAATCGGTTTACATTTAGCATTATTATTTTTTTAATATATTTTATTGATTTTTTACAGAGAGGTAGGGAGAGAGATAGAGAGTTAGAAACATCGATGAGAGAGAAACATCGAACAGCTGCCTCCTGCACACCCCCTACTGGGGATGTGCCCGCAACCAAGGTACATGTCCTTGACTGGAATCGAACCTGGGACCCTTCAGTCTGCAGGCTGAAGCTCTCTCCACTGAGCCAAACCGGTCAAAGCTAAAAATATATTTTTATTGATTTCAGAGAGGAAGGGAGAGAGAGAGAAACTACAATAGATGAGAATCATTAATTAGCTGCCTCCTGCATGCCCCCTACTGGGCCTAGAGCCCGCAACCCGGGCACATGCCCTGACCAGGAATCGAATCATGACCTCCTGGTTCATAGGTCGATGCTTTACTACTGAGCCACACAGGCTGGGCTTTCACACCTTTTTTAATAGAATCCTCTGACTTCTAATAAGAACGGTTTTAGGCCTTTGCAAAAGACATACTAATTGTGTGTTGCAGGCTCCATCCACAGTGTGGAGCGTGTAGGAGGCAGCCAATCAGTGACGCTCTCTTATCATTGGTGTTTCTATCTCTCTTGTTCCATCTCTCTTCCTCTCTGAAATCAATAAAAATAAGCTAAAAAAAAAAAAGAACTGTTTAGGTCAGCTGCACACTGTCAGACTAAGATTTCTTTCCATTGCACTCCAGGCATAATCCCACTTTTTCTTATGTACCTTTCTTTCTTTTTTTAACCATGTGTTTTTATTTCTGGAACAAATTTTGCAGAGTTTGTTTCAGACCTGGAAAAAATTTCATGGAAAACATGTGGTGGTGTGTTGGGGTCCAACCCCAGCAGGTCCAGGGGTTCCCAAAGGTGTGGACGGAGTCAGCAAAGAAGAAATGACACAGAGACAGCGTTCAGTTGATCAGCAGCCTAGCCAGGCTCTCTAGTCAGGTTCTGTAGTCAGGTTCTCTAGCATTATTATTGATAGGTACTTGTTTGTAGCCATTTCTATTCTTTATGCCTGTGTTCCTGCTTCTCTTTCTATTTCTTTTTATAACATTCCCTTTAGCATTTCTTGCATTGCTGGCTTGGTAGTGATAAACTCCATTATTCTTTTTTTGTCTGTGAAGCTCCTGATTTCCCCTTCAATTTTGATTGATAGCCTTGCTGGATAGAGTATTCTTGGATTCAGTCCTTTGTTTTGCATCACTTTGTATACTTATTCCATTCTCTTCTGGCTTGATGTGTTTTTGTTGAGAAATCATTTGATAATCTGATAGGGGATCCTTTGTAGGTAACTCTCTGTCTCTCTCTTGCAGCCTTTAAGATTCTCTCTTTGTTGCTAACATTTGTCATTGTAATTATGACATGTCTTGGTGTAGGTCTTTTAGGGTTCATCTTGCTTGGGACTCTCTGTACTTGTGTGACTTTTTTCTTCCCCATACCTGGAAAGTTTTCTGTCATTATTTCTTCAGATATATTCCCTAATCCTTGCTGCTCTTCTTGTCCTTCTGGCACCCCTATTATATGTATGTTACTTCATTTCATGTTGTCCCAAAGCTCCCTTAGGCTTTCCTCCTGCTTTTTAATTTTTTTCAGTTGCTGTTCAGATGGACTTGTTTCTCTACCTTATCTTCTAACTCACTAATTCGATCCTCTGCTTCTTCTAGTCCACTGTTGAAAGCTTCCATCGCATTTTTTATTGTAGCTATATCACTTTTGATTTCTTCCTGATTTTTGCATAGGTTGTTGATTTTCTCATCCATTCAGTTTATGAAGTGTACGACCATTACTCTGAATTCTTTTTCTGACATATTGCATGCCTCAGTTTCACTTATCTCCTTTTTTGGTGATTTCTCTTTTTCTTTCCTTTTGGGGTTGTTTCATTGTCTCCACATTCTAGCTATCACCAGGAGGTCCAAATGCCAAGCTGTGGGGGCCTGAGCCATGTGCAACAGGAGCATCATGCCACCTGAGTGTCACTGAAGAGCTCAGACACTGAGATGTGTGGCTGCTGTGGTCAGCAAGAGCCGTGCAGGCCAAGAATCAGAGTCCCTGCATGCCTTCGTCAAGAATCAGAGTCATGGGTGCTCAGTGCAGCCTCATGGGTGGACCAAGAATCAGAGTCCCCACATGCCTGTGCCAAGAATTGGAGTCACTGGCACTTGGTGTGGCTTTGCATGCACACTTAGAATCAGGGTCCCTGCATGCGCATGCTGAGAAACAGGGTCCCCAAGCACGTGCCAGGAATCAGAGTCTCTGTGTGGGCTCGTCGATAATCAAAGTCCCTGGCCTGCTAGGGGGGCAGGGTTGCACAGCCTCCCAGTGTCAGCAGGAAGCCTGCTCACACTCCACTGGTTGTTCAGGCCTTATGCTGCTGCAGAGGGCCGGAGGGGTGGGGGATGTGCTCTGTGACTCAGAGAAATCTGCAGCCAGGATTTCTGGAATCTCAATGTCCCTGGGTCTGAAGCTGTGGTAGCTGGTCTTTGTCCAGAGTGGCTGTAGTGTCCTGGTTTGCATCTGAGGCCAGTCTGGGTGGTGGTGAGGCTAGAATCCTAGTCACAGCAGTTCTGCCCTTCAAGATGGCTTGGTTTCTGTGCCAGCACCGGCCACCTGGGAGTGTATGCAGTGGCAGTGGGGTCTCACAGTCTAAGATCATCTGATCCTCCAGCTCCCAAAAGTCCTGCAGGATCTAACTGTCCCTAGCTCACACACACACTCACCACACATGTATACACACTGCCCTTTCGCTCCCTTACTCTCTCTCCCTGCCGTCTTGCCAGTCACCATCTTCCGAGACCAAGATCTAGTCTTTCAGCAACTTTGATGTTTATAATACTATTTTTGAAATACAGCATTCCAGCTCTAGCTGGTTTGGCTCAGTGGATAGAGCCTATACCCATGGACTAAGATTCCTGGGTCTGATTGGGGTCAAAGGCACATACCTTGGTTGCAGGTGTACAAGGCATGTGGCACCAGGATCAGTTGCCGTAAGCCTGAAATCGTGACTACCCCAGAAAAAGAGAACTTTCGCCTGAAAAGTTATAAAAATAAGTTCCTGAACCCTGATGAGATGCGCAGGAGGAGGGAAGAAGGACTGCAGCTTTGTAAGCAGAAAGGAGAAGAGCAGTTAGTCAAGCGAAGAAATGTCGCTACAGCAGAAGAAGAAACAGAAGAGGAAGTTATGTCAGATGGAGGCTTCCATGAGGCTCAGATTAATAATATGGAAATGGCACCAGGTGGTGTCATTACTTCTGACATGATTGAAATGATATTTTCCAATAGCCCAGAGCAACAACTTTCAGCAATGCAGAAATTCAGAAAACTGCTTTCAAAAGAACCTAATCCTCCTATTGATGAAGTCATCAGTACACCAGGAGTAGTGGCCAGGTTTCTAGAGTTCCTCAAATGAAAAGAGAATCAGCTTGGGTATTGACAAATATTGCTTCAGGAAATTCTCATCAGACCCGGATTGTAATTCAGTCAGGAGCTGTGCCTATCTTCCTAGAGTTGCTCAGCTCAGAGTTTGAAGATGTCTAAGAGCAGGCAGTCTGAGCTCTTGGCAACACTGCTGGAGATAGTTTTTTTACAATCCCTAGGCTTTGGAGATCTGCACTTCTATATTATAAGAGTCATGGAAAATGTACATATTCATGTGGCTTTCTTATTTTGTGGCAGAAAAAAAAGAGGACTCCTCCTAATTCCCTTTTAAGTGGGAAAAAATACTGACATTAAAAAGATAAGACTAAAACTTTATCTTGAGTTTCACACAACTACTTGCAACAAGGGGGATGTTTAGACCTGTTATGTACTTCAGAGTACTTCTCATGCATTCTTCCACAGTGAACCCTGCTAGCTCTTTCTAGCCAAATTTGCATTAATTCTTACTGAGATTGGATGGTTCTCTTTCCTCTATTGGTGCCTTTTTTCACAGATATTAAAGTTAAACCATCTGCTCTCTCACCTTCAGCCTTCAGTGAATGTGCTTTCTAGTTGTCAGGAATGCTGAAGAATTAACACTGATTCTCTCATGTGATACTGATTTGAAGATTTTTATTTCTTGTGTGAATTTTGGGACACCCTGTATTCTGGTAAATGTTGGGGGCCTAAGCTGTTCACTCTTTATGGTGAATTTATAACATAAGAGCAAGAATTTCAAGGAAGGGAAGAGGATAAGCAGTATTTTTTCCCACTTAAAAGGGAATTAGGGGGAGTCCTCTTTTTTTCTGCCACAAAATAAGAAAGCCACGTGAATATGTACATAAAATAAAAAAAATAAAAAACTCCAATTTTCCCAACTTAACCAGTGTGATTAGAGGCTGTGTTTCTGCATTTAAACAGGTGTTTCAGGCTTTGTGGTCCTGATAAGGTCCTCATTAAATTTTAAAGTTCACCCTTGGTGCTTTTTTCCTCTGTGATTGGCAGAGAACATGTACTTTTAAAGGTTACTTAGGGACTTTTTCTTTTTTTTTAATTGGGTGCAGCTTGATTTTAATGTGTTCATGCTGCATATATGAATATATGTTCCCTTTAGTGTATCATCCTTATCTTGAACAAATAACTATCTTCTCAACATGACCTATTTAACCCAAATAAGGGCAGTGATCTTTTTTATATAACCTTGTTATTCCCTCCCTAAATCATATCATTTCACATCCTACTAGTTAGTATAGCCCAGTTGAAGTTGCCCTCCTCCTTGTCATAAAATAAAAACAGTTTCTACCTTCTGGCTCATTTAATGATGACTGCAATCTGTACCTGCAAAAGGCGCTTCTAGTACTGTCTTCAGTGATCTACACTTGAGCCTGTACTAGAACAAAAAAATAAGTTTAATTACCAAGAGAACTGCAACTGAACATACGACTTCTTGGTGCTAGTTGGCCATCTTGACTCAATGTTGGGACACACTATCAGAGAAGACTTATGTTTGTTAATGTGCTATTCAAAATGAATTCTGAAGGAAAAGTTGCTCATTTCTGTTTTAGAGAATATCCTTTTAATCCTCTTTAATCTTGTCCTCTTCTAGAATTTATTTTAACCCCACAGTGTAAGTAATTGGAAGTTCCCCTGATACGTTATTTATACATCTCTGGTAAATCCTGCTCAACGTTAGGGATAATCAGAGCTCTCATACCTCATCATGTTGTCATTTAAGCAGTCAACTTATGTGACCTGGTTTAGATTTTTTTAAAATCCACTTCATTTAAGGTAGAAAGGTAACAAAAACAATGGATATTTAGCCAAGCCTGTGACACTGTCTTCACATCTAGCTTGTAGTTGTGTCTGTGCTCTGGATGGATACCATCTGATGTTTGTGTGTCATTAATGGAGCAGCCACTGCAAAACTAGTCAACTCTCATTTTTTAAAAAATATATTTTATTGATTTTTTACAGAGAGGAAGGGAAAGAGACAGAGTTAGAAACATCGGTGAGAGAGAAACATCAATCAGCTGCCTCCTGCACACTCCCCACTGGGGATGTGCCCACAACCAAGGTACACGCCCTTGACTGGAATTGAACCTGGGACCCTTCAGTCCGCAGGCCGACGCTCTATCCACTGAGCCAAACCGGTTAAGGCTCAACTCTCATTTATAACTGTTAATTTTTCTAGTGCTGCTTTGTGCTGAAAGCACATTTTAGTTTACTGCACTTGACCGGTAAAAGACTTTGATTCTTTGGAATTTTAGGGACAAGTTAGGTGGTTAATTTAAAGAAAAACTTTCAGTGTTGCCTTGCCATCACATTAAAATATAACTTCTTTCAGAAGGGTAATAGAAGCACTGATTGATAGTAAAAATCTTGGTTTTAGCTTTGAAAAATAAATAAGTAAATAAATAAATAATAAAAATCAATAGATAAAAATTGTTTTAAAAAAATAGCTCTGCTAGAGTTATGCTAATTTTGCTTGAACCGTCCTATAGAGCAGTGGTTCTCAACCTTCTGGCTCTTTAAATACAGTTCCTCATGTTGTGACCCAACCATAAAATTATTCTCGTTGCTACTTCATAACTGTAATGTTGCTACTGTTATGAATCATAATGTAAATATCTGATATGCAGGATGGTCTTAAGCAACCCCTGTGAAAGGGTCGTTCGACCGCCAAAGGGATCGCGACCCACAGGTTGAGAACCGCTGCTATAGAGACTTGCAGAAGCCTCAAGTTTGGAGTCTCAGATGAGCAGGGGTCAAAGGACATGGAGGAAAGAGATTTAGAGATTTCCTGCTCTTCCTTGGATCCCTGTTGGCACCCAGATGTCTGCAGTCATCACACACCCCTTGCCCCGCCCATTCTCCCTTCCCTTGAATTCTAGGCTCTCTTAAGATGGATTTAAGGAAGCCCCTAAGGCACCCCATCTTCTCAAGCTGGTCCTTCTTAATCATTAAACCTTCCCTTATTTCAAACTCTGACATTCATAATTTTGGTATTTGAAACATTGGGTACATGGGCCTTGAAGTTGTAACATTAATCCCAGGCTTCTTCACCTATACACAGATTCTGAGACCTGCCTATCCATAGGTCTCACCCTGTCGATAGCCAATCTTGTGACTCTGTTAGGGGGAGAAATGGACAGTGGGAACTAGCTATAATTATAAGAAATATTAGTCATGCCTTGTTAACCATGATTGTTCTGTTCTGATTAGGGAAAGCACATTCTATCCTGGCTGAGAGTTATATGCTCCGGCACATGGGAGCCAACATTGTAATGTAATCCATCCTCCTTCCCTGAGAACTACCTATCATTATGGAAAGGTCAAACAATCTAGACCTGGAGGCATCCAGAAGCACCGCCCTGTGTAACCCCCCAGCCCACAACGTGTGTAACCTATAACCATTATACCTTGTCTACTGTCTCAAGCCTGTAATTCTTCCTTTCCCATGTAATCTTTGTCCCTCTACCTTATATAAGCAGCTGGCTTGTGCGAGGGGCAGAGCAGATTTTGTGGATGACCTTCTGCTCTCCCATCTGCCAGCGGTATTGGAATGAATGCTCATATATGATTCAACCCTGTCTCTGCTTAATTGGCTGAAGTAGTGACAGGCAGCCGCGACCCATTGGACCAGCCCTTATGGTTCTTCCTATGATGGCAAGACACCCTTCAATAATAACCACCAGAGAACTTTGAAAATAGTTTTTCAAAACTTGGAAATTATATAACACACCTGGGGCACACAGCCAGGTCCCTGGGAGAGACAAAAAAAAAAAGAGAGAGTGGGTTTGGAGTTGTACAGTACTTTTAAAGGGTGTCCCAAAATTCACGCAAGAAGTAATTTTGATAGAAAACACAGGTTTATAATAAAAAATTGTAAATTTTTTTATTGATTCATATAGTATAGGGTTATGTAAGGAATAGCATATCAAGTAAATGACCTCCACAGCTTTGCTGGCACATACGCACTCTTTTGTTGTTGCCTGAGCAGCCACATTTTTGAAGAAGAATGGTCCGATGTTGCCTCCAGCCCAAAATTTGCACCAAACAGTGACACGTTGTGGATGCATTTGTTTCTCAACAATCACTCGTGGGTTTTTTGAATCCCAAATGCGACAATTTTGTTGATTAACCAAGCCATCAAGATGAAAATGAGCCTCATCGAAATTCAGCCACATTTATGCAAAACAGTCATGGAAAATTTCAACAAAAGTGTGCGTATGTGCCAGCAAAGCCATGGAAGCCATTTACCCAATACATAACCCTGTACTGTATACTTTATGAATCAATAAAAAATTTACATTTTTTTATTATAAACCTGTGTTTTCTATCAAAATTACTTCTTGCGTGAATTTTGGGGCACCCTTTATTCGGGTAAAGGTTGGGGGCCTAGGCTGTTGGATTCACTCTTTATGGTGAATTTATAACATAAGAGCAAGAATTTCAAGGAAGGGAAAAGAGAAAAACAATTGATCCAAATGGTCAATTAACACATTCCACCAAGATCCCTAACACAAGAGGGGGCAGCTCTTTAGTGTTGTGGCTGGCGACGTGTTTATTCCAGGCAGCCCTCTTTGAAGTGGAAGCCTCCCCAATCAAAGCTTAAGTCAGGCACCTGCATTACAAAAAGAAAAGCCAAATGTCAGGCCTTACACACCTCCCGCCTCTCCTCCAAGCTGCCTCAGTCAAAGTTGATTTTCTTGGAAATCTTTCTTCAACTTCTTTCATGTTTTCTCCAGGAGAACATCTTTCTACTGCAAGGAGGAACCAAGAGATGATGAAACATAGCCAAGGGGATGAATAGGATTTGAATAACCTCTGGAGATTAGACGACAGAGGCAGGATTCCTCATAAGGAGTGGCCTAGACATCCAGACTGCCTTTCTCATTTCTCCGTCACCTCCCCATTTCCACCCCAAGCCAGGGGCAGGGTCTCACCGGGCATATTCCCAGGTAAGGATGCACCCAGGAGACCTGCCCAGGTGTACCTCAGAGAGCAGGACTCTCCAGAAGGTGCCTGACACCCAATGAGGCAGCAGCTGGAACTTGTCAAAGATTCTGGACCACCAAACGGAGCCACCACAGAGGACCCAGACCCATAGGAGGGGTTGCCCCAGCCACAAACTCAGCTGCCTTCCAAGTGTTTGTGCCCGATAGTGGCAACAGCCCCTGAATAGTGACATGGACACGATCACAGGGGCAGACACTTTTTGGCCAGTACGTGGTCCTGGCGCTATAGTGCAGGAGTCCTGCTGGAGGAGCTTGCGCTCTGCAGGGTCCGGGCCTCCCACCGTTATCCCAGCTGTCTCCTGTTATCATCCAGTGTTGATAACTGGGAATGCGGGTCAAGAAAACAGGGGGTGGTTGTCGGGCTTTTTTTTAAATATATTTGTACTGATTTCAAAGAGGAAGGGAGGGGGAAAGAGAAATTGAAACATCAATGGTGAAAGAGAATCATTGATCAGCTGCCTCCTGCACGCCCCTTACTGGGGATTGAGCCCATAACCTGGGGGGGTGTTCTTGACCTGAGTCAATTCCAGACCCTTCAGTCCTCAGGCTGACACTCTAGCCACTGAGCAAACCGGCTAGGGTGGGTGACGGGCTACCTGTGTATGACTCGGCCACAACACGCCAGGCCACACCAAAGCTCAGGCACCCTAGATACATAATACTGACAGAGGAAGAGCTCACAATTGTAATTTGAGGGAACAAGTGTGCATATTAGGGTATCTTTAATGAATGTTTATTTTCAATATGATAGCAATCTATAATAATAAAAGCATAATATGCTAATTAGACCGGATAGCCGAATGACCTTCCGGACAAAGCTGCGGTGGCAGGGGCCAAGGCAGAGGCGGTTAGGGGCGATCAGCAAGACAGGCGAGCAGTTAGGGGTGATCAGGCAGGCAGGCGAGTGGTTAGGGGCAATCAGGCAGGCAGGCAGGCAGAGTGGTTAGGGGCCAGCAGTCCAGGATTGTGAGAGGGATGTCCGGATTGCGAGAGGGTGCAGGCCGGGCTGAGGGACTGCCACCCCTGCCCGTGCACGAATTTCTTGCAGCAGGCCTCTAGTTTCTTATAAGTATCACTTAAAACACTTTCCAACTTACTACTTTGAAATATTTTAGACTTATAAAAATGTTTCAAAGACAGCAAAGAATTTCTGTCTTTCCCCCAGCTTCCTCTAGTGTTAGTATCTTATATGAATCTAACACAATTATTACAACCAGGAAACTAACATTGGCATGATATTAGTAACTAATCTACAGAGCTTATTTTCAATTTCCCAACTGCCTCCCTATAGTCCGCTGCCTGCTCAGGATCCAGTCAGAATCCCAGACTGCATTTGGTCAGTGTGACCCCTTTGTGCCCTTCCGTCTGGGATCGTGTCCTCGCTGTGAGCTCTTAGAGTCTGTACTTATCTATTTCCGGAACCACTCATTATAGGACCAAACTAATGGCCAAGCTGTTTACATCTCCCTGCGACCCAGTGTCCATTCTCTACACAGACCCTCTGTCTACTTTACACACCATCAGCTCAGGGGAAGTCAACCAGAGCCAGGAGCCAGACAGCTCGAAATCACCCTGAAGCCCAGAGCCCGCCAACGTTATCCAAGCAGCTGACCCTAAGCTGTCTCCTCCGCCCGCTCTGCCTTTTCCCAGGAAAACACCCAAGGGCTCTGACCTATGACCCTCTTTCATTCCTACTCTGCCTCCTGAAACACCTGTTGCTTTCCCATGTGGCCCTGCACACTGTGCCTCTCCTTTTTAGGGAAACTATAGCATCAAACTTCGTTCAATTGCATTGGCCTTCCGTATCATCACTCAGTCACCTCCTTGCATTAAACTCCCACGGGCACAGCTAGTTCTTCCTCAATCCTTACCTTTCTGGTCAGCTTTGGGAGGTCTTGTCTGCACATGTGCAGCCGGGCCTGCATCCAGGAGCTTTGAACAAAAACCACATGGACTTCTGGGGCTCCCCATGTGCACTTCTTTGATGCCACACCTAAGAGATGCCATGCTCTACCCTGTGTCACAAACAAAGGACTTTCTCAAGGACTGCTGTGTTTTACTGAAATCCCTGCTACTTGGACGAAGTTGAGAAATTGTCCCCAAGCAGAAAGCTCAATTATCCAGATGCTCACTTTGTGAGGTTCTTTTCTTTCAGAGGCTTAGGTCTTATGCTGCCTTTATCCACTACCTGAAGGCAGTGGCCTCAGTTTTACGGTTGTTATTATCAGGGAAAATGGTCTGGTTTCCGTGAGTGCCCTCATGATAGTAAGTAGGAGAATCTTCATGGTCATATTGGTCAGCTATTTTATCAGGGTACACTTTTAGATAGGCTGTTTTCGTTTACCTCTTTAAAAATGTCATACTACCACTTCTCTGGTTCAGTAGGAAACTCCCAATTAGTTCTGTTCATGTCCTTGGTCAACAGACCAGACTTGCCCATGCAGGTCTCCTGATTTCACACCACCTTCTCCCATGTGAGTCACCATTATTTTTCTTTCTACTCCACCATTTCCAGTTCAGTGAAGGTTATTTCCTTACTTCATGTTTCTTTATTTGGTTTGAAATTCCCCTGGGTCCCCGAGATGGGAAAGGAGTTCAACCAAATAGATAAGAGGGAGGTGGAACCCAGAAAGGGGGTGGTTTGGGGAAAGAATGTTGTTTTTCTAGAGACACTGTAACTTCTTTCATTCCCATATGGTGTAGGGGGGAGGTGAAAGTGACTGGTGTCATAGGTCAATCATACTGAACCCCTGACTTATTGACTTCCCATGTGCCACTGGACTGAGGGAAGCACGTTGGGGAGAAATGCTGGGCTGATAGAGACAGGCAGAGAAAGACCCAAGGTCATGTCCTTGAGTTCCTGGTTCCCAAGAGCCATGGAGCTGGGTCCCACCCATGCCAGCGGACCCCAGAGTTGTGCCTGGAAGTAGACTGCATGGAGGGCTGCAGGATGGTTGGGGGCTATACTTTGTTGGGCAAATAACACAGACCTCAGAGGAGTACAGTGTAATGCTATCTCCTGAGGATCATCTGGAAGATTTAGGTGATTTAACCCATTGAGGATGAATTGTTTCTCCCCAAGATACAAAAGCATGAAAAAAGATTAAACAGAAAGCACACAATCGAAATAAGTCAGATCCCGCTGTGCTGACGGGAGTACTTGAGGCTCAGCCATGGAAAAGAGGGAGTGGGAGCAGTGAATCCTAGTTCCTTTAACTGTTAACTGTGCCCTCATTTCTGAGAGGAGCTTTATTTTGATGAAAGGAGGAGAGCTGGTGAGCCAGTGGATGTAACTCTCTGAGGTCATGAGTTAGTGAGGGCGATTCTCCATGACAAACTCTGTATAATGAAGTCTTTTCCCTTAAAATGGAATTGGGCATTTTGACTTGGGTGTGGGATAGGAAAGTCAGAACTGCTGGGGAATGTGCACGACCGTGGGAAACATCTCCAGAAACAAAAGCTCTGATAAACATGACTCCCCTGTTTGGAAGGTTTGGAGTTGGTGCCAGGTTTATTGGAGGCCATTAAAAAGGTGAAACTGAAACCCTGGGTCCACCCTGGCTCCTACTCTTGTTACATAAGACAATGAATTTGTACATAGGTTCAATTTTATTTTGTTTTCCATTTACATATGACTCAGGGCATCTTACACAGCCTGCTTCACAGTTCCCCTCCTAGTGCTGTTTCTGATGGAACACTCTAACATGTGCATAAATATATGTGCAAAATTATTTATTGCAGCATATTCAAAGAAGACAAATGAAATAAATTACAATTTACTCATAAAATGGAATCGAGGCAGCCATAAGTAATATTGGTGAGCTTTTAGACTTCAAAGATATATATATATATATATATATATATATATATATATATATATATATATATATAATTCTTTTTTTTTTAAGTGTGACTTACATGTACCCATATTTATATGAATAGAAATATATAACATTTATAGAAAATGCAAGCAGTGTGCTGTAAACACAGTTACCATTGGGGAGGGGAAGTGATGTAACAAATATTGTCAACTCTCATTGCATAATCTCTAGTGCTCAACAGATGAGACAGTTTTAAATAAAATGTATTTCTGTTGTCTGTATTGTTATTTTAAGCAATATCAGAAGATTGGGATAGACCTAAGGCAGATTGAGAAAAGGTGACAGGAGGGAAGAGTCACATAGAGAGAGAAAGACAGAGCAAAACTCAGCAACAGAGAGTCCAGGTGGAGAGAAGTCGGGAGGAGGGCGGCAGATCTTGTTGTTGACATTGGCTGTGGCAGTGGCTGGCCTGCCTCCGGACCCACACAGAACGAAGCTCACCAAGCCCCCTCTGTCTGGGGACAGTCCATGGCAACAGGTCTTCTCAGTCCAGGGGGCTTTCCCCTGACCCCCTGATCTGAGCAGAGCTGACTGGACAGCTCTCCCACTTCCCACCTACAACCTGGAGCTGGGACTCCACACGTCCCTCCAGCCAGAGTCTGAGAGCAGAGGGGAAATATGTTCCTTCATCCTAGTCACCGGTGAGACCATTCCTGGCCATGAGGACCCACTTGTCTTGGTGGAACTGAAGTGGGTTAGACAGACATGTAGGTCCCAGTCCTTGGATGAAGGTGCCTTGCAAATGAATGGGCCCTGAGGCTGAGAGGGTAATAGATACCTGAGTCATCAGAAGTTCTTTTTCTTTACAGCTCAGGCTACAATCACAAGAATCTAATGCCAATTGTCTGGAGTCTTTCCAAACAATTTCAAAGCAGGAAGGCCACGAGCAAGAATGCCTAGCCAGGAATGGAAGGTGAAGTTACTCAGAGAAATTCTATCTCTGGATGCCATCACCCTCCTATCAGGCTTCAAATCTCTCCACCTCAAAACACACACCACACCTTTGCTTAGAACCCAGCACAGCAGGAGGACAAAGATGGGAAACAAGTCAGGTTTCCTAACAGGCCACAGTTTGTAGGCCAAAAATCAAGAAGAAAAAAAATCTTTGCTTAATTGAACACTCAATTAAGCATAATGTTAGCATTCAGTATTGCTTTATTTTGAATTACACCATGATGAGATGGGACAAACAGCGCTCTGTTCTCCAAAGCCCTCAGAGCACCCTGCACACACCCCACCCCTGTATCCCAGGGCCAGGCGGATCCCAGGCTCCTCTCGAGGCGGCTGCAGGAATCATGGGCTCTGGTCCCTCTGGCAGGTCTCTCTTCAACTAGAACGACAAACAGAGGGACTTTGTGAGACTGGGCTTGAGGGAGACATAGATGCAGAGCAGGTGAATAAGAATCCGGGACAAGAGGTGGAGAGATGGAGGACAGAGCAGGGTGCTCTGCCTGGAGGACCCCGACATTAAACTGTCCTCTGCTCACCCCACACTCTCTGCAGCCTGGAGCACAGCAGGCCCTACCTGAGGCATTCCTTCATGACGGGAGCAGAGGAGCAGTCAGACTTCACTCCTGGCACCTTTTTCAAAGTCATCTTAGCCATCTTCTCCAGGAAACCAGAGAATTCTAGGAGCAAAGCTGGAAACAGGGCCAGTAGGTGCAGTTATATCCACACGGAGACTCTGGACAAAGGGCACTAGGTCTCTTCCGCACAGCAGTGCTCCTTGGCATCATAGATCTGGTCCCTACACCTGTTCCCAGGGGAGCCTGGGAGATGGAGCAGGTGTGAGTCCCAGAAAACAATAAGCCTGGTGGCAATCTGGGGTAATATAGGAGCCCATCCCACCACCCCATGAGTTGCCTCCCCCTCATCCTCATCTTCACCTGAAACCCCTCTGAGACTGAGCACAGGTACACAAGGATGCAAACCAGCCCTGTGGGAAAGTAATGGGCTAGGTGACAAGGCCAATTTTTAGTCCGGGGTATGCTATGAGGCTAGTTGGGTTCTGGCTGAAGCACGGTGTTAGTTTGGGGATGATTCTTCTGGGATTTGTTTGACTGGGTTGGGTCAGTATCCCAGAGCTGATCGTGGGCTCTCTGGGACCCTGGAAGGTGAAGGATGCAGGGATGCTCCAAAAGAACCAAGATGGGGTCCAGGGAAGGGACCAAGTGTTGTGTTGGTGGAAGATGCTGCTGGGACTGAGGGGCTGCAGGGGCCATGGGGACAAGAGGAAGGGGGCTGGGATGGAAGAGGACCTCTGGAGAGTATGGGGGTGAGATATGTTGGGCTGTTCATGTTGGACTTGGGGCTGAGGTCCTCCTTACCCAAGGTGCAGCTCCTGGTCACCGTGGCTTTGCAGCAGCCTCGAGGGGAGTGCGTGGAAAAGTGTCTGAGAATCTGAAATGGCTCTTTTATTGCAGCTTAAAGGCCCACGTGTGATTCTGGGTGACCTCAGTCAGATCAGAGAATTCCCAACTCCCAAGTCACTCTGATGAGAACCAAAATGGACAGCAGGAAACCCCATGTGAGCTCTCTACTGGACAGGAGGGGCTGGGCTGTGCATTCCATCAAGCTATGCCTGGCCCACGCACAACTTTCAGGGGACACTGTGTGTTCAGGGGCCTGAGTCTGCTCAGCTACCTCTTCTTTGGTGTGTTAGCACACCCCACTAGACCCTGTTAGATACACTTACACTGCAGATGCTACTGGTGTTTCTGTCCATGAGCACATGGCATGACAGGTGTGTCAATTTGTGAGACTCTTAGAAGAGTGCCTTCCTCCTGGTGTAATGGGGTGACCCACGGAGACGACCACCAGGGACTCAGACCAAAATTTAGGAGCCTTTATTAAGCTGGCCAGCGACTACAGTTACAGCACCCTACCGAAGCAAGGACTGAACTGCAGTGCCAACTACAGGAGTTACATTTTATTATTAAATTCTGTGGAGGCCCAGAGAAAAATGTGTCTTTCAAATTCTGGGCCCCCCAATATGGAGGAAATTCTCTTTATTTATACTTTTTCCAGTCCTTTGTCTCCCAAATTTGGAATGAGACTTCCAGGCCTTCTGAGAAAGAAGGCCTGCGTGCTGGGAAGGGGCCAGGAGACCATATCTCAAGGCCTGGCCTGATGTCAGTACCTTCCTCTCTATGTGTTTTAGGAACAGACAGCATAGCATGACCCGTCTGGCCAAAGCGACAGATATGCAGCCCAGCACACTGGTAAAACCTTATCAGTGATTGCTAAGCATTATAAAATAATCTTTTCATAGCTATAACTTTGCAACATTTAAAAATATATTCGCCCTATCTGGTTTGGCTCAATGGATAGAGGATCAGCCTTTGGATTGAAGGGTCCCGGGTTTGATTCTGGCCAAGGGCATGTACCTTGGTTGCAGTTTCCCAGCCCTGGTCAGGGCATGTGCAGGAGGCAACCAATCAATGTGTCTCTCTCACATTGATGTTTCTCTCTATCTCTCCCCCTCCCTTCCACTCTCAATGGAAAAAAATATCCTTGGTTGAGGATTAACAAAAAAATAAAATTAAAATATGTCCTGGTATGCTCTATGTCAATGAGGTGTCTAAATTGCAATCAGGATAAACACACTCTCGGCAATTTAGTTAGAAAGTAAATTTATTGAAGGGCTATAGAGGAGCTTCAGTGTTGACTGGGAGGATGGAGAAATGGCACACAGCTAAGCAGCCCTAACTCTTTTTGAAGCCAAGTTGCTGATCAGAAAGTTGGAGAAACGGTTGTCATAATGTGTGTGCCTGAAATGGGTCTTCCTGCAATTGGCACCAGGAGTAGCACTGCGTTCTCTGGCCCTGCTTGCCATCCTGACGCCACCTTAGGTCTGTGCCTGAAGCCCACACTAGTCAAAGGCAGAATGGGCGCATCAGGTTAGCTGAGCTTGAGTCACCTGCCAGCACCCTATCATCAAGGGGTTTGGGATAAAGAGTTCTGGCATTTCAGATGTGGCCTCACCAAGTCTCATAAGGTCAGGTGTCCCCAGACATAGGAAAGCGTTCATATCTTTCCTATGGGATCTTGTGTTTCAGAGAACAGAAAGGGGTAGGGTCAGGTGCTCATGGAGCAGATGCCAGAGCCTCGAATATTAAATTCCCAGGGGCATTGCTTCCTGTGTACAGATGGGCAGCCTTAATGCAGGCAGCACAGACAGCCTGTTTTTTCCCATAGTTCAGAGGAGAAGAGAGGGTTTTGTACTGGAGAAGGGAGAGCAGAGCTGTGACCTGTCAGTGGGAGTAAGAATCATGCACGTTAGGTCCATTCTCCATCCAGCACCCAGAGGGGTCTTTCATGTGGGTAGCACTGCCCTCTGCACTTATCACCCCGGGTGCCTTCCCATCACACTTGGCAGAGAATCCCAGATCCTCATCATGGCAACGTGAACCCCATGTGACTTCACCCCTGGAGGCTCTCATCACCTGCTCCATTCTTCTCAGCCCACTTCTCTCCCCCTCACTGTCTTCTTCGTATCTCAAGCACATAAATTCTGCTTCCTTCAAGATTTCTCACTCTCCTTCTCCTCGGTCCCTCCTCCAGAGACCTGCACACCTCTCTGCCCCATTGTATTCCAACCTCTACTCTAAATGTCACCTCTTCAGAGAGGCCTTTGCTGACCACTGTGTCTGAAGTAGCCCCTGTCCCCATCCCTCCTGATCCCTCCTACCACTCTGACATATTTTTGCTTGTTTTCCTCGTTTTTGTGACATACTATATATGTATTTGCTTGGTTTTGCTCTGCATACACCAAGAACTAATGTTCTGTGGTGGCAGGGACTTTATTTTGTTCACAGCTGTATCTTCAGAACTATGGACAGTACCCAGCACAGAGCAGGCCTTTAGTCATTTTCTGCTGAAATAAATGGGGGGCAGGAGGATGCATGGGGAGTAAGGAGATCCTAATATATGGTGACTGAAGATTTGCCTTTGGGTGGTGGGCACACAGAATAATATACATACTTGTAACATAGAAACCCACACCTGAAACCTATATGGTGATGGAAGGAGTCTTGACTTTGGATGATGAACACACAATATATATACAGATAATGTATTATAGATTTGTACACTGGAAACCTATATATTTTTTTTAGCCAAAGTCACTCCAATAAATTCAATTTTTTAAAAAAAGGCTTAAAAATGGAAATGGAAGATTGTGAGCATTTCTAAGGCTTTACTGCATTGTCTTTAAGGCACAACTGTTACATCTTGCTTCCAGACAAATTCCTCTGTGTAGCCAGTGCGGGGTCTGCAGCTCTGAGCACAGAAGCGGCCAGGATGCCCAATCAACACGCCTGCGCAGTCTGGCCTTCCTTAGCTGGGCAGCTGAGGCCTGACCTGGAATCCAAATATCCTCTTGGCACCACAGGGGCAACCTGGAATATCCTTTCCTTGAGAGATATTTACAGAGACCCAGATGGGGGCACTCCCTCTGCCATGTCTGGGAATCTCTCTTGGTTCCTGGAATATTTTAGTTTTAAACCTCTGGAAAATTGCATCTCCCCTGGATTCATTTTTCCATGGGATCCAATTCTTCCTCACGATAATCTCTGATTCATCTTCTGTTTCTGAAACTTCAGGTGTAACCTCATCTTCTGTTTCTATGACGATTTCAAATTCTGGAAAAAGGAAGCTGTGGTCTGGAACTGTATTGTCCAAATTATCTGGTTGTACAAGCCTGCTTACGTCCAGAGCTTATTTGGGGACCTACACAGCCACAAACCCTGCAGAGATGAGCCACAGACCTGATGGGGAAGGACAAGGATCTCCCATCTCTGGGGAAGGACACTCAGAAGATGGCTCATATAAGTACAAGTCCTTTCTCCTAGGTGGCTGATTTGTAAAAATTCGCAGGCTCACTCAACACTGAGGCCGCTCCTGGCCCCAGAAGAGGAGCAGGCTGAGATGGAGGCTAGGGGGGACAGGGGCGTGTACAGTTGGAGAGGGCATGCCAGTCCTGGAGGTGAGGGAAAATTCCTGACTACTTGTCTGGAACTACTGGTCTCTCCACCCTCATGCCTGCGCCACCCCTTGAATCCCGCCCCACCGCTCCAGGGCACACATCCAGATTTAATGATCTTCTGAGTTACATCACCATAGATTAGTGTTGCCTGTTTTGAACGACCAATGTGAACCACACAGTATGTTCTGTTCAGTGCTGGCTTTATTCATGGAACACGATGTCTGAGAGACACAGTATCTATGTGTGAAGCAGAAGATCGTGTTTGTTGCTGGGGAGCATTCGTTCCACTTAGTGAACTTACCACTATCTACCTGTCTGTTTACCACTGGTGGATAACTGAGCTGTTCACAGTTTGGGACTGGAATGAATGAGGCTTCTCTGAACATTCCTGTACCTGCCTTTTGATGAATCCAATATTACAAGTATATTTTAATTAATGGAGGGAGGAATCAAGCTTCCCATGTATTTATCATTTCAGACCCTGGGACTGGGAGTGGTCACCTCCTCTAAGTAAATATGAAATTCCAGGCCAGCAGATTGGGACCTTGAGCGGCAGCTGGTATCTGCATGCCCATCAAGATAAGCTGATTTAATCACTCCGTTGTGCTCTGCACTTCTCACGGGCTCTCCTACCACCCCACCCCACCCCAACCCCCCCCACCACCACCACCTTCACCACCACCTTCACCATGCACATTTCACTCAGGTGACAGATCTATCCTGGGTACAACTCAAAAGAAGGCTTGCTTCAGTTTGTCCATGGTTCCATCCGATTCACAGAGCTCCCTTTGAATGAGACCAATGCTCAGAACCACACCAATCAGGGCAAAAAATAGCCCATAATAGAAGGAAGTTTCACCTGTTTGAACAAATCGCTGCATATTCCACAGGTGAGTGAGGAGATCCAGGCGCACTGGTGAATTGCAAGTTGGATTAGTTACCACAGACAACCGTGGGAACCTACGTCTGTTTATCTCAAGAGCTGTACCAGGGCTACTTTCTCTGAGGATTCTTCATGTTGAAAGTAAAAAAGGCCAGCCAGGCCAGTGTGGCTCAGTGGTTGAGCATCGACCCAGGAACCAGGAGGTCACGGTTTTGATTCCTAGTCAGGGAACACGTCTGTGTTGCAGGCTGGATCCCCATTATAGGGTGTGCAGAATGCAGCTAATCAATGATTCTCATCATTGATGTTTCTCTCTCTCCCCCTCTCTGAAAGTAATAAAAACATAAATCACATTTAAAAAGTAAAAAAGGCCAAATAAGTTATTAAAATCTTGGTTTATTTTAAATACCCACATTTAAAAATTGGGGTGATTAGCTCTAGCTCAGAAATGCCCTGCCATATTGGGGCTGTTTAAAGGGTTTACAAAATTATGAAAACAGTGCCCTTCACGGGGAGTTGGATGGTAATGGGACAAGTGCACAGTTGTAGGATGGACTTGGTCCATCTGTCAGCTCTCTCCATGATGGTGGTAGTCACCTCTTAGGAGAAGGAAACCAGTTGATCCTTTTGAGGTCTGAGCCCGGTGCACCGCATGCCTGGATGATCTGGGACAGGTTCAGCCTCAGCTTGGAAACAATAACCCTGGGAAGAACCAGAGTGATTGGATCCAAGAGCAAGTTCCTGGAACCCGGGGCTCTCCCAGGACCTGCTGGCTCCAGGCCATAGCTCAGCAATGTTTTCCAGGTGAGGCGACCTTGGGGGACCTGGGGACGGTCAGCATCCTGAGGCAGCAGTGTCTCTCTGGAGCATGGTGTATCCAATATGGCAGCCCCTGCACACACTGCTTTTAAGTGAATTAATTAAACAAAATGAAAAATTCAGTGTCTCAGTTTCATGAATCACATTTCAAGTGTTTAATAGTGTCGACATAAGAAACATCCAAACATGTAGAGAATTTTATATAAAGTTTATTTGAGCCAAACTGATGACATATACTGGGGAGCAAGACCTCAAACACTCTGGAGAATAAGTTTTGCAGCCACTTGTATGCAGCTGAAATTAAGGAGTGAATGTAAGGAAGATTACGTGGAGGTGGGAGAAAGCAAGGGGGGATGGGATGACAGGATAATTAGGAAGATTATGTGCTTTCTTAAGGGCGGTTGTGCCTTCAAGTAGTGTTACTTCTGGCATCTTAAATGTTGTGGAGAAGCACAGGACTTAGTTGAAAAGTCTGTGAGGAGGATTCTCCAAAAGGTTGGGGGCCACTAGGGAGACCTTGCCGAAGGCAGCAGCCTCTGCCTTGACTTTTCCATAATAGTCCGAGCCCCTGGGTGTTTTGCTGGAATCTCTATGTTTAGGCTTTAAACACGACCTCCTAGAAGCATGTGCTTTCTCAAGGATACTTACCCTGCTGATAGTAGAGGTTAATTTTAGTTCAAGCTGTTGTTACAATAAAAGCCTAAGAAGGCAGGCAGTGGGGCTGTTTTGGTGCCTCCTGCCAAGCAGCCCCTTAGCCTTCTCTTTCACAGAAACCTGTGTCAGAGTAATCCATTCATCCGTCGCTCAGGGTCTGCTGGTCAGTCCCAGCAAAAGATGTGTTAAGCAGATGCACAAGAACAATGGACTGGTCTAAAGAAGTTACAGGCCTGGGGTGGGACTACCCACCATGACCTGCCCAGTTAGGAATTTGTGATTTATTACAGCACCACTTTTTTTTTGGTCCACAATAGCCTCGTGTGTCTGGTGGCTACCACACTGGCTACCACACTGAACAGTGCAGATAAAGTGCATGCCCATCACTGCAGAAGGATCTAGTGGGCAGTCTAGGCTAGATGCCTTCAGAGGAGAATACAAAGAGTCTCTCAGTGACTGAGTCAACAAAGTTGACACAATGAAGAAAGGTTAAGGTCTCTTAACTTTGTGGCTCTTCTCCTGTAAATAAACCCTCTGTGTGGGGTCACCTGGACCTCTTCCCATCACTCGGTGGGAATTGTCTTCACCCACACCCCAATCCTGGGGAGTCTAATTGTGTTCTTTAGAAGTGTTCAATGTAGTCAGCAAAAATATCATTGAATCATATACTTTAAAGGGGTAAACTCATAGTGCATAAATGGTATCTCAATAAAAAGTACTAGGTATAAATTTTGTAAATAAAGCAAAATCACTTATATGTAATATATATATATATATATACTAGAGGCCTGTTGCAGGAAGATTCCTGCAAGAATAGGGCTTCCTGAGGCCAGAGCGAAGCAGAGAAGGGAGCAAAGCCCGCAGCGGGCTTCGCTCCCTTTTCCACTGCCTCGCTCCCTCCCGTCTCTACTGCCTTGGCTCCCTCCCATCTCTGCCGCCCTGCCGGTCAGGCCTGTGGATCGCTGGTGTCCCGCCTGGCCACCCCAGGTCGGTTGGCACAGGGGATGCCCGGATGGCAGCTGGTTGGGCCGGCGGATCGCTGCTGTCCTGCCCGGCCGCCCTGGGTCGAGTTGCAGATAGCAGGCCCGGATGGCAGCGGGGCAGGCGATGGATGGCGCTGTCCTGCTCTGCCTGCAGTATGCAAATTTAACGGCCATCTTTGTTGGGTTCATTTGCATTCTCTTCTGATTGGCTGGTGTGCATAGTGAAGGTACGGTCAATTAGCATCTTTGTCTTTTATTAGTATAGATATCAGTACAGTACCTGCAGAAGTCCTTT
Source organism: Myotis myotis (assembly GCF_014108235.1). Taxonomy (NCBI): domain Eukaryota; kingdom Metazoa; phylum Chordata; class Mammalia; order Chiroptera; family Vespertilionidae; genus Myotis; species Myotis myotis. The sequence continues at coordinate 1,938,407 of NW_023416340.1, forward strand.
TGAAAAGAAAGAATAAATAAAGGCAAGAAATAAACACTTATTTTTTAATTTATTTTTTTAATCCTCACCTGAGGATATTTTCCCATTGATTTTTAGAGAGAGTGGAAGAGAGAAGGAAAGATAGAGAGAAATATTAATGTGAAAGAAACACATCAATTGGTTGCGTCCTGACCAGGGCCTAGGCCAGGGAGGAGGCTGCAAATGAGGTATGTGCCCTTGACCAGAATCGAACTTGGGACCCTTCAGTCCACAGGCTGACACACTCTATCCATTGAACTAAACCAGCTAAGGTGAAATAAAAACATAATTTTTTTCCATATAAGTTTCCTTTTATTTTGAAATTGAGATAGTGGAATGAAGTGGTTCGTGGCTGACACTGGAGTGCTCATCCAGCAAAAGCACAAACTCCAAAAAGCCGGAGCCAGCTGCTCCACCTCCCTCACCTCCCACCCCGGACAAAGTCAAGATCAGATTAAAGGGTGGAAGAAAGGGTATAATCAAAATCCAGGTGGTGACAGCTGGCTAATTTCCAACAAAGTGCAATTTCCAAAGTGGCCCCGTTTACAAAAGAGGGTCACGTAATCACAAACTTGAGTCTCTGCTCCAGCTCCAATCCCCGCCCCCGCCCATGATTCGAATTCATAACAATACATTTTTCACTGTCCTGAGTAAGAGACCTCTCTCATATACCCATTCACTCTGCCTCAGGGGAGGGGCTCTTTTGATTTATTTTGGTTCCTGGGACCAAGATCAAGATGCTGGAGATGGGAGGATCCAAATGGTGGCAGATATTTATTCATATGCTAACTCATTATCTGCTGAAATTCATCTTACCTTTCTATTGCAGTGGGTTACGTACAACTTACAGAGGTGTTATAAGAAGTGTCCCGCCCGCAACCCCCACAGGGGAAAATGGTAAATCAAGACCTAAGCACCCAACACACACAAAACCTTAGTTCCTGCTGAGAGTGACTGGAAGTCACCTGGTGGGGTGGGGTGGGGGTGGGGTAACAGATGAGAAGCCTGGGAAGGACTCTCAGGCAGGAATAGGATGTGGGGACAGGGGCAGGCCAGGGGCCCCGATGTGAAACTCTACCTGTTTGAGTATCGTGTCATCTTAAACGAGTGGAGAAATTCACCAAAGAGTGAAACTTATTTATGGGGGAAAAGAAAGAGAAAAGTTTGGGGAATTAAAATCATCCAGTGGATAATGGAAAATGTCTCCCTCTTTTTTTTTACTTTTTAAAAATTTTTGGAAAGTGTTTTTAAGGTAATATTTTTATTTTCCTTTGGAAAAAGAAATCTTTTCCCGCCCCCCCCCCCCCCAACCTAAGCAAGTGGAGTTGCCACTACCTAATTTTTCTCTATTGTCTTCCTAAGAGGTAGATAAAACAAATGTGAAATCGGGGCTTCTAGGAGGAGGTCCATTCATTACAGGGTCGGGAGGGGCTGGGATGGCCCAGTGGAACGCCCCAGACTACACAGACACCTGAGCGACCAGAGGACCTGGCCTCAGACTCTCGGGACAAAGGATCCTGCTCCACCTCTTTCCCTTCTACAGCCATGTCTCCATGGAGACAGAGAAGCAGATGCAGTGGAGGTGGAGCATCTCAAAGAAACCCTGTTGAAGAGGTCTTTGTTCGGCTTCCCCAGGATTCTAGGCCACACCCCAGATCTCACCTCCAGCCAGCTCCCCTCCTCTCCTCAATCTCTGGACCAGAGGTCGGCAAACTCATTGGTCAGCAGAGCCAAATATCAACAGTACAACGATTGAAATTTCTTTTGAGAGCCAAATTTTTTAAACTTAAACAATATAGGTAGGTACACTGTTATTAACTTCATTAGGGTACTCCTAAGGCTTAGGAAGAGCCACACTCAAGGGGCCAAAGAGCCGCGTGTGGCTCACGAGCCGCAGTTTGCCGACCATGGCTCTGGTCCAACAAAGAAATAGCCGGTGAGAGGGACAAACTGGAGGGAAAGGGGGGAAACATGGGACCCCAGGGCAAAGAAGGCAGAAAGGGGGGACCGCATGGTCAGCCCTCCCAACCCAAGTGGTATGAGTGGGGGATGCTGGCAGGCCTGCCTGCTCAAGGACAAACCGTTTGTGGCACAAGCCTCAGCTCTCTCCTCGGGCTGGGATTCCCACCCCATGCCTGAGTCCCTGCCCTGGGTTCCAACCTTACAGTAAGGACTGAGGTAGTTAATCCATTTATGCTCATAGCACAGAATCACCTGTGACGATTCAAAACACACGCTCCAGGGAGCTTCCTGCTAGTTCATTTAAGAAAAAAAAAATTTTCTTCCTTTTGTCTTGTCAGTCCAAACTCAACCACACTAAGGCACCAGTGGTGCTGTCACACTCTGCCCCCAAAGAGGGCTGAGTGAGGGTTGGGGCTGTGGCCCTCACCCTCCAAATGCACCTTTGGTCCTGAGACCTCCTGCCCTGCACCCCATAGAGAAGCCTGATGCATCCAAAGGAGAGAAACCGAAGTGCTCAGCTGGTATTGCTCTCAGTCTGAATACAACAGAAGATGCTCTGCATCTAAACCAAGTGTCTGAAAGGGAAGTGGCTTTATGTCCCCTGGCACTGAGGATTTTTCTCCCATCTTCCTGCAATGACTGCGTCAGGCTGTGCTGTTCTCCTTCTACCGTTAAAAACATATTTAAATGATCTGTCAGAAACTGGGAAGGGACTTCGATATTAACTCTACTGCACCCTGCTGTAGTTTCATTGGCTTCTCCCAGAAGACACAAGAATTCTGGGTCAGAGACAAAGGACAGTTTCCTATCACAGCAACAGAGAGTAACCAGAGTATCAAAATTTGCACCTGTCCCCCAAGTCCCAGTTCCCACAGGGCGAGGGAGGAGGTCCAGGGGATGCCAGCACACACAGTGGGTTGCATTACAGGAGACCGTCCACAAAGTGAGGAAATGTGAATGTTTCACATCGGGCAGCAAGCCTGCCTGGCGTTGTCCTGGAGGAAGACCTTGTCACTGTTACACAGGACGCTAAACACGTCTACCCGGTGCTCTGGAGGGACACACTCTCCACCCGCCATGGCTGTTCACTGTGCAACAAGCATGTCAAGCTCATGCAACAAATATTTTTACAGCCCAGCCAATAAATGGTATGTAAGAAACATTTTAATAAAAATTTCATAACTTAATTTTTAATAATATCCTGTTACACATAATCTATATATACACTGAGTGGCCAGATTATTATGACCAGCCAGATTATTATGACCACCCTATCAGTACTTTGTTGTACTGATCATAAGGAAACCGGGGTGGGTGGTGGCAGACAGGGGCAGCAAGGGAAGGAGGAGGGGGAGATGTGGGGAACCTGATTGGTCCTGATGGCTGGCCAGTTTAGGGACCCCACCCATGCAGAAATTTCGTGCACCAGGCCTCTAGTTATTAATAACAAACTACAAGGTTCGCTAATGATTGATTATTATAATTGTGTTTCATTCATTTCCCTTACACACCTTACACACAGGCGCACCTTTTCTCTCCACTAATACTAACAACGAATATTTTAGCAGCCGATTGCTACGTCATTAGTCTTGGACTGACTTGTTTGGTGTGCGCAACAGGAAATATTTCGTTTTCGGAGAACAAGAAAAATAGGTTTATTTGAGTTACACTTATTAATTTGTGCAGTTATTCAGTGTCTGTCTGGTGAGTTAATGTTCAAGAAAAAATATTAATTTTTATTAAATGTTCTATTATTTTATGTTAATGATTACTCATTTGTTTCAGCCCTTTGTACTTAGCATGTCTCTATCAAAATCAAGTGGTAGTAAAAATAAACAAAAAATTGCTGACGAACAGCAAAATTTCCAGGAAAAGTGGGAATTGGAGTATTTTTGCTGTGAAGTACAAAATAAAATAATCTGCTTGAAATGTAATAATGCTATTAGTGTACCAAAGTTATACAACATTAATCGTCACTATGAACAACACAAATCAAAATATGATAATTACGAGGGATTAATGAGACAAGGAAAGTTGAAAGAGCTCAAGTTGGGACTGAGAAAACAGTTCATGTTTACTAAAGTATCACCAGAAAGTGAAGCAACCGTGCATGCCAGCTACATCTTGTCGGAGTTGATGGCTAAACCCTTGAAACCTTTTACTAATTAAAGCTGCAGAAATTGTTTGTCCTGGAAATGTGAAGTCTTTTCAAACAATCTTTGTCTCGAAATACAGTTGCAGAAAGAGTTACTGATTTGGCGGACAACTTAAGTATTCAGATCAAAACAAAATCATCTAGTTTCAAAGTTTTTCCCATTGCCTGTGAGGAGAGTACAGACACTGGAAGCTTAGCTCAATTAGCTGTGTTTCTTCGTGCTTGTGACACAGATTTCAACATGTTTAAGGAATTATTAGAACTAGTACCGATGCATAACACTAGTACAGGACAAGATATCTCTAATTGTGTTTCTAAACTTCTGCAAAAATACAATCTACCTCTCTCAAAATTAACTTCTGTAGCTACAGATGGAGCTCCTTCGATGACCGGAAAAAACAATGGTTTTGTGGCATTACTGCAAAAAAAACAGTGAAATTTATGACGAATCCAAGATTCATCTTACACATTGCATTATACATCAAGAAGTATTATGTGCAAGGGAATAAACATGGAAAATGTGTTGACACCTATCAAAAAAAATTATCAACTTTATAAGATCTCGAAATTTAAATCAGTGACAGTTCTCTGCTTTCTTAAGTGAATTAGCAAATATTCCGACTTGCCCTACTATGCCGAGGTACGTTGGCTATCCTGCTCCAAGATTCTTAGATGATTCTGGGACTTGAAAGAAGAAATATGTCAGTTATTAATAACTAAAAATCAAGACACAAGCCTGTTTTTTGAGACAATATGGTTGCAAGATTTAACAAAATACTCGTGGTTGATATAACAAAACACTTATATGATTTAAACTTAAAACTGCAAGAAAAAAAGGAGACATATGTACTACTATTTGTAATACTTTAAATAAAAAATAAATAAACAAATAAATAAATAACTGCAAGGAAAAGATAAGATTATTACAAACATGTGTGACCAAGTCAAAGCATTCAAATGTAAGCTAGTTCTTTGGGGAAAACGGTTGAAAAATGAAGATTTAATGCACTTTCTGACATGCAACATGAATAAATCAAGTCTAGGTGAAACTGCACTGTAACAAAAATACGCAGAAAAAAATTTTTAAGCCTTAGAACTGAATTTGAAACAAGGTCTGCAGATTTTAAATTTTTAGAAGACAAGTTTTCTTTGTTTTCTTCTATATTTTCAATAAATATAGAATCAATATCTAATCAAATGCAAATGGAAGTAATTGAGATCCAGTGTGATTCAGATTTGAAGGCAAAATTCAGTGAAGTTGGTGTGCCTGAATTTTACAAATATTTACCTGCCAGGTTTGAAAATACTCGAAAATTCGCATGTTTGGAATTATTTCCATGTTTGGAAGTACTTACCATGACAGCAGTTATTTATAATTATAAAAGGAAATAATCCTCCTGTCAGATCCAGAATTACTGACACTCACCTTGGGTCAGTTTTGAAATTGATCACTGCCAACAAGATTTCCCCCCAAGTAGAAGAGATAGTAGCAGAGAAGGGATGCCAAGTGTCAGGAAGAAACATTAATTTTATCATTGCTCTTGTTCTTTTTTTTTATACTATACTTTTCGAAATAAACCTACGTTTCTATGAAAATTGAAGCTTTTAGTTTTTTTGTGGCCCACATACACTTAAATCTTGTTTATTTGGCCCGTGTTAGCCTTTGAGTTTGACATGCTTGCTGTACAAACATCCTTGAAAAGAAGGTGGGAGAAAAAACAGTCAGTGCTTCAGTGCAAGACGTGCAGAAATGCAAGAAACGCATGGAATCTGTCACCAACACCAACAAACAATATTGTAAGAGAGAAACAAGTGAACGATTGAGATAGTAATAGGGAGCGGACATGTGATCCAGGGGATCCCTGCCTCGCTGCAGTGATGACTGACAGCCCCGAGTGTGAGGGCGGACACTTCAGTGTCACAGGAATGTGACCTCATTTGGAATTTCCGGCTGGAAAGCCTTGGGGGTTCCCCACTGCCTCAGGGATGAAACCCCAACTCCCTAGCGTGCCCAGCAAGGCCTCATGACCTGCCCTGCTCCCCCCTCTGCAGCTCCTACAGCAGCGCTGGCCTCCATCCCCCGCCCAACAGCCTCTCCTGCAATTCCCCAACAGGCTTCCAAGCCTGGCCCCTGCGTGTCTCTGCTTGCAGCCCTCCGCCCTTCACCTGAAAAAGTTCCTTCATCAGGGTTCAGCTCAGGCAGCTCCTCCTCCCACCTCCCATCCTGCTTCCTCCTGTTCCCCCTTTTCCCCTCCCCCCGCCCCCATGATAGAGAATGAGGACCCACTCCGTCTGCCCACAGCACTCCTGCTCACCTCGGTCATCCTGCTGAGCATGCCAGAGGTGGTGACTCTCCTGGTTACTTGCCCAACCTGGATTCTTTCTAAAATTTCAGAGACATGCATATATAAGGCAAAACTTCCAGCACATGTTTTTTTTTAAGGAAAAATAAAATTCTCCCTTTCCTCTTCGAACTCCATCCCACTTGCACTTGTAAGTCCAATGCTGTTACCAGTTTCTAGCTGTGGCCCCTTCATAGTTCTAAGTATCCGACCATCTGGGTAATGATGTCAAGTAGCAACACCTGGCTTCCTCTCCCTAGCGATGACTAGCCTCATGTGGAAACATTTTATACTTAAACCAAATGTCTGTGAAGCGTTTTCCCGTGCCTCACCTCATTTGATCCCCACAGAAGTCCTGGGGTAGGTAGATAGGAGACTCAGTGGAATCCTATTTTCTTTTCATTAGCTGGAAAACGGAGGTTTAGAAAGCTTAGAAACTTGACCCGACTGAAAAGAGGTAACAAATGGTGGACCTTGAAAATGACTTCAGGTTTTCTCACTGCACAGAATATAGTCAAAAGCTGCTGCAGTTAAATATTTCACCCTTTGTTCTCCCTACGTGATCTACAATAATAATCTGCTCCATGTTGATATTTGCTGTTGTGTTGCTGACAATTCCTTGAAAGAGAAGTTGAGGTGCTTCACTGGGCTGAAAACATTTAGCTACATCAGAAAGCAGGTCTAATTAAGCAAGTCTGTTCTATATCTATAAAAGGCTAAGTTGACTTGCGCATTCACGGTACACATAAAGCTTTTGCTGGCACCAATCGCACGCATGTGTTTCGATCTGTCATTGTCAATGGTGACTTTGGTTGTTTTTGTTGACATTCTGAAGCTGAAAGAAAGCAGCCGAGTTGCATGGAAGTAACAATGGTGATTAAATATGATCATAACAGCCGAAACCGGTTTGGCTCAGTGGATAGAGCGTCGGCCTGCGGACTGAAGGGTCCCAGGTTCGATTCCGGTCGAGGGCATGTACCTGGGTTGCGGGCACGTCCCCGGTGGGAGATGTGCAGGAGGCAGCTGATCGATGTTTCTCTCTCATCGATGTTTCTGACTCTCTATCTCTCTCCCTTCCTCTCTGTAAAAAATCAATAAAATATATTTTAAAAAAATAAAAAATAAAAAATAAATATGATCATAACAGTGATCCGAGTAGATATAATTATCCTTATGTAACCGAAGTTGCTGTCATATTCAGAAACGAAGATGGAGAACCTCCTTTTGAAAGGGACTTGCTCATTCATTGTAAACCAGATCCTGATAATCCGAATGCCACTAAAATAAAACAAATCAGTATCCTGTTTCCTACATTGGATGCGATGATGTATCCTATTCTTTTCCCACATGCTGAAAAGGCAGGGGAATGGATATTGCATTAAGACTCAGAGACGGCTGTATAACCGACAATAATACTAGATGCAATGGATGATGCGAAAAGAAAAAATTTCCCATTGAATTTCTTAAAAGTATTACTCCTTCAGGAATGCCGTGTCATAAATTAGAATTGAAAGTAGGTGCAGTCATCATGCTACTGAGAAATTTTAATAGTAAATTGGGTCTCTGGAATGGTACTAGATTTATTATCAAAAGATTTCGACCTAACATAATCTAAGCTGAAGTATTAACAGGATCTGCGGAGGAGAGGTTGTTCTGATTCCAAGAATTGATTTGTCCCCATCTGACACTGGCCTCAGTGTTAGAATAAGTTTAATCAATTTATCAGTCATTGTTTGTTTGTTTTTTAATATTTTTTATTGATTTTTTACAGAGAAGAAGGGAGAGGGATAGAGAGTTAGAAACATCGATGAGAGAGAAACATCGACCAGCTGCCTCTTGCACACCCCCCACTGGGGATATGCTCACAACCAAGATACATGCCCTTGACCGGAATCCAACCTGGGACCCTTCAGTCCGCAGGCCGACGCTCTATCCACTGAGCCAAACCGGTTTGGCATATCAGTCATTGTTTTTTATCAATGTTGTGGGGGTTTTTTGTTGTTGTTTTTTAAAATATATTTTATTGATTTTTTACAGAGAGGAAGGGAGAGAGATAGAGAGTTAGAAACATCAATGAGAGAGAAACATCGATCAGCTGCCTCCTGCACATCTCCCACTGGGGATGTGCCCGCAACCCAGGTACATGCCCTTGACCGGAATCGAACCTGGGACCCTTCGGTCCACAGGCCGATGCTCTATCCACTGAGCCAAACTGGTTTCGGCTGTCAATGTTGTTTTTATATCATGTTTTTGATGTTTTTATATTATGTTTTTGTTCTTTTTATATCATGTCTTTGTTGTTGTTATATCATGTTGTTATTGTTTATTTATTAATCAATTTATATATTACTTTCATATACGTTTTACTAATTTTCTTTCATCTCTGACACTTGTATTACAGAGAAAGGGAGAATAGTGATATTAAAATATTTCTTCTCTAATTAATTTCCTTCCAATGTGCATGAATTCATGCACCAGGCCACTAGTATGCTCATAATTTCGTTCCATGACATCAGGGATCTGACTGCACCACTTATAAGTAGGATTTTGTCCAACGACTTAACCTCCCAGAGCTCAGTGTCCTCTTCAAGCTCAGTGAAATACCAGCCCTCCTGATGTTAGGACTGTAAGTATCAATAAAGAAAACACCTGCAGAGATACCACAAGAACTGGGGGCTGCGGGCATGTTCCTTATGATCAAAATGGAGTCCATTTCTGGAAACATGTTGCATAGAAATGTTTCCAAACACAGGAACTTGGATTCTATTTTTTATATATATTTTTATTGATTTCAGAGACGAAGGGAGAGGGAGAGAGAGATAGAAACATCAATGATGGCAGAGAATCATTGAGCGCCTCCCTCCTGCATACCCCTCAATGCCCGGGGATTGAGCCCTCAACCCGGGCATGTGCCCTGACTGGGAATTGAACCTGTGACCTCCTGGTTCATAGGTTGACACTCAACCACTGAGCCATACCAGCCAACTATGCTTACCAGGTACAAACAAGCACCAGACACAATCCAGTATTCACATTTCCAACATTCACATTTCCTAACTTTGAGGATCCTATTAACTGAAAAAAAAAAAATAATGATTCCTATCTAGCTGATTTAACAATCTCAAGTAATTGCCTCCAAATATCACCGAAAATACTCTTTAAAAGTCTAAGAGTCTGTCAAGGGTTGCACGTGATGTAAGCAGGGGGAACAGCCACTGTACTTAGATGTCAACAAGTAACTCCATATTGACTCCGGGCACCTGAAGTAAGAACAACACTGTGAGAGCAGAAACACGTGGCCTTTTCCCTTCACCAAGAAGCAGCATGGGAGAGAGAATCTGAAGATCCTACGCTGCTTTGAAGATGGAGGAAGCCAAGGGATGCAGCCTAGAAGCTGGAGAAGCTAAGGGCACGCTTCTCCCCTGGAGCCTCCAGAAGGACCTGGCCCTGCAGACACCTGGCTTTCGTCCAGTGAGACTGATCCCAAGACTTGGGCCTGCAGAGCTGGGAGATAGTGTGTGTGTGCTGTGCTCAGGAACTGAGTCGGTGGGAATATGTCCCAGTAAGCAAATGGCCAACCTTGGAAAAGAAAATAACAGTGTGGGCGGTAATGTAAACTACATGCAAATGAAATGCATCACAGTCACTAAAGATGTCCTCTAAATTGGGTCTGAGTAATCAGAGCACCAGTGGACCCACCAAGGGCTCACCCCTCAGGGAGGTGCAGGCAAGGTGAGAGGGAATGCTCACCATGAACAAGCACCAGGCACAATCCAGTCAGAGAACAGCTGATGGAGGACTCACTGTCCTGCAGCCTCGACTCCTCCCTCAGATACTCACACGCTGCACATTTCAACAGTTTTGATAGATATATCTCTTTTGGCTTAATCTTCTCAAATCTGCCTAACAAATACATTCACAGTATACATTATGCAGTGAATAACACCCTGCAAATGCAGAGGGAATTTTATCTAACCTCATAAATGAACCGGTTGTGTGAGGTTTCCAGGTACAAGGTAGGAGTGACCACTCCCAGCAATAACAATAGTCCCTGTTTCCAAAGCCCCTCTTTGTCAGCACTTGCAGATACTATCTCTTCTAAGAACAGTTCCACCCCCCTCGCCACCACCCCCCAAAAAAACCCAGGAAGTCCTTTTGTGGTCACGTCTTCCACCCACACCTAACCCCCCACAACCACTTTCTGTTCTCGATCTTTATAGGTTTTTTTTAATATATTTTTTATTGATTAAGATATTACATATGTGTCCTTGTCCCCACGTTACCCTCTACCCCCGCCCCCACTCATGCCCTCACCCCCCCGTTGTCCGTGTCCATTGGTTAGGCCTATATGCTTGCATATAAGTCCTTTGGTTGATCTTTCCCCCTTACCCCTACCCTCCCCTACCTTCCCTCCAAGGCCCGACAGTCCAATCAATGCCTCTCCATCTCTGGATCAGTCCTTGTTCATCAGTTTATGTTGTTCATTATATTCCACAAATAAGTGAGATCCTGTGGTATTTATCCGCTCTCCAGTTCCATCCATGCTGTGGCAAATGGTAAGAGTTCCTTTTTCTTCTTCCTCTTCTTAAAGAATACCTTTCAGCATTTCATATAATGCTGGTTTGGTGGTGATGAACTCCTTTAGCTTTTTCTTATCCGTGAAGCTCTTTATCTGACCTTCTATTCTGAATGACAGCTTTGCTGGATAAAGTAATCTTGGTTGCAGGTTCTTGCTATTCATCACTTTGAATATTTCTTGCCACTCTCTTCTGGCCTGCATGGTTTCTGTTGAAAAATCAGCTGATAGTCGTATGGGTACTCCCTTGTAGGTAACTGACTGTCTTTCTCTTGCTGCTTTTAAGATTCTCTCTTTATCTTTTGCTCTTGGCATTTTAATTATGATGTGTCTTGGTGTGGTCCTCTTTGGATTCCTTTTGTTTGGGGTTCTCTGCGCTTCCTGGACTTGTAAGTCTATTTCTTTCACCAGGTAGGGGAAGTTTTCTGTCATTATTTCTTCAAAAAGGTTTTCAATATCTTGCCCTCTCTCTCCTTCTGGTACCCCTATAATTCTGATGTTGGTACGCTTGAAGTTGTCCCAGAGGTTCCTTACACTATCTTCATATTTTTGGAATCTCTTTTCTTTTTTCTTTTTCGGTTGGGTATTTTTTGTTTCTTTGTACTTCAAATCTTTGACTTGATTCTTGGGATCCTCTTGTCTGCTGTTGGATCTCTGTATATTATTCTTTATTTCAGTCAGTGTATGCTTAATTTCTAGTTGGTCCTTTTTCATGTCCTCCATGGTCTCACTATACTTATTGAGGGATTCATTAAATTTATCAGCGGTTTCCATAAAATTCTTGAAAAACCTTATAAACGTGGCCTTGAACTCTATATCCAGTCGTTTGCTTTCCTCCATTTCTGCCATTTGTGACCTGTTTCTTTGTCTCCGCATTTTGGCTGCTTCCCTGTGTTGATAGAGTGGCCCTGCGTGCCAGGTGTCCTGTAGGGCCCAGTGGCTCAGCCTCCCCAGTTACCTGAGGTGGACACTCTTGGTGCACTCTTGGTGCCTTGGTTGTTGTAGGATCACTGGGAGGAATTGACCTCCAGGCCAATTGGCTGTGAGAATCAGCTGTGTCTGAAGTGGGAGAACTTCTGTGCTGAAGACACCCTTCTGGGGCAAGACTTGCTTCAGTGGGGCTTTGGTGCTCACTGAGTCTGCTCCCTGAATGTGTCCCTTATGGATCTGAGGAGTTGCAATCTGGATGGTCCCCCTCTGACCACTGGGTACAGTGGCTCCTGGATCTAAGGAGGTGCTAATTCAGCCTCTGCCTGAGGCCACACAGCAGGAGCCACGAAGAGGCTCAGCTGTGAAGCAATGCAAGCCGCTGCGGGGCCTTGGGCCTTCTCTTGGAAGTTCCGGGTCTGCCTGGCTCGGCTGCAGTTAGGTACATTCACATGCAAAAGCCTCTGCCGCAGCCTGGGTGGGGCGGGGTCTCAGGGAGTCAAAGGGCGGAGAAAGCAGCTATGGCTGATTCTCCTAAGGAGTCACGCGTCTCAGTGACCCGATAGTTGCTGCAAGCACCTCTGAGGGAAAGCCGCACTCAAGTTCGCCCGCTGCCCGACAGTCCAGCTTCTCCCCGTATGAGTCCTGGGTCCCCAGAGACTTCCCGGAACCAGAGTTCAGAGCAGTCAGGAGCTTGTGATTCAAAAAAAACAGCCGTGTCCTCAGGTGCCACCCCCTTTCCGCAGGCGCGTGAGCCGCCGTACCTCTGCACTTGTACCTCTGCAGCTCCTCTGGCTCTCAGCGTGCTTTTCTTTCCTTCTAGTTGTAGAATTTACACTCAGCCAGGCTTCCTGTTGTTCTGGATGATGTCTGCTCTGTCCTTTGCGGTATTTTTCAATTGTTGTGGGAGGCGGCAATTTCCCGGTGTTTATCTATGCCGCCATCTTAGTTTCCTCGATCTTTATAGTTTTGCCCAGATGTTACATCAATGGAATTACCCTGTCTGTAATCTCTGAAACTTGCTTCTTTCCAGCATAATGCCTTTGCGATCTGTCCAACTGTTTGGGTGTAGCAATAGTTCCTTGCTTATATTGCTCAGTAGTGTCCATTTTAAGGTTATTTCTACAACCTGTCTATCAATTCACCTGTTGATGGACATTAGGGTTGTTTCCAGTTTGGGGCTTTTACAAATACACCTGCTATAAGCCCTCACAGAATTTTTGTGGGACCATAAGGTTTTGTTTCTCTGGGGGCAAATGCCCAAGAGTGTGCCTGCACCTGAAAAGCTAATGGATATTCTGTTAAGACCAACCCGAGACCTTTCTCAGACTCCAGGCAGCCAAAGGAAGAGAAAAAGCTACAAGACAGCCCTGGCCAGTGTTTCTCAGTGGTTAGAGCCTCAGCCCACACACCAAAGTATTCGATTCCCAATCAAGGGCACATACCTGGATTGCAAATTCGATCCCCAGTCCCAGTCAGGGTGAGTGTGGGAGGCAACCAATTTATGTGTCTTTCTCACGTCGATGTTTCTCCCTCTTTCTGTCTCTATCTGCCCCCCACCCCTCTCTAAAAATCAATCGAAAAAATATCTTCAGGTGAAGATTTAAATTTTTTAAAGCTTCAAGACAAAGGATCCAGGGCTCCCTCTCCCTCCTGGGAACACACCGGCACCTTTCCCTTCCTGGACTTCTCCCCCCAGAGGCACGCATCTTCTAAACCCCAAAGGACTCACGAGAAGTACAGCCAGGGGTGCGGTGGACAGAGGCAGCTCGACCTGGGCTAAGCCTCTGACCCTGTCTCCAAGGATCCCTTTTCTCTTCTCCTGCCTGTTGCTTCTTCTACCTTAAGCCCTCCCTTGGTTTCACTGTCCCCAGCTTTAATAAAGATACTCTCAAGAGCCACCAGAACTCATCTTGTGAAATCTTTCCTACAGGAAGTTAAGAATCCACACACTACCAGCATGGGCCCTAGGCAGACCCGCCCCAGGCCCAGACCCCGTCCCGTAACAAACTGACATCTTAACTATATTTATACAGCATCTTCCAAATCACAATGTAAACGTCTCCCCATTTATTTAGTTCATCTTTGATTTCTTTCATTCATTATTTATAGTTTCCTCATATACATGGTGTACTTGTTTCATTAGACTCATCCCTAAGTATTTCAATGGAGGGATAAATGGTACTGTTTTTTCATTTTCAATTTCCCATCGTTAATGTTAGTGTATAGAAACATTAGTCTTAGTGTGTTGACTTTGTATCCTGCAACCTTTCCAATTTCAATGATAACTTCCAGTTTTTCATGTTTCCGCATGGGACACATAAGCCAGGATTGGGTGTGGTTAACCTTAATCTTGGTGGGACACTATCCCTCCTGGGACAGGAGAGCCTGGGAGGCTTAGGAAGAGCTGCCATAACGCTGTTCTCACTGCTTCTCTATTCTTCAGGGAAGCTGTCCTAGGAGCCTTTCTCCTTGTCATCTCCCAGTGATGCCGGGTCTGAGGCTTCTACCTCGTGCCTGTGGGGTTGAGCTGCAGGCTCTAAAGCTGCTCAGACACAGGTGACATTCTCTCCTCACCAACAGGGTCCTGTCATCCTTGCTGCAGTCACCTGACGCCTTTGTTCGATTGTCATCCTGTGCAAGGGGCGGGGGCAGCTGGCACCTGGGGCCAGTCTTACTTTCGTTGTCTATGTAAGTATGAACCTGTCTGACTCTAAAAGGGCTTGATGGGCCTGGCCCGTGTAGCTCAGTTGCTTGAGCATCGTCCATGCACCAGGAGGTTGCTAGTACGATTCCTGGTCAGGACATCTACAGGGTTGCAGTCTCCATCCCCACTAGGGGCCTGTCAGTGGATGTAGCGCTCTCACATTGATGTTTCTCTCCCTCCCCTTTCCTCTTTCTATAAAAAAAAAATCAATAAACTATTCTTTAAAAAATAATCAAAAAAAAATTCTAAGGGCTCCTTGTCTTGTGACTGGCTGGCTGAATCTATCAGCTTTGCCTCTGGCTCTACAGTAGCTCCCGTGGGATTTCTATGTAGACAATTTGATTACACAGCCGTGAAGTCCTCTAGGAATAGCTTATGGTTTTGCTTCATAGTCAGTTGTGCTGTTTATCGAGGGCTTTCCATTTTAGTCAGGAATTCCTTGCCTGTAGGTTGAGAATTACGAATGAAACACGGAGCTCATTCATTTAGGAAACAGGAATGTAGTCCTTCCAAGTCTGTGTAAATGGGAGGCAAGTCTCTAAAGGTAGGAGCCCAGGTGCATGGGCAGGAGGGCACATTAAGGAAACCTGCCAACATATATACCAACCCACACAGACACATGCCAAATTAAGAGAGGAGGGCTAATACATGTAAATGCATGGACCTCTCATACTAAAGTACTGCACATACACTTAAGGGGAGGAAGTCCCTCCACTAACCATGAGCTTTACCAGGTCTGAAAGTCTCTGCCTCCTCTCTTTCACCTTCCCAACCTATTCGCTGTGACATGGCCGGGGGTCGGGGGGCAGCAGAGAACAGAGGGGCCATGGAATAACTCACTTATTATCTTGTGGCAACAACAGTGATGGTGACAATACAATAACAGTGAGAATCATGGATGGAGCCTTTCTTTGGACCAGACACTCTACAAGGTGCCCTTTCAGTCGGTTTTATGAATCCCAGAGGGTCTATCCTACATCTGTTCCTTTTTTATTCTCCCTACCAGGGTTTCTGCAGCCCCTGCTCTCCTTCTAAATCACACTGCAACTTCATAATTTCCCCTTAAAAACTCAGAAGAATTACAGACAGTGCGGGTCTGAATGTGGATTGGCTATGAGAAGTGTGGGAAACTAGGACGAGCCAGGATTTGGTGGGTGACGTGCCAATGAATCTTTGCTAACTTGGAAAAATTAGTAATATTTACCCTGAGGCTTTGAGATATCTGAGATGGAAATCAGTTGGAACTAGTTCAGGAATATTTTCTTAAAACATTGATGTGGTTGTTTTTTTCATGCAACTATAACGCTTCATAACCCTCCCTTTCTGGCAGCCCTGCCCTTCTTTGTAATGTGAGGTGTGTAATGTGTGTTTGTATATAAGTCACAGTCTACGGTCCCACAACCAGTCCTCCTGCTGCTCTGCCATCAACTACTCTGGAGGGTCATCAAGAACCATGGTGCCCAGAATCTTTGGTAAGAGGGCACCAGCCCCAAGTCTAGCGTATGTGTTATCACACCCATACTGTACCTCTGAACCTCACACTTAATTCTCTCTCCTACTCTATTATTGGCTTCCCACCCCCTAAACCCGCCCCCTGTAACATGTCTGACTGCATTACAATCTCTCCCCCAACCTGCAAATTTCAGAATCTTAGCTCTTCCTAGAGCCCTCCCTGCCACCCAGAGTCTGTCTCAAAATCCACTGTGAGCTGTTAGCAATGAAAGAAGCTCATTGGCATCTCTTGGGCCCCATGACAGCGACCAGGCTACTCTCCAGCATTATTCTCATTCCCCTTCTGCTTCTCAGCTGCCGTCTTCATTTTTGAACTCCTGTTCTCAGACTCGGAAGGACTCACAGGTGAGAAAGGTGGAGGTAGGAGGTGGCACTTTAAGTGGGAGGAGGCTTCCAAGGTCTAAGACCCATCCTGGAGCCCCTTCTGCTCTGGCTTGTTCAGATACTGGGCTGTGGATGTGCCATCCAGCACCCAAGTGTGGGGACGAGATCTACAACCCCTTGGAGCAGTGCTGTGATGAGGGCACCGTCCTGTCCTTGAACCACACCCGCCTCTGTGGTCCCAACTGCACCTTCTGGCCCTGCTTCCAGCACTGCTGCCTTGAGTCCTGGGGCTCTCAGAATCGGGCCACTGTCAGGTTTAAGGTCCCAGGCACAAAGTCCAACTGCATTGCCGCCCCCCTCAGCAGGATCTGTGGCCAGGTAAGAGTCCAGTTCTGGCTGTGGGCAGGGCAGGGGTGGCATTTGTTGCATCAGTCTCTGCTGAGCTTCCCATCACCCATGTCTCTCTCTGGTTCTCTCACCTCTCTATCTCTCTAAAGGAATACTTGCCTAGCAAGCCCTCTACCAGAACTGAATTTATCTGGACCATCCTGAGGAGCATAGACACAGGACACTCAAGACTGTAATATTTGCGGGTCAGCAGTCCTATGATAAACTATAAGGTCTTTAATCCTGGCCTGATAGCTCAGCTGGTTAGAGCATCGTCCTGATACACCAAGGTTGTGGGTTCAATCTCCAGTCAGGAGACATGCCAGAAACAATGTATAAATAACTGGAATCCTATATAATAAAAAGGTAATATGCAAATTGACCCTAATGGTAGAACCAGGAAAGACCCATCACTATGATCCGCACTGACCACCAGGGGGCAGACACTCAACACAGGAACTGCCCCCTGGTGGTCAGTGCGCTCCCACAGGGGGAGCTCCACTCAGCCACAAGCTGGCCTGAAGGCTATGAGCACAGTGGCAGTGGCAGGAGCCTCACCCACCTCCTCAGCTGCACTAAGGATGTCTGACTGGTGGTTTAGGTCTGCTCCCTGGAGCAGGCCTAAGCCATCAGTCAGACATCCCCCAAGGGCTCCCAGGCTGCCAGAGGGATGTCTGACTGCCAGCTTAGGCCCAATCCCTCAGGAAGCAGACCTAAACTAGGAGGTGTATATTCCCCAAGGGGTCCCAGACTGCGAGAGGGTGCAGGCCAGGTTGAGGGGCCCATCCCCCTGAGTGCACGAATTTTTGTGTATCAGGCCTCTAGTATATAAATAAACTGGAACAACAAAGTGGTGTTTCTCTCTCTCCATCATCGTTCCTCTCTATCTCAAACCAATAAATAAAATTTTAAAAAAGGTTAAATACTTCATTGTATTTAACAGTGCTAGATAAATAGTGGTATACAGGCAGTCCTCAGGTTATGTCGAACTCAATGTACATCGTTTCATGGTTATGTCGCCATCTCTCATTTATTTATAAAAAAAAAATTCCATCATTTTGACATATGTACATATGTGCTTTATGTTTTTTATTATTTACTGTATTTACCACAAGTAAAGGTCAGGAATTGTTATCTTTCTTTTAAAATTTTTTTACGGTTTCACTTCACTACTGCTGTGTATGTGCTCCATGTGAGTGACATAGGTGCTTATGTAAGTGGGTTCCAACTTACGGGGAAAATCACGTTATGTCGCACCATAGGAACAGATCTCCAATGTAACCCAAGGACCTACTATACTTTTTAGTTGATTTAAACAGTCCTGCCTTAACTAGAGCAAGTGGTAGTAGATTTAATTATATTTCTTTCTTTCTCTAGACTCCAAACAATTTTTGTACATATGTATGTATCCCAGTCTTTTTATTAAATGTATTGGGGTTACAAAATTAAACATGATGTTACTTATATGTGGAATCTAATGAATAAAATAAACTAACAAACAAAACAAACAGACTCATAGATACAGAGAACAGACTGACAACTCTTAGTGGGAGGGTGCTGGGGATCTAGATAAAAAGGTGAAGGGATAAAGTAAAAAACAGCTCATAGACAGATAACAGTATGGTGATTACCAGAAAGATATAGGGGTGGGGTGGGAGGTAGAAGAGGGTAAATGGAGGATAAATGCTAATGGAAGGAGATTTGACTTTGGGTGATGAATACACAATACAATATACAGATAATGTATTATAGAATTGTACACCTGAAACTGATATAATTTTAGTAGAGGCCTGGTACATGAAATTCGTGCGGGGGGGGGGGGGTCCCCTCAGCCCAGCCTGCACCCTCTCCAATCTTGGACCCCTCAGGGGATGTCCAATTGCCAGTTTAGGCCCAATCCTAGGAATAGGACCTAAACCTGCAATCAGACATACCTCTCACAATCTGGGACTGCTGGCTCCTAACTGCTCATCTGCCTGCCTGCCTGTCTGATTGCCCCTAACTGCCACCCCTGCCGGCTGGGTCACCCCCAACTGTACCCCTCTGCCAGCCTGGTCATCCCTAACTACCCCCCTCGCTGGCCTGGTCGCCCCTTACTGCCCCCCTGCCAGCCTGGTCGTCCCCAACTGCTCCACCGGCTGGCCTGGTTGCCCCCAACTGCCCCTCCATTGGTCTGGTCACCCCTTACTGCCGCCTCTGCTGGCCTGGTTGCCCCTCAGAGCCCTCCCCCCCCCCCAGCCTGGTCTCCCCACGCAGCCTGCTGTGCGATCGTTACTGTTACTGTGATGGCATCCCAGACAATTTGCATATACCACTATTATTAGTATAGGTTAACCAAGATCAACCAATAAAGTCAATAAAAAAAAATAATTAATTAATTAATTAAAAAGTCTTGGCTACTAAGTGTATGAAGTACTTTTTTTGTTTTTTTAAATATGTTTTATTGATTTTCCACAGAGAGGAAGGGAGAGGGATAGAGAGCTAGAAACATCAATGAGAGAGAAGCATCCATCAGCTGCCTCCTGCATGCCCCCCACTGGGGATGTGCCCACAACCAAGGTACATGCCCTTGACCGGAATCGAACCTGGGACCCTTGAGTCTGCAGGCCGACGCTCTATCCACTGAGCCAAACCGGTTCTGGCATGAAGTACTTTTTTCCCCACAAGAAGTTATGTTATTTGTTTGTTTTTATTATTGACATTATTACAGAGTCCCCCCAATTCTCCCCTTTACCCTCCACCCAACCCCAGGCCCCAGACCTTCACCACATTATTGTCTGTGTCCATGAGCTATGCATATATGCATATATGTTCTTTGGTTAATATCTTCCAGTCCCTCAGCCTGCCTCCCCTCTGTAGAATACTCTAACCAACTGAGCTATCCAACCAAGGCTTAGCATCATCCTTTAGACCTGTGATCCATTTCAAGTTAACTTTTGGCATGGCATGAGGCTTAAAAGTTGAGGTTTAATTTTATCTTAATGGATATGGCAATTCCTCCAGCATCATTTGTTGAAAAGATTATCTTGCCCTCGCCGGTTTGGCTCAGTGGATAAAGCATTGGCTTGTGGACTGATGGGCCCCGAGTTCAATTCCAGTCAGGGACACATGCCCAGGTTGCAGGCTCGATCCCCAGTGGGGGCAATGTGGGGGGCAACCGATCAATGATTCTCTCTCAACGTTGAGGTTTCTATCTCTATCTCCTCCCTTCTTCTCTGAAATCAATAAAAATATATTTTTTTAAAAAAGAAAAGATTATCTTTTCTCCATCAAACAACCTTGACAACTTTGACAAAATCAATTGACCATAACTTAGAAAACGAAAGATGAGAAAATCTATTTCATTTACTGTGTTGTTCTTTCTTCCTTTTTGATGTTTTAAGATTTCTTTTATCATTTCCTTTCTGTTTCAATACTTCCTTTTAGCCATCTTTTTAGGGTAGATCTGTGGGAGACAAATTTTCTTAGGTTTCCTTCATCTAGAAATGTCTTTATTTCCCCCTTTATTTCTGAGGGATATTTTTTATGGATATAAGATTCTGATTGACAGTTTTTTACTTTCAGTAATTGAAAAATACTAAGCCCACTTCTTCTGACCTCCATGGTTTCTGATGAGAAATCTGCTGTCATTTGAATTGTTTTTCCCTTACAAGTAAGGTGTTTCTTCTCTCCCTTGCTGCGATCAAGACATTTTCTTTCATCTTTAGTTGTCAGAACTTTGAGTATGATGTATCTTGAGTGAATTCTTTTGGGTTTATTTGTGTGGATTCCATATACCTTCTTGAATGCCTAGGTTTATGTTTTGCCAAATTGGAAATTTTTTCATCCATTATTTATTTGAATAATTTTTCAGTTCTACTCTCCTTCTCTCCTTCTGGGATATATAAGTTAGATCTTTTGTTTTAGTCCCACAGTTTTTAGGGTTTTATTCTCTTTTATTTTTCTCTCTTTTTCTCAGATTGGGTAATTTCTATTTTTCTTTCTCTCATGATTGTTTCCTCTGTCGTATCCATCCTGCTGTTGAGTCCACCATTATTTTTCTTTTAGTCATTGTATTTTTGAGTTCTAAAAAGTTCAATTTGGTTCATCTTTGTATCTTTTATTTCCTTGCTAAGGTTATCTATTTTTTCATTTGTTTCAGGCATTTCATAATTGCTTGTTGAAGCATTTTTATTGATTTTTAGGGAGAGAGAAAAACACCAATTAGCTGTCCCACATGCTCCTCTCTGGGGATTGAGTGTGCAACTCAGGCATGTGCCCTGACCTGGAATCGAAACAGCAACCTGTTGTGCTTGGAAAACAGCCACTCAACTGAGTCTCACCAGCCAGGGCTGTTGATGCATCTGTATATATAAAAGCCTAAGAGACTGAATGACCAAACTACTGGTTGACCAGTCACTATGACACACACTGACCACCAGGGGGCAGACGCTCAATGCAGGAGCTTCCCCCTGGGGGTCAGTGTGCCCCCACAGTGGGAATGTCGTTCAGCTGACCAGGATGAGTGGGGCCAGGATGAGCAGGAGTAGCTCCTCCCCGGATCCCCACAGGCCACACTGAGGGACCCCATCAGTGCACGAATCTGTGCACCAGGCCTCTAGTTTTTAATAAGATGGCTGCTTGACAATCCTAATCTGATAACTGTACAGATGTCAGATGTCAGAAAATTCTGACATCTGTGCCATGTTGGTGATTGTCTTTTCCCATTCAAGCTGTGACTTTTCCAGCTTCTTAATATGATGAGTGATTGCTGATTTGTCCAGGATATTTTCTTCTGCCTTATAGGGCTCATCTGACACCATGCCACCTGCTTATTCTTTGGGTTCTGAGTCTCCCAGCCAGTTTGCCTCTTACCTTGATTTTTCAGGCTTCTTTTATATTTGCTTATATGTAATTTCCAGGTACTTATGTGCCTGGAAGAAATATGTGTGTACTTAATGGGAAAAATAGAAATAAGTTTGTCCATTCTCTCTTGTCTCAGAACAGGAAGGCCTGTGCACACTTTCATTTTGTAACAATTATTAGTGCAGAATACGGCCTGGGTACTAGCAGTTCCTGTCCTGCCCCTCAGGACAAAGCATTACTATTGGTGTGGACGCCACAAGGATGTGCTCCAGGGATGGGTGGACAAGCTGGCCTCCAACCACAGGTCCCAGTGCTGCTCTATGATGGGCCCTCTTCTCTCCCTTGACTGTAATACTGTGACCACCACTGTTGCCAAAATTGCTGCTTCTGTTGCTGCTATCACCATCACCACCCAGCCCAGGCTACCCCCTCTGGGCCCCTGCAGTGCCCAGACTGCCATAGGCATGAATATGGGTGCTGGGAAGCCAGGCCAACAGCTCAGTGTTCACACTGCCCACTATCTGCCATGCCCATGCAGGTGAGCATGTCTGTCCACCATGTCTCCTCTACTTATGCTCACAACCCATTGTCTCATTTTCCTTTTGCCTAAAATGCCCCAGACTCAGCGCTGAAGAAGCCACAACTGGGAAACACCAACAGATGCAGATTTTTTAAATGCTCCAAAAGACAGACAAAGGCACAGACTAGCAAGACAAGAAATGTTCAGATAATAATGTCTCCACTCCAGCCAAACACAACAAAAATAAAACTGTGAAGCCACCTCCACACACTTTGGCAAAAGATAAAGAGCTGGGATTTCCACCCTTACCAGGCTGTAAGGTGGAGTCTCCACAACACCCCCAGATGGTGTTAGAAGTCCCAAGAAAACCATAGGGTTAGGGAACCTGGATTTTCATCCCCATCCAGCAGCAGCAAGGCTGCTATTCAACAGTGTATAGGAAGCTCTGGCCAGAAAAGTTAGGCAAGTAGAAGAAATAAAATACATCCAAACTGGATGAAGTAAAACTATCTCTATAAAAAGATCTTGCAGATAGATCCTTTAAAAATCCACAAACTACTAGACCTAGTAAAAGAACTCAACGAAGTTGAAGGACTCATGATTAACACACAAAAATTAGTTGTATTTCTATGCACTAGCAATGAAGAATCCTAAAATCAAATTAAGAAAACAATTCCAGGAGAACCAAGATAGCGGCATAAGTAAATACCTGTACTTGCTGCCTCCCACAACCACATCAAAATTATAACTGAAATACAGAACAACTATCATCCAGAACTGAGGGAAAGATGGCTGAGGGGAAGTACTACAACTAGAGAGTAAAGAAGAAAGCACCCTGAGACTGGTAGGAGGTGTGGAGGCACGGAACGGGCTGGCAGCCAGGTGTGCCAATTTTTTAATCGGGAGGGAGATACAAGGTCCCACTTGCTCTGAGCTCCAGTGCTGGGAGAGACTCAGGGGGACCCAGACACATACGGAGAGAAACTGGTCTGTCTGGCATTGGGGCAGGAATGCGGGGGCAGCTTTCTACCAGATGAGATACTTGCAAGGGTCATTGTTCCTGTGTTGGGACTTCCCCGGTGCAGGGCTGACTGGCAGCCATTGCTGTTTGCTCCACCCTGGAGATTACCTGAGATCCCGCCCTACCCAATTTACAACCTTACCCAAGCTATGCACAGCAGCTTTTGCATATGAATGGTCTGAACTTTCTCAGAGCCTAAAACCTGTGACACAAGCTATAGCTGGGTCAGGGGCCCCCAAGCTATCAAAAGAAGGCCCAAGGCCACACCTGCACCAGCCTGCCTTGCTTCACAGCTGGGCCTCATCTGGGCACTTCCAAACCTGATGCAAAGAGAAGGAATCTGCAAATCTCACTGCTGGGTGGCCCCAGGCAGTGGCTGACTTTGCACCTCCTTAGAGATCCAAGAGCCAGTGTACCCAGTGGTCAGTGTGAGACCATACCTGATTACAACTCTTCACATCCATAAGAGACACTCTCAAGGGGCAGAACCAGTGAGCACCAAAGCCCCATTGGAGCAGGTCCTGCCCCATGAGGGTGTCTCCTGCACAGCAGCTCTTCCATTGTAGACACAGCTGGTCCTCACAGCCAGTTGACCTGGAGGCCAATTCCTCCCAGTGATACCAACAGCAATCAAAGCTCAACCACAACAAGTCCACAAAGGGGTGCACCAAGAGTGTCCACATCAGGTAATTGGGGAGGCTAAGCCACTGGGCCCTATAGGACTCATACTACACAAAGCCACTCTATCAACTCAAGAAGACTTAGCAGCTACCCAATACACAGAAACAAACACAGGGAAGCAGCCAAAATGCAGAGACAAAGAAACATGTCACAAATGAAAGAAATGGAAGACAGCAAACTACTGGATATAGAGTTCAAAACCACAGTTATAAGGTTACTCAAGAATCTTCTAGAAACCTCTAAGAAACTCAGTGAGACCTTCAAGGATCTTAATGAGAATGCCAAAAAAAGAAAAGAAAAGAAAAAGAAAAAGGACCAGTCAGAAATTAAGCATACACTGACTGAAATAAAGAATAATATACAGAGATTCAACAGTAGACTAGAGGATCCCAAGAATCAAGTCAAAGATTTGAAATATAAGGAAGCAAAAAACACCCAACTGGAAGAGTAAAAAGAAAAAAGAATCCAAAACTATGAAGATAGTGTAAGGAGCCTCTGGGACAACTTCAAGCGTACCAATATCCGAATTATGGGGGTGCCAGAAGAAGAGAGAGAACAAGATATTGAAAACCTATTTGAAGAAATAATGACAGAAAACTTCCCTTACCTGGTGAAAGAAATAGACTTACAAGTCCAGGAAGCGCAGAGAATCCCAAACAAGAGGAACCCAAAGAGGACCACACCAGGACACATCATAATTAAATGCCAAGGGCAAAAGACAAAGAGAGAATCTTAAAAGCAGCAAGAGACAGACTGCTGAAAGTGTGCGCTTGGCCACAAGTGTCTGTGGCAGCAATGATGTGTGGATGTAATTCAACCCAAGCTAGAGTCAAGGCTGAAGTTGCTCACCTTGTTTTGACAATTTGACTCTAAACATAGATCGTTCCTTTTAAACTCCAACCCCGGTCATAAATCACTTAAGCAGACAAGGGCAATTCATATACAATTAAAAATAAAATCCATAGATAATCAAACATGCCTGAAAAAAAAAAAAAAAAGCAGCAAGAGAAAAATCAGTCAGTACCTACAAGGGAGTACCCATACAACTGTCAGCTGATTTCTCAACAGAAACTATGCAGGCCAGAAGGGAGTGGCAAGAAATATTCAAAGTGATGAATAGCAAGAACCTACAACCTAGATTACTTGACTCAGCAAAGCTATCAATCAGAATTGAAGGTCAGATAAAGAGCTTCACAGACAAGATAAAGCTAAAGGAGTTCATCACCACCAAACCAGTATTATATGAAATGCTGAAGGGTATACTTTAAGAAGAGGAAGAAGAAAAAAGTAAAGATAAAAAATTATGGCCGAAACCGGTTTGGCTCAGTGGATAGAGCGTCAGCTTTCGGACTGAAAGGTCCCAGATTCGATTCCGGTCAAGGGCATGTACCTGGGTTGCGGGCACATCCCCAGTAGGAGATGTGCAGGAGGCAGCTGATCGATGTTTCTCTTTCATCGATGTTTCTAACTCTCTATCTCTCTCCCTTCCTCTCTGTAAAAAATCAATAAAATATATTTTAAATAAATAAATAAATAAATTATGAACAACAAAGTGACAACAAATACATATCTATCAATAAGTGAATCTAAAAATCAAATGAATAAAAAATCTGATGAACAGAATAAACTGGTGAATGTAATAGAATCAGGGGCATGGAAATAGAGAAGACTGACAATTCTCGGAGGGGTAGGGGGTGTGGGGAGGGTGTGGGAAGAGATTGGACAAAGATCTTATATGCAAATATGCAGTACCTATGGGCGCAGACAGTGGGGTGGCGAGGGCCTGGGGTGGGGTGGGAACCGGGTGGAGGGGAGCAATGGGGGCAAAAAGAGGGACATCTGTAATAATCTGAACAATAAAAATTAAAGAAAAAACAATTCCACTTACACACTTAGGAATAAATTTAACAAAATGTGTGAAGAACAATACACTGCAAAGCACAAAACATTGTTGAAAGACATTAAAGCCACGTTCATGGATTGGAAGACTTAATAGTGTGAAGATGATGATATTCCCCAAAGTGACCTACAGGTTCAATATAATCTCTATCCAAATACCAACAGCCTTTTGCAAAAATGGACAAGCTGATTCCGAAGTTCATATGGAATTGCGAGAGACAAAAAAACAAAACAAAACAAGACCAATGTTAGAGGGCTCACACACACCTCTATTTCAAAACTTAACTTTATCTCACAGAATTGTTTCCAGTGATAAACTTCTATTTTCTTTAATGTATACATAACTTCAGGTTTTAGTCTATATACTTTTTGATATTTTGGATCCCAAAATGAATTAAATTTGTTTCTAGTGCAACAGCCACATGAGTCCTTCTTGAATTCAAATGCTGAGCTTTTTTTTTTTTTAAAGGAAGGAGCAAGAATGGTGAGTAAGAAAACAGTGTGGTACTGCCATAGGATAAACATAGAGACCAATGGGGTAGACTTGAGAGTCCAGAAATAAACCCATGAGTCTATGGCCAACTGATTGTGTATAATGACGCCACCATCATTCAACGGGAGAAGGATAGGTCTCTTCCACAAATGGTGCTGGGACAATTGCAAAGGAATGAAGTTAGACTCTCACCTCACACCGCACAAAAAAGCTAGATATTTACATTATGTCACTTGCCAAATAAAGAAGTGGGTGAGCCTCTTTTCTTTTTAACCCGGCCTGACATGGTTTAGTCTTAAGCTGGCAGCATTTTTTTTAAAATATATTTTATTGATTTTTTACAGAGAGGAAGGGAGAGGGATAGAGAGTTAGAAACATCGATGAGAGAGAAACATGGATCAGCTGCCTCCTGCACACCCCCTACTGGGGATGTGCTCACAACCAAGGTACATGCCCTTGACCGGAATGAACCTGGGACCCTTAGAGTCCACAGTCCAGTGCTCTACCCACTGAGCCAAACCCACCAGGGGAGCTTGCATCATTTTAATTTGATTACCACAACCTTAGTGGTTTAAAAACAACAGAAATTTGCCCTGGCTGGTTTGTCTCAATGGATAGAGCGTCAGCCTGTGGACTGAGGGGTCCTGGGTTTGATTCCAGCCAGGGGCACATGCCGGAGTTGCAGGCTCGGTCCCCAGGGGGGACATGCGGGAGGCAGCCAATTGATGATTCTCTCTCATCATTGATGTTTCTATCTCTCTCTCCCTCTTTCTTCTTCTCTAAAATCAATGAAATATATTTTTTTAAAAAAGAAAGAAAGAAATTTGCAGTTCTGGAGGCCAGGAGTCTGAAATCAAGGTGCCAGCAGAGCCAAGCGCTTGCCGAAGGCTCTGGGGGAGAATCCGTTCCAAGCCTCTTCCAGGTTCCGGTGGATGCTGGTCTCTAGCCTGTGGTTGCTTCACTCCAACCTCTGCCTCTGACTCCACATCACCCTCTCTTCTGTCTGTAGTCTAACGTCCCTCTGCTTTCCTCATATATGACTGTACTTAGGGCCCACCTGGGTAATCCACGTTAACCTCCCCATCTCAAGACCCTTAACGTCATCACATCTGCAAAGACCCTGTCAGGGGATGATGGTGGTGGTAGTGGTAGTGGTGGTGGTGGTGGTGGTGGTATTTGCGATATAAAGTAACATTCACAGGTTCCAGAGATTATCTTTGGGGGAACCTACCACATCCGTTATATTACACAGCCTTTCAAAGATACAGTAAAGACAACCTCCTGACCAATTGGGAGGTTGACACAAGAAACGAGTAAAAATCAGTCTACTTTACGAAGCGTCAAAGGGTACAAGAATTTGGCAAGAGGGCTGGTCTTAGGAGAGGCTACCTCCAGGGGCTCGGCAATACTATCATAGATTTGGTTTCTTCCGCATCTTCTCTGCCTCTGGAACCTGGAGCACACTAATCAGGACTTGCCTCCTGGTTGAAAACTGGCTTCCAGGGCTTTCGTGGTCATAGGTGCCCTCGAAGAGTGTGTATCTCCCACTGCATCTCCCTCTGCTCCCCAGAATGACCTCTCAAAAATGCAAAGTGGTGCCTGGCCGGTGTGGCTCAGAGATTGAGCGTCAACCTATGAACCAGAGCGTCACGGTTCAATTCCCGGTCAGGGCACATGCCGGGGTTGTGGGCTTGATCCCCAGTGTGGGGCGTGCACGAGGCAGCCAATCAATGATTCTCTCTCATCATTGATGTTTCTCTCTCTCCCTCTCTCTTCCTCTCTGAAATCAATAAAAATATATATTTTAAAATGCAAAGTGGCTCACATCACTCCCATCCTTATATGCTATTCCATGGCTCCCCAGTGCCCACGGCATGAAGTTGAGACCCTCAGTGTGCCAGACAAGTCCCAGAAATTCTGCAGACCTGGCTTCCCACACACCCTGGTCCTTTACACCCCAGCAACATCGAGTTCCTTATGGTTCCACAACACTGCCCTGCCCCTTCTCTCCTCCATGGCTTGCTACCCTGATCCCTCTGCCTGCAAAAGCCTCTCGCTCTCTCCCTGCCCGGCCCCTGGCTAATGGTGCTATAGACTCAGACAGATCTGAGGGACCAAAGTGCTGCGCCATCTTCCCTACTCTTGGCTCTAGCTTGCTTCATACTGTTATTAGAGAGCAAACCGCTGCTCGCCCTCTGGCGGCCAAAGGAGGCAACAGCAAAGAAGGACGCTGCAACCTTCCCCAGCGCAGGGACCAATCCCAAGGTCACAGCTGATGATGCTCCCTGGCCATCTTTACCTGCCAGGCACCACGCTAATAGGCAACCACGTGCAATAAGTATATATTTTTAGTAGATATTATTTACTGTCTGTCTTCCCCACATGTGGATGCAAGAACTTCTGTTTTGTTCACAGCACCTTCAACAGGTAGGCGGAGCACACAGTAGGTGGTAAGTTGTGTGGAAAGGAATTAGCATCCATCCTGCCCTTAGACTCAGGCCTGAGTCGTCCCCACAGGACGAGGGATCCCCAGAAGTAAAATGGGTCCCTTGCTCTGGACATCCTCTGGGCCTCAAGACCCCAGAATTCCCAGAACAGGCAGCCCCTAGCCTCCTCCCAGAACCTGTGTGGCCTTTTCCCTGAGTCAGTGATGCAAGGGGAACAGGCAGGCAGGCACCCCTAAACCCAGGGGCGCCCTATTTCAGGGTCTGTAGACAGATCTGGGGCAGGTGAGTGGGGTGCACTGGAGGGCCCATGATAAGATGGGGAAGGGGATTTGAAAAAGAAGAGGGGTGGGCTGCAAGTTGGGAGCCAGGAGCCTGCTCTCCAGAAGCCTCCAGAAATTCTACCCTGGCCAGTTGCACAGTGGTTAGAGCATCGGCCCGTGGACTGAAGGGTCAGGGGTTTGATTCCTGGTCAAGGGCACGTACCTGGGTTGCAGGCTCAATCCCTGCTTCCTTGCAGAAGACAACAATTCAATGTATCTCTCTCACATTGATGTTTCTCTCTCCCTCTCCCTCTCTCCTCTTCCACTCACTCTAAAAGTCAGTGGGGAAATATCCTCCAGTGAGGGTTAACAAAACAAAAAAATTCCAAGGCATTCCAGGTTCCAACGGAGTCTTCCCGCCTCGGCTCCGCGGAGGAACTTCCTAGGACGTGGTCTGCAGGGGGGCTGAGGGCACCTTGTGAACAGAGGCATTAGCCAGGGGAAGGGAGCAGACCCCAGACAGGAGCGAAAGGGAGCAGTCCCCTCCCCCATAGAGAAGAAGGAAAAATGGGTATTTATCGTGTGAGTTTCCCAAATGACCAAAAGAGGGACCTCGTCAACAACTGTGGGAGCAGGCTGCCTGCTCCCTCCTCCCACCAGCCCCCCAGAGTGCACCACGGCCTCCGGCGGAAAAGGAAATCCCTTCTGAAAGTGCCTCATCCACAGTCACTGGGTGTGGACAGTTGCTCTGCACGCATCTTTCTGCTTTGCCTTTTCGCAGGTGCTTTTGTGAAGAGGGAAACGCATTGTGTTCGGCCGCTGTTAGCTTGATTCTAACTTTTACGTACTTAGCAACAGGGCGCGGAGGCCTCCATCTGCACGCTTGTCCAGGAACACGCTTACGAGGGCAGCCCGAAGCCTACAACTGCCCTGTGGGGGACGGGCTGTTCTTAAGTCCATTTCACAGATGGAGAAAGCAAGGGTGGCTTAATAGGTGAGACTCACAGGTATTTGTCTCCAACTGTGTGCTAGGAACGGGAGCTGTAATGAGGAGGGAAAGGGGACATGATCGCCCCTTCTTCGTCTTTAAGCGGGGAAATTACCCATCCTGGGTTAGTTGGGACGGTCCAGGTACACCTATTGACCCAGAATAAGCAATAGCTCCTCCCCTCTTTTACTCTCAAGTGTCACTGTTTGGACAATAAAGTATACCGTGACCCTACTTATAGACCTACCTGTACAGCAGGAGAGACAGAAATTAATCAAAGGATTGTACAGGTAAGTTAATAACCACAGTTACAATAAATATGAAGAAAAAGCAGAAACCATGTAGGGAAAGCAAGTAAGGGGACTTGTCACCTCCTCAGAGGTGACAGGGAAATAGTCAGTGACACTTAGGCCGGGGAAAGGAAAGTAAGCCGGATGAGCATTCCAGGCTTGGGAACGTCAAGGGAAAAAATTAAAATTCTGCATTGTGTTTTACACTTGCCCTTGCTATAATCACCATTTAATATTATTTCTATTATTGTCGATACAACAAAGAAAACACGTGTTGTTTGCTAACTGCAAGAGAACCTGGTGAGTTTTTATACTGGCTGAATTAACTATAACACGACCAAATAAAGGCAGTAGATAAGTTAAATATTTAAAATGTTAACTTCCTGAAGCATGCAGGGAGTAAATATAATTTAATTTCCTACTGGAAAATCCCAAGATTAAAGGCAATAGAACAATTGCCCGATGACTAACGGTTCAGTAAACGCTCACAAGTGCGTGTCACAATTTTAGGCTGATAAGATGCAGGCTAGATAAAATTCTAAAAAGGAAAGACTTCACTGCCATCCCTGGCTAATAATTAGTCTTAGTATCATGAGGAACCTGACGTGCAAGTCTTTACGAAACACTGAGTGTTTTGTAACCTTAAGGCTAAGATGCAAAGTTCCTGGATTTCACAAGCTTCCTCTGTTTGAAACTGTGTGCCATGTGTACAAAAGTCCCCTCAGGGGCAGGGCAGTCAAAGCATCTTCAAGGGCAGCCAGAAGGGCAGGTGGCAGGGGGACGCAGGAAGAGGGAGTGAGCAAGGTGAGGCAGGTGAAGGCAGCCATGGGGAGGAGCTCGGGACCCTTCCTGAGAGTCATGAGACGCCACAGAAAAATGTGACTTGCCGGGTTCCAACCCCAGCAGGTCCAGGGGTCCCCAAAGGTGTGGATGGAGTTGGCGAAGAAGGAATGACACGGAGATAGCGTTCAGTTGATCAGCAGCCTAGCCAGGATCTCCAGCCAGGATCTCCAGCCAAGTTCTGGTCTGGATCTCCAGAGAGGTTCTGCTTCAGATCTCCAGCCAGGTTCTGTGTCCATGTTCTTGCTAGATTCTCCAACCAGGTTCTGTCCAGGTTCTCCAGCCAGGTTCAGTCACCAGGTTCTAGTCAGGTTCTCTTGCCCATTTCTGTAGTCAGGTTCAGTCCAGGATCTTTTGCCATGTTCTCTCCAGCGAAGTTCTTCTGTCTCTAGAGAACGTTCTGTGTAGGTTCTGTGCCTAGGTTCTGTCTCTCTTGGTTCCGTATTCTAAGTTCTGTCTCTTGCTGTCTTATTACATCTGTATTTATACCAGTTGATTCAATCCTATCAATCTCTATTACAAAGGTTAGGGCATTTCTTATCTCCATTCCAGGGAGTAAAGATTATGTAGCTTAAGCATGATTGTTCCTAGTTAAAGTGATTAATTACCCGCCTGGCACTTAGTTAAGAGGTTTTATTCCCTCCCTAACTTCAGGGGAAAATCCCTACCTGGGGAAACAACCTTTTTCAGAAAGGTGACCTTGGTTAAAACACATAGTGCCAAGAAGGTGAGAAAACACCTCAAGAACAGTATGCCATATATGCCAGGTCCTTTGAAACAGCAAGGATGGACCGGCTCCCGGCAGTGACTCATGCCCTGACCGGTTTGGCTCAGTGGATAGAGCATAGCCCTGCGGACTGAGAGGTCCCAGGTTCGATTCTGGTCAAGGGCATGTACCTTGGTTGCAGGCACATCCCCAGTAGGGGGTGTGCAGGAGGCAGTTGATCGATGTTTCTCTCTCATTGATGATTCTGACTCTCTATCCCTCTCCCTTCCTCTCTGTAAAAAATCAATAAAATATATTTTTTTAAATGTGACTCATTTCTGAAGGTGACCTCCAGGAAAGACATGATCAGATCTGAGCTTTGGACTCACAGGGGCCAGGGTGCATGCTGGGAGGTCACTGAGCAGAGGGGAGCAAACTCCAGGTTCTAGGAGATGGTGACAAGACCAGGGTAAAGATAGTGGAAACAGACAATAGAGGTCTAATTCGTAAAAGATTCAGGAGGCAACAGCAACCTGCCTTAGAGGTGAACTGAATATTCATTTAATCATTTGGTATTTATTGAGCACCTGCTACATACTGGCCATTGTTTTGGGTTCAAGAAACAAGAGGGAAGAGAATAGAGGTTGGTCAAGGATGGTGCTCAGATGTAAGGCTTTTGTAACTAGAAGGTGATCTTATAATTCCCTTAGGGACTCCTGAAAGAGGATTCATTTTGGAAGAAAAATTCATGAGCCATTTGGGGAATCTTGCATTTTAAGTTCCTCTGGGACATCCAAGTGGAGATGTCAAGTACACCAGTGAACACACAGGATATTCAGTTGAAAGTTCTAGGCTGGACATAAAAATCTGGAAGTTATTTGCATTTCAGTGGTGACTGAAGCCATTGCCTGGATAAGATCACCTGGCAGGAAAAGTATAACAAACAGGGAAGAATGAGTGAAAGGGAGAACAAAAGACCAGCCAGAGAAGCAGAAGGAAAATCAAGACAGTCTTATGACACAGAAGCAAAGGGAAGAGAGTATTTCGAGAAGGAAGTGGTCAATTATGTCAAATGCTAACCAGTTGCCTGAGATCATCCAGTTAATAAGTGGTAGAGCTAAAATTTAAAACCAGGTCTTCTCTAGCCAGTTTGGCTCAGTGGGTAGAGCGTCGGCCTGCAGACCAAAGGGTCCCAGGTTCGATTCTGGTCAAGGGCACATACCTTGGTTGCAAGCTCCTCCAAGGCCTGGGCCCTGGTCAGAGCATGTGCAGAAGGCAACTAATCAATGTGTTTTTCTCACATCAATATTTCTCTCTTTCCTTCCCTCTTTCTTCTACTCTATCTTTAAAAAAAAATCAATGGAAAAATATACTGGGGTGAGAATTTTTAAAAAATAATAATTAAAATAAAATAAAATTTAAAATCAAGTCTAACTATTTAATAAATAGTGTTGGGACAAATGACCAGCCATTTGGAAACAAAGTTAGATCCCTACCTCACACCATATACAATTATAAATGCTAGCCAAAGTAAAGGTGTAAAAGTAACACACACACACAAAAAACAATATTTTTTAAAAATAGACAAAGATTTATCATCTTGGTGTGGAGAGATTTCTTAAGGCCTTATAGGAAACACAGAAAGTGTAAAATAAAAAACCCAAGAGGAAAATGATTTGAAAAGATGAACAGCCCTAGCCAGTTTGGCTCAGTGAATAGAGCCACGGCCTGCGGACTGAAGTATCCTGGTTCAATTCTGGTCAAAGACACATGCCCGGGTTGTGGGCTTGATGCCCAGCAGGGGAGATGCAGGAGGCAGTCAATCAACGATTCTCTCTCATCATTGATGTTTCTCTCTCTCCCTTTCCCTTCCTCTCTGAAATCAATAAAAATATTTTTAAAAGATTAACAGTTTGCAGAAGATGCTGCAGTCATGAATATGTAAAAACATGAAACCCTCTCTGATGTTCAAGATGATGCAGATAAAACACTAATAAGATACCATTCCCTGGGTTGATAAAGCATTTTAAAACCGATCACATGGCTGTGGAAAAGAAATACGAATGCTTTTTTGAAGTGGTATTTGGCAATATCTATTCATAAATGTAGCTCTGGGTGCTGGATACATGGTGTGTTCACGATGTGAAAATTAATAGAGCTCGCCACGCTACTAATCCTATTAACTCTATAAATTTGTTTTATTAACTCTACAAAAAGTACATCTGAACACTGTTCTGTATGTACGTTATCTTTCATGCTTTTAAAAAGAACTGAGACACAAAATGTACATATCCAATAACTCAGCAATACCAGTTATGGCATTCTTTTCTCCATTTTCCAAATTGATAACAACAGCAAACACCCCAATTTATTTTTAAAATGGACAAGGGAGATGAACAGGCAATTGATAAATCCAAATTCAAATCCAAATGGACAGCAAACATAGGAAAATACTCATTCTCCTGAGTGTCCATAAAAATGCCAATTAAAGTTACAAAGAGCTATCACTTCATGCCCATTCCAGATAATAAAAGCATAATATGCTAAGTGTCCGAATGGTCAACCGCTCGACCAGTTGCTATGACGGACACTGACCACGAGGGGGCAGACGCTCTGATCGGTAGGTTAGCTTGCTGCTGGGGTCCGGCCAATGGGACTGGGCAAGAGGAGCACGACAGGCCCTGGAGCCCCCCCACAGTCCCTCCCCAGCCTGCGGGCCCCAGTCGGCCCTATCCGGTGAAGCCACAGAATAGGGCCTGCTACAGACCAAGAGCTGCCACAGCCCCAGGCTGAGACAGGGTCTGGGACAGAATCTGACAGTGATGAATCGGTACCAGAGCTCGAGGAACAAGACTCCACACAGGCAACCACACAACAAGCCCAGCTGGCAGCGGCGGCTGAAATCAGTGAAGAACCAGTCCGTGAAGCAAAACAGAGCCGGAGTGGAAAGAAGGCACGGAAGGCTGTGTCCAAACTGGGTCTTCGACAGGTTACAGGGGTAAGCAGGGTCACCGTACGGAAATCTGAGAACCTCCTCTTTGTCCTCACAAAGCCAGATGTCTACAAGAGCCCTGCTTCCGATACCGACATAGTTTGGGGGAAGCCAAGATCGAGGGTTTATCTCAGCAAGCACAGCTAGCAGCGGCCGAGAAAGTCAAAGTTCAAGGTGGAGCTGTCCCAAACATTCAAGAAAACCCACAGGCTCCAGCTTTCAAGAGGAGCGTGAAGAGGAAGAGGCCGACGAAACAGGTGTGGAAGTTAAGGACATAGAACTGGTCGTGTCACAAGCAAATGTGTCAAGAGCAAAGGCAGTCCGAGCCCTGAAGAACAACAGTCATGGGACTGTAAATGCTATTACGGAATGAACAGTGTAAGTGCCTAAAAAGGAGGACCCTGTTTTGTGTGCTTCAAAAGAGTTACTGCAGCTTGGTTCGAAATGTGCACTGTGTCTATCATTAATAAAGTGATGGCTTCTTGTGGGATGAACTCAGTGGGTGCTTGGTCTCTCCCCCCACCCAGAAAGCATGAAGACTTTAGAAATGAAAGCACGTGTATTTCTCTTAAGACCTCAGCTTCAGCTGAAAAGATTTAGGCCCACAGGTGACCCCTTAAAATCTCAGCCTTTTCCCTTCCTGTAAGAAGGAAAGCATTGTCTGCACCAGGCTATCTGTTAAGAACTTTTTTTTTAATCTTTATTGTTGAAAGTATTACCTATGTCCTCTTTTATCTCCCATTGACCCCTTAGAGCTCACCGCAGGCCTTTGCCACCTACTGTCTCTAGGACCTTCTTGTCTTCAGAGACGACAACTGAATTGTTAAGTTTCTTGTTTTCAGTTTCTTTCCCAGATGTTAACCGTGATCACATGCTGATTCTTCTTTATTTAATAATCAGCTCCTTCTCTAACCTGCAATCTTTCTGAACACTTTGGACCTTATCTCTCCTTTATGAGAGTCAGTGCACGTTGGTTACATTTTGACACCTAAGAGCTTGATAGAGGATTGGAGAGATTGCATAACAGATGTGATGAAATGACCACACTTTGTATAACATCGGAAGCTACCTTATGAAGGGAAGGATTTGGGCGATTATGTACAACTAGAGGCCCGGTGCACGAAATTTGTGCACAGGGGCCTCGGGGGGGATGTCCGACTGACATCCAATCTGGGAGCCCTTGGGGGATATCCGACTGACATCCAGAGGAGTGGGCCTAAGCCGACAGTCGGGCATCCTTAGTGCTGCCACGGAGCCAGTGGGAGAGGCTCCCGCCATCGCCACTGCACTTGCCAGCCATGAGCCCAGCTTCTGGCTGAGCTGTGCTCCCCCTGTGGGAGCACACTGACCACCAGGGGGCAGTTCCTGCATTGAGCATCTGCCACCAGTCGTTCTGCTGTCCTGTCGAAACCGGCTCTCTGACATCCCCTGAGGGGTTCCAGATTGCAGGAGGGTGCAGGCCAGGCCAAGGAACACGGGAGTTTAGCCAGCTGGGGAGGGACCTCATGAGGGCTCCAGGGTGTGTCCAGCCCGTATTGCTCAGTCCCAACCAGAGGGACCCTGCAGCAAGCTAACCTACCGGTTGTAGAGTCTGCCCCCTGGTGGTCAGTGCACGTCATAGCGAGCGGTGGAGCGGCCTTAGCATATCATTAGCATATTACACTTTGATTGGTTGAACGGCCAACCAGTCAACCGGACACTTACCATATTAGGCTTTTATTATATAGGATGCAAACACTCTGCTCTCACACATTTTAAACTACAAAGTAAATGATGATTAGGGTAGTCTTAATCATGCTAAGACAATGAGTGAAAACCAGAACTGTACCAGGAAAACATACTTGTGATTACCCGGTTTATGATGAATATAAATAATGCTATAGAAGTCCTAAGAAGAGTAAAGTCAAATTTTCCAGGTTTAGGTTGTTAATATGGGCGAAGGTAAAGCATGGACTAGGAAGGCTCCAAGTAACTTAGAAGCAAGAATCTGAAATGAGTAACTGATATTACACCTAGAAGGAATGTTAGAAAGGAAAATTAACATTTAGACTTTTGGATCTAAAATTTATAGACATTTTATTGAATCCAATCTTCTAGGTTCCTATGGGAGTATTATTTTAGTGATGTGAAAGCTGAAGACCAAATAGGTTAAATGACTTCCCCAAAGACAGTCACTAAAAGGATTGTATGTACCTTTCCTTTGTGGCAGGCTATCCTGGAGAAGCACAAATTGACTTCTGACTGAGAATGATGTCCTGCTTCCATTTCACTGGGATACAACGGATTCGTTTCATTCGGCTAACAACAGGCCCCTTGGCTGCCAAATCTGAGGCAGCCAGTAATTCTCGCTTCAGGAAGAAACTTAGGGATATTCACTCATAATTTACTCATCCTTCCTTCTGTACAGTTAACAAACTGCCAATTCTTGGTTACTTTTTTAGAGAATTGTATTGTTCAAGGCTATTATAGCCACCAGCACTGTGGTTCTGTTTCTTCCCACCTCAAGGACCTTGCTGTTGCTAACACTTCCTTACATGATTCCCATCCCTTAATCATTTTTCCCACCGTCCTTGAAAGGTACAACTAACTTCCTTTGTCACAGAATGATTATGGAGTGTATAGTTCAAACCTTTTGAAGAGGAATTACTCCTTCCTGGTTCGCAAACTGATTAAATACCTGCATTCAAATATTTGGTAGACCATTTAACAATGATATCTTAACATCTGGCTTCATCTACAAAAATAGACCTACTACAAAACATAGGATTGTTGAAAGTATTTGCCAAGTATCTGAAACTGGCACAGGTTTACTAAAAGACTTTTATTTTTTAGGGGGGGGGGAGGGAAATGGAGTGGACCAGTTTAGTTCCTTAGCTATACTCTCACCATGTTGTTACCATTCACTTAAAAATTGATTTTTTAAAGTATTAAATACTTGAAAGGATGTAGATAAAAGGCTGTGTGTACATCTGGTTTTTAAGAAAATAAGCATTACACCCCCCCAAAAAAAAATAGAAAATAAGCATTGCAGTTGGGGACCCCGTATGCCCTTTCTCAATCCTCTTTCCCTCCATCAAAGGTAACCACTATCATAAATTGGTTGTTTAATTTCTTAGTACCTATTTTATGTATCCTAAAAAAGGTAGCATTCTGCAAGTTTGGAAACTTTAAATAAATTGTATATTATACATTTAAAAAAAAGAATAAACTAGATGTAGTAAGTTGGAGCAATGTGCATGAAATATTAGGTGACAAAAGGCGAAGTGATATGCATGGTTTGGTTTTTTTTAACTAGAGGCCCAATGCACAAAATTTGTGCAAGGGTCTTGGCCCCCACCGCCACCGCAGCCGCCTCCTGTGCCCTGGCCCCAGCCCGCTGCAGCGGCCGCCTTGGCCCTCGCAGCCCCAGCTTCATCCAGAAGGCTGTCTGTTCTAATTAGAATATTACGCTTTTATTATTATAGATATTTGTCCTTATGTATGTTTGTAGGTAGTGGAATATATGGTTTAGAACTTAATCTCTGGAGCTAGGAAGCCTGTGGCTAAACCCTGGCGTCGCCATCTTCAAAGGGAAAAAATGCCTCTGGGCTTGTTTCCTTGGCTGTAAAAGGGGGTTCGTAATAACATCTACCTCACAAACCTGCTGGGAGCAGATGATGAGGTAATTCAGGAAAAATGCTTAGAGATGCCTGGTGTGCCACTCCGTGATATCGTGGGTATAAGCATGATCTACCTGAGCATGGAAAATATGGTGGAAGAAAACATTCCACACTGTGCTCATTGGTGACCTCAGGTGGGCAGAGCTGGACAAAGTAGGACACAGGTGATTAACATTTTGCATCAATTCAACTTCTTAAAGCTAGCATGCGTTATTTTTGTCATTTTTTTCATGGTGTTTTATTTCTTTTTTTATGTATTGGTTTTGGGTGTACAGCTTAGTGGTTAGACAAGCATATACTTTACATCGTGTTCCTACATAGTTATGACCATATTATTGATTATACTCCCTATGCTTTACTTCTGCCCCCCTGACTATTTTGTAACTACCAATTTGTGCTTCTTAGTCCCTTCACCTCTTTCACCCAGTGCCCCAACCCTTTTGTCTTTTTTTAAAATATATTTTTTATTGATTTCAGAGAGGAAGAGAGAGAAAAACATCAATGATGAGAATCATTGATTGGCTACCTCCTGCACACCTCCCTCCAGAGATGGAGCCCATAAGGGCATGTGCCCTGACCAGGGATGGAATCAAACCATGACCTACTGGTTCATAGGTCGATGCTCAACCACTGAGCCATGCCAGCCAGGCTGTCTTTTTCTCCACCTGCCCCCCCCTCCCCCCAAAGTAGCAGGAAAGGACGATGAGCAAACTAGGCAATCTGCTCTGAGCTCACCACGTGCTCTAGGAGGGAGTGGGAAAAGGGTCCTGGTGAGAACAGAAGCCCCAGGAAAGCCTTCTCCCCAACAGGTGGTCCCATGCCATTGGCTGGCGCTGGGCCAACGACTGTTCCTCTCCGGCCCACAGATCCCCGCCTGTGCAGCATGGAGCTGGGAGGGGCACCCACGTAAAGTATGTTGCTTACCATCAGGACAGATAGGAATTCAATGCCCAGTGGTGCTTACCTGGCACTATGAGTCAGGCATCCTCTGAGGGCTCAAGGCTGTGAACCCATGTAATCCCACACTGACGCTCTTATTAAATCCCATCCCCATTTTGCAGGTGGGGAAAACTGAGGCACAGAAAGGTTAGGTCACTTGCCTGAGCCCACACACTGGGATGTGGCCGGAATTCAGCTGCAGGCAGCCTGGCTCTGAATCCATGTCTCCCCAACATGACTTCCCTTCTCCCTGCCTCGGTGTACTCAACTGTGAAATGGGCTTCTCAGTACTCACCTCCGCGATTTGCTGAAAGGGTTACATGACTTGGGCTTGGGGTTGGGGGTGGGAGAACTAAAACAAAGGGCTGCCTGTTGCAGTCTCTGCGGGAAAGAGGAAGTGGCCTGGGGCCTCTCTCTGGAGAGGTGTGCAATGTCCCAGGGGGAGGAGACAACGTGGGCAAGGATCCAGGCCCTGGGTCTTCCAGAAACCACAGGGCAAAGTGCCCAGGGGCCAATGCGCCGCTCCCTGCCCCTACTCTCAGCTGAGGGGCCCCTTGACTTTCTCCGGGGTTCCCCTTTCCCGCTTCCCTCCGGCCCAACCACTCGCATCCTGTTGCAGCTGAGACAGAGAAGGAAGCAGAGTCCGGGGTCCCTGTAACCTGCCAGGGTGTGAAGCAAGGCTTTCCCCGCCCTGAGGCCCCAGCATAAAAGGCAGCCCCGGGCACCCCTGCGCTCCTAGCCGACCCTGCGCGCCCTGCTCGCCATGTCCCGGCTCTGCGCGCTGCTCGCCTGGGCCCTGCTCGCCCTCCAAGGCCTCGGGGAGGGGGCGACAGAAGACGAGGCCTGCTGCGGCCCCATTGTGCCCCGGAGAGAGTGGAGGGCCCTGGCGTCCGAGTGCGCCCAGGAATTGAAACTGCCGGCGCGCTACGTGGTGGTGTCGCACACGGCGGGCGGTCACTGCGACACCCCCGCCTCGTGCCTGCAGCAAGCGCAGAACGTGCAGCACTATCACGCGCGGACACTGGGCTACTGCGACGTGGCCTACAAGTAAGTGCGGGGAGCGGGAGGGTGGCGGGGCCTGGGAGACAGCGGAACCCCCCCAGCCCCCACTCCCCACCCGGGTCTTGGAGCCGCCCCGCTGACACCTGCGCAGCTTCCTCCCCGGTTCTCCCGTCACCACAGGGGGCTGGGCGCGTGCAGGCAGCACAGGATGCTAGGAGGCGCGGAAGGGCTCAAGTTCAAGTTCAGCTTCCAGGAGGAAGGGCCAGGCTTTGCTGTGTTAGGAGGCTGGTGCCGGTCCCCAGCTCTGCTGTGGCTGCCTGAGACCCGGCCAGGCTGTCACCCTCCTCAGCCTCCTCCTCTGCAGTCAGGGGACAGGTCCACCTGATCACTGAACCCACACAGGCGAAGCACTTAGGACACCCCTGGCATGTAGCGGGGGCCCCAATCCGTGGGCTATGCCGTTAGGCACCTGCCACACGCCGGGCCGCGTGCTGAACGCTGGGGTGGGTGGGAATCTAGCCGACTGGATTTCGAGGCCGGCAGGGAGAAACAGGCAGCACAATGAACTCGGATGGTGGTAGAAGTGATGAACAAGAGTGATTGTGGGGGACCCCAGAAGCTGGGCTCCTTCTGAAGGGCAGGCTGAGGGACCGGCTTCCTGTTATGGTGGCTCTGAGGTGGGCTGGGTGCAGGGGCTGAGGAAGTGTAGTAAGCTAGGGGCAGGCAGAGGGGAAGGCCAGGAGGGGGGTGAGCCCATGGTGCCTGAAGGCCAGAGCTCGGCATGGAGGTAGCTGGGAGGAGTGATAGGCAATGAGGGAAGCCATGGGAGGAGCCAGGTGGCAGGGCCCCTCCCTGAGGACTCTGGCTGTACTGAGGAGGCAGGAGCCAAGGGAGGGAGGGAGCCTCCTTAGATACAAGAAGCCCCCGGAAACCGGGGCAGAAGCAGGGTGGCGATGGATCAGACCTGCCTCTGGGGCCCGTGCCCACCACCGCCCGTTCCAGTGTAACAGGCTGAGCCCGACAGGTTCGGAGATTCGGGGAGCACCAGAATCGCCTGACGGAAATGCAGGCCCCCAGGTCCCCCTTAGGGGGGCTTCAGGGGGGGGCTGTGGTGAGGCCCGGGAATCTGGGAACCTCACCTGGAGAACTCTAGAAGCTTCCAAGAGCATCCAGCTCAAGAGTTTACCATTCACAGGTTCAGCATAGAGGTTCTCCGCGTTCCCGGGGAGTAATGACCAGAGCCTGACCCACGGCCTCTGGCCTGACCACCTCACAGGAAAGCATGTTCCTCCGAAGTCTGTTTCTCAGATGTGGGGATTCAGAGTCTGATTCAAATGTTCTGAATCCTCCTTCCTTCCGCATGGCGTCCTCTCTCTCCTCTCTCCTCTCTCTCTCTCTCTCTCTCTCTCTCTCTCTCTCTCTCTCTCTCTCTCTCTCCCCCTCTCTCTCTTTGCCTCAGTTCTTCACCTGTAAACTGGGGCTCCAAGTGCACCACCTGGTGGTGGCGGTGGAGGTTTCAATCAGAGGCATCCTTCTAACAAACACACGACCAGCACCCACCGCCTATGCCAGGCCCGGGGGACACAGCAGGGCTGGCACTGGCCCAGTCCCGAGGGCCACTATGATATTGCTGGTCTCTTAAGAGCCAGATTCTGAGAGTCTGGCTTCCTGAGATCCGGTAGTTCCGACATGGGGGGCTGAGGCGGCAGGTTCTGCTTCTCTAAAGACGCTGACCTTCTAGTTAATTCCAACGTGCCAGGTCAGACTCACTCAATCAAGACATGTTGAATGAGAAAATCTTAAGGACCTGCCAGAATTGGGAACCTCAGAGGCAGGTGCTAGGGTTCCGGGGTCCGTGTCTGGTTGTGGCCCCGCCCTTCAGTCCCTGGTTCTGACCCCCAGCAGGCAACAGGAAGCAGGAGGCAGGCTGGGGTGAGGGCTCTGAGCTTCTCAGTGGAGATTTCTGAGGCAGGGGCCTCTGGGGCATGACTTTGGGCCATCACCTCTCTTTCTAAATCTGCTTACTCAGCTTCAAGGGGGTGGTGACAACAGTGCCTGCATCAGGGGGCCTCACATGAGGACTCAGCAGATCAAGAGCTCAACACATCCTCCAGGAGGCAGGAGAGAGCAAGGCCTCAGATCCTGGGGGTGGGGCTCATGAGGACCTGGGTGAAAATCCTGCCTCTGCCCCTGACTGGCTGTGTGTCTGTGGGCAGGTGTCTTTACCTCTCTGGTTATCTATAGAATGAGGCAGTAGTGACGCAAGGGCTGCTGTGTGGATGAAAAAGGTGCATCCAGAGCTGTGCTTGGCAATCTAGGGGCCACTACCACTGGGGAGAAGAAGGGGGCGGGTTGTGAGTGGCAGGAGCAGGCGCAGGGCAAGCAGAGGAGGGAGTCCTCTCCCAGAAAGCCCTCCTTCATTCCTCAGTCTCCTTCACCCCTCACACAGCTTCCTGATTGGAGAAGACGGGCTCGTGTATGAGGGCCGGGGCTGGAAGATCAAGGGAGACCACAGCGGTCCCACCTGGAACCCCAGAGCCATCGGCATCACCTTCATGGGCAACTTCATGGGTGAGTGGCTGTCCCGCCGGTCAGGACAGGGCGCCATGGCCCGGGGGGCACAGCACGGTGTGTAGTTAAGAGGCTCTGCCACCCACAAGCGCTGTGACTTTAGACAAGTGACTGCTTTTCCGAGTCTCACTTCCTCCTTTTGGGATAATGAGAACTGTCAGCCACAGGGTTCGGATGAGGATTAGTTAATCTATGTAAACGTTCTCAGGCCAGGCCCTGCCACCTAAGAAGTGCTTGCCAAGATCACTGTGTTGGGCAGGACCCAAAGGCCTAGGGCCGTGGTCGGCAAACCGCAGCTCGCGAGCCGCATGCGGCTCTTTGGCCCCTTGAGTGTGGCTCTTCCACGAAATACCACGTGCGGGCGCACGTACAGTGCGACTGAAACTTCGTGGTCCCTGCGCAGAAGTCGGTTTTCAGCCTGGGCGAGTCTGTTTTGAAGAAGTACTGTTGATATTTGGCTCTATTGACTAATGGGTTTGCTGACCACTGGCCTAGGGACCCAGGAGGAGAATGACAATGATCCTGACAG
This sequence comes from Myotis myotis, assembly GCF_014108235.1. Lineage (NCBI taxonomy): Eukaryota > Metazoa > Chordata > Mammalia > Chiroptera > Vespertilionidae > Myotis > Myotis myotis. Next base: position 1,981,999 of record NW_023416340.1, read on the forward strand.
CCAGCACCTGCTGTGCCAGGCACCATTCCAGGGCTTTACATACACTAACTCGTCTTACGGTCCCAGAGCTCTGTGGCAGGTGCCACTGTTCTCTCCTTTCACAGATGGGGAAACTGAGGCACAGAGAGGTTAAGTCACTGGTGGGGAGTGGCAGACCAGATTCTGGGATCTAGCGGGCAAAGCTGGGAGTGCACAAGCCGAACCACTGCCCTCACTACCTCTGCCCTTCGAGGAAACCCCAGCTTAAATCCTGCCTCTGCCCCCACAGAGCGGTCACCCCATCCCCGGGCCATCCGGGCGGCCAAGAGTCTGCTGGCTTGTGGAGTGGCTCGGGGAGCTCTGCTTCCCAACTATGAGGTCAAAGGGCACCGGGATGTGCAGCAGACGCTCTCTCCAGGCGACCGGCTCTACGATATCATCCAAGAGTGGCCACACTACAGGGAGTGAGGCCCTGACCGTCTCTACCCCCCGTCAGAAGCCCCTGGCCTTCCCTCCAATAAAAGTGCAACTCCAGCTGTGCTCCTGTGTCTGCCACACGCCTCCCCTCCCCGCCTCCCTCCCACGAAGACCTCAGCCACTCTCGCCCACCTCCCAGCACGCGGTCCTCGCTGGTACTCGGATCCCAGAGGCCCCAGCCCTGAACCATCACCCGAGAGATCCCAGCTCAGAGCAGCATCACAGCTCAGAACCCGGAGTTCTCAGGTCGGCGCGCAGGGTCCGCAGCAAGCCGCCCAGATGTCACCGGCAGCAGCTCAGGGGGCCTCCCAGGCGGTGAGCCACGCTGCAAGGCCCCCCTCCCAGCACACAGCCAAAGACCTCCCGTGCGGGACCTCTGCTTGGACCCCTCTGGGGATGGGCTGCTCACTATCACCCCGCAGGTCCCCAACTTTCAAAGCTTTAAAGTGCAAGATTTTTCCTGAGCCTGAACCCCAACCTGCCTCCCAGTCACAGACATGCCCAGAAATGCACACAGGTCCCCCCAGTCCTGATATCTCCCCCCTCCACCCCTACCCTTCAGTCATAAGCTTAGGGATCCCAAGGGTAAATATGTTTATTTACAAAATACACAGACCCTCTCTCCCAGCATGCAATGCCTGGGAGAGTGAGAGGGATAGGGGCCTCACACACCTGAGACCCCAAGAACACCAGGAGGGTCGGGACCTGGGCCGGGCTGGAAGGACACACCAGCCCCGCCCCCCATACCAACCCATTGGTGGGTAAGGGATGGAGGGGCAGTGCTCCTTCTCAAGGTCATGACCGTGTGTCCAGTCTGTTCATGTATTCCTGCAAGGCCTTCAACCGGGCGTCTATTTCTGCTATGTCGGTTGCCTGGTAGTCAGAGCTGTACTCTGTGAGAGCAGACGTGGGTTTGGGGGACCGTGAGGGGCTGAAGCCACAGGGAGCTCGGGGGCCCAATAAATGCCCTCGGTACCACCCCAGCAGACTCTGGGCATGCGAGGGGAAGATGTGGAGTCCCAGGCTCACCTTTGATGGGGACCCAGCCCCCAGAACTGGCCAGATGCTTCGGTCGACGGCCACGTTCCATGGGGGTGAACTTCTGCAACTGGGGGCGGCACGAAAGGAGTCAGGTATTCTCCCTCTACTCCTGCCCCCCAAATCCCACCAGAAATTCTGAACGTAAGGACCTCGGGAAAGATAAGAGCTGACACCTATTAGGCACCTATAACTTTGTATCTTCACCAAAATCCTCGGAAGTGAGTATTATTACCATCCCCGCGTAACTGATAAAGGAACTGAGGCGGGGCTGGTGTGGCTGGGTGGATGAGTGGTTGAGCTGGACCTATGAACCAGGAGGTCCCCACGGATTCTGGTCAGGGCACAGGCCCGGGTTTCAGCCGGGATCCCCAGTGGGGGCGTGCAGGAGGCAGCTGATCACTGACTCGCTCTCATCACTGATGTTTCTCTCTCCCCCTCTCCCTTCCTCTCTGAAATCAATAAAAATACACTTTAAAAAAGGAAACTGAGGCACAGAGACTGAGGACCTATCTTGGAGTCACACAGGTCGTGGGGGGCGATTTGTGGCCAGAGCTGGCCTCTTAACCAGTGTCCTCTGCCCCTCGCCACCCATCCTCCCTCCAACCCAGTGGTCTCAAAGCACTGTGTCCAGAGACTTCAGAGGCGCCTGATCCCCACACAGGACGCGGGGAGAAGGGAACATGGGCTCTGGTGGCTTCCTGCTGCCCTACCTTCCCCGGGGCCACTCACCGTGTTGGACCCACTCAAGGTTGTGGAGCTGGGCCGCTTCCCACGGTGGCGGCGAATGCTAGAGGGAGGAATGGGGGCCGATGGGAGGGGTCTTCGGCCTCTCCCCCCTCACCCTCCCCTCCGTTTAAAGCTCCACCCCTCCATTTCCCAGCAAGACTGCTCCCAGTCTCCCCCAGGAGGCAGTCCTTTCCCCAGGCCCAAGTTTTACCCTCTAGAGAGGGATTCGGAGAAATCCTCGAACTCGCTGCAGGAGCTGGCGGACGAGCAGCGGCTGCGGAAACTGTCCACTAGGAGGAGAGGACACGGTGAGCCTCCAGCACCCCCTCCCGCCCAGCCCACCTGCTGGCCCGGCGGCCCGTCCAGCCCGGTTACCGGAGGAGCTGCGGTTCCGGGAGCGGTTAGCCGCGTCCCCTCGGCCGGTCCCGGCAGCAGGGGGGCGAGCCTGGCGAGCCCAGGAGATGGACGGCCCGTCCCCGCTTCCTCCGCTGCCCAGTCGGTTCCGCTGCTGCTGCCTGGGGACCGCAAGCAGAAGCAGGCCTGTGCGCCCACCAACGGGGGAGGGCGTCGCTGCGCCCTGGGGGCCACAGCCAGGCAGGTGACCGCCTGAGGTCCCGGGGCCAGGGGAGACGGAGCGGGTGACAGGTGGGTGACAGGTAGGAGACAGGTGGGAGACCCGACAGACCGGAGGAGCAGGTCCGGGGAGAGATAGGGCGGTGAGGGGGGAAGGATGCTCACTTCATCTTGATCTCCCGCAGTTTCTTCTCCTTGGCTTTCACGAAGGCTGTGGGGTCAAAACGGGGCAAGCGACCACCTAGGAGGGGGGAGGTGTGGAGAGAGGAGGCTGGCGTCACCGGGTCCTGCCTCCCCCCCTCGTCCATCCCACCTCCTCCCCCGGGCAGGGCGGGGCTGCACAGACCTGAGGGCGAGGGTGAGGTGCGGGCAGGGCGGCCTCGGCCCCGGCCCCCGCGGCCACTCTCCCGGGAGGAAGAGCGGGCGGCGCCGCGGCCACGCGAACTGGACCGCTCCCTGGACGACGATGCCCGGTCCTCCCGGGCTGGGCGCGGCACCACCGGCGAAGCCCGTCTCCTGGGAACACAGGACCCCGCGGCCACTTTCCCACCGGCCACGGCCACTCCTGCCCAGGCCTCTTCCCGGCTTCCCCACCGGCCACGGCCACTCCTGCCCAGGCCTCTCCCCGGCTTCCCCACCTGCGAACCTTCAGGCCCATCAATTCCAGACATTCCTGCCCTGGCGTATGTACACGACCCCACAGGACCTTCTCCCAGGCGCTGCCCCTCTCGGAGCCGCACTGCCCCTTCCAAAACACCACGTGTCACTTCCCGGGAGCCTAACGACCCCCTTCACCTGACCCTCCTTCCTGAGCCTCCCACAGCTCCTGGTTTTCCCTCCCTAATTATCCCCCCCCCCCCCAATAAAAACCTGCAGAAACCACCAGATTCCCACCTGCAGGGCAACGCCCCACCCTCAGGCCCCGCCCCTTCCCCTGGTCCCTTCCAGCACCCCACCTCCAGAATGCCGCCTCCAGCCCTGCCCATCTCACACCCCACCCTCCTTTTCCAGCTACTGGAGTCCTGTATGCCACATGCAACCCAGTAGCCCCCCTACCCCTCCATCCAGCCCCTCCCTCCTACCCCCCTCCCTCCTACCCCTCCATCCAGCCCCTCATCCAGCCTCTCCGTCCTGCCCCTCCATCCAACCCCCGCCCCGCCGGCTCCGCCCCAGTCCCCCTGCAGGCCGGGACCTCGCTCCGAGACCGCCCCCTCCCCGACCCGCCCCGGGCCCGCCGCTCACCCCCTCCGGTAGGCGGCCAGCTCGCTGTTCAGCGTCTTCAGCCGGACGCGCAGGCTCCGCTCAGACGCCTTCACCTCCTCGAGCTGCAGGGAGGGGACAGGAGCGCAGAGTCCAGCCCGAGGCCCAGGTCTGCGCCCCCGCCCCCCGGGCCCCCTCACCTCCTTGGCCAGGCGGCCCCCGCCCCCCGGGCCCCCTCTCCTCCTTGGCCAGGCGGCCCCCGCCCCCCGGGCCCCTCACCTCCTTGGCCAGGCGGCGGCAGTCCTGGCCGCGGCGGCCCGACCCGCGGGGCCCGCGCTCCCGCTCCTGCCGCAGCTCCGCCTCCAGGCCGCGCACCAGCCCGCGCAGCGCCTCGGCCTCCTGGCGCGCCGCCCGCCCGGCCAGCGCCTCCTCGCGCGCTCGGCCCAGCTGGGCCTCCAGCTCCCGCTTCTCGGAAGCTAAGCGCGACGCCCTGGGTGGCGGGGAGAGAGGGAGCGGAGCTGGGGGGAGCCGAGGAGCGCGTCCCTTCTCCCCATTCCTGCCGGGTGGGCACGCACCACCGTTTCACCTTCCCCGCAAATGGGAACCCACCGCCCAGCGGCCCCCGTGGTGCCATCGCCCCCTCCTCCGTTTGCCCCACGTGACAAGGACTGGCCCCCTGACGCCCATGCCGCCCACCGGGGGACACGGCTGGTTGAGTTCTACTTCCCAAACAGACCACCGATCGGCCCTTCTCCGCACCCCCAGAGCCTAACCCCGGGGTCCCAGCCTCCCTCTGGCCCTTGGCGGGTCTCACTGCTCACTCACCAGAGGACCCTCTAAAATGCATACCATCAGGCACTACCGCGCTCAAGGTCCTCCTCTGAGAAACAGATGTGCACACAGGCTACTACTCGCAGCACGTTTTGTAATACCAGAGAGTGGACATAACCCAATGTCACCAGCAGGGAACTAGCTGGATGTCTATGGTACGCCCACTAAATGTGCGCCACACACCCTAAGAAGGAAAAGGAAGATCTCCATAGCCTGTCAGGGTCTAAGTTTAGAAACAGCACAGAAGGAATTTTAGTAAGTCTCTGTGTAAAAGAAAAAGGGAAATTATAAATTATAATGTTCATGTTTTCAAAAATATATAAGGACAAATCAGAAACTTTAAATAGGGAGGGGCAGAGGTGGCAACAGGGACAGAAGCTGGACCTCTGAATGTACCCTCCTTGCGAGTTTTGAATTTGGAACTATGAAAATATTTTGTGTAAATAAATGTTAATAAAAGCAGTCACTAAACATTTTTAAAGAAACTGGCTCAAACAGATCTAACTGTATATCAGTTAGTGGCATATTGGAGAATTATGTCAAGTGACAAAACACACACACACATACTTTATTTTAGCAAGTAGGAAATAAGTCTAAGGAAAAAACTGCAAAGAAAGCTTAAACTTCATTCTTACTAGTAATTATATTGGTGCCATTAGGATAAAGAAAATAATTATGTTACTATAACTAGAAATTAAGATTTTCACTATGAGAAAAGACATACACATCGAAGAGGTGAACATGGACATCATTTTTCTCTTTCTAAAAATGTATCTCCTTTCAGGCTCCTCCCACTAACAAGGCCTAAAAGTAATGTCAACCCAATGGCAATTAGCACCCCTCATAACCAGACTGTGATCTCTAAAAACAATTTCCCACTCAAAGAAACCACAGCTCCTTGGGAAAATTACTTAAACCAGTTCTGAGGCTGGAAAAGCACAAGAAAGTCCAAGACATCCTGTCACGCCAGAAAACAGCCTCCCAAAATACACGCATGCCAGACCCCTAGGACCTATGCATGTCACCTTACGTTGGGTCCAATAAAATCAAGGACCTTGCCCGGCCTGAGTGCCTCAGCTGGTTGGGGCATCATCCTGTGCACCAAAAGGTCGCCAGTTCCATTCCCAGTCAGGCATGTGCCTGGGTTTTGTGTTCAATCCCCAGGCGGGGAGCACACGGAAGGCAACCAATTGATGTTTCTCTCTCTCTCCCCCTTCTCCTCTCTAAGCATAAAATCAAGGACCTTAACATGAGAGTATAAAGTGGCCCTAAATATAACCAACAAGTGTCCTTATAAGAGAGAAGTGGCCCTAAATATAACCAGCAAGTATCCTTATAAGAGAGAGGTGGAGGGAGATTAGAAGAGGAGAAGGCAAGGCCACTACACAGGCAGAGATTGATTGGCATGAAGTGGCTACAAGCCCAAGGAAGATGGCAGCCACCAGCTGCGAGAGGCGAGAACTGGGTTCTCCTGTAGAGCTCTGCCCAGCCAACACCTTCATCTCATCCCAATGATCGTGATTTCAGGCTTCTGGTCTCCACAACTGTAGCGGAATACATTCCTGTGGTCTCAAACCACAGTTTATGGTCATTTGTCAGAAAGCCATAGGAAACCAACACAGCATCAATTCGGTTTAAATTCATGCGTTCATAATGATAGTAAAAACTAGACAAAACTCATCGATCTCCATGGAGGATGTAAGGCAGTGATTCCCAAAGTGGGCGCTACCGCCCCCTGGTGGGCGCTGCAGCGATCCAGGGGGGCGGTGATGGCCACAGGTGCATTTGTTTTAGCTTTTTTTATATTACCTTTCTATTCTGAGTTCAATAAATAGTTTCATAATTTCAAACTTCAATGTTTCTAATTTACACCTTTCTTTACTATATTTTACGAAAAAGGTAGAAACATTAATACATATATCTTTCTGTTTAATTGCTATTAAAATTTTAAAAAAATTAATTTCCAGGGGGCACTGAGTAATATTTTTTCTGGAAAGGGGGCGGTAGGCCAAATAAGTTTGGGAACCACTGATGTAAGGCAACCAACTAATGATTCTGACAAAAGTTAAATTAAGTAAAATAAAAATCAAGCATTAATCATGCCTTTCCCATAGGAAATGTACCTCAGGGAAGCAAAGTAGTTGATGAGAGAATGCTTTTCTTTAATGATGAATCCCCACTAACAAAAGTATTAGAGAATTAGATCACTGCCCTTTAAAACCCCTAATGAAAACCCCATCTAGCCACTGATTGTCAATAGCTGCTAAAACTATATATTAACTCAATGGTTATCACCTGGCCTGAAGATCAAAATCAATTAAAGATCTGAAATACAGTGGAGCCTTGACTTACGAGTGTCCCGACTAACGAGTTTTTTGAGATACCAGCTGTCTCTCCCCCGATTTTTTGCATTGAGTTGATAGAGTAATTTGAGTTAACGAGCTCCTTAACGAGCTCGGTCTCGGAATGAATTATACTCGTAAGTCAAGGCCTCACTGTATAGAGAGAGATGCTTATTTTGGGGGCAAAATACTGAATTTACCCTTTGCAACCAATACCAAGACAAGGATGCCACCTATCTCTACTTCTCAACGTGCTGGAGGTCCTTGCCAGTGCAATGAGGCAAGAAATATAAACGAAAGATAAGGATTGAGAAAGAATTAGCAAAACTCATTTGTAAACATTGAAAATCAAAAAGAATCTACTGACAAATAAGACATTTGACTGGTTACTATATATAAAATCAATATATAAATATCAATTATACAAAAGGCAATGTGACTTACATTTAAAGTAAAGAAACCATGAACAAAAGCACCTAAAGTGTGATGGAGCAACATTATTGAGACATTAAATGAGACAAACAGAGAGAAACTTGTTTATAGATTGAAATACACACTACAGTGTTTATAAAGATCTCTCCCTAAACAGTTCTATTGATTCAATGCAATGCCAATCAGATTTCCAACAAGTTTTTTGTGCTTGTACTGAAAAACCTATTGATTCTGAAATTTATATGGAAATGCAAATTGCCAAAAATATATGGAGCCCTGGCCAGTGTGTTCAGTGGTTAGAGTGTTGGCCCATGAACCAAAGGGTTTCAGGTTCAATTCCAGTGAAGGGCATGTTCCTGGCTTGCAGGTTTGATCCCCAGCCCCAGTCAGGGCAAGAACGGGAGGCAACCGATCAATGTGTCTCTTTCCTTCCACTCTCTCTAAAAATCAGTGGGGGGGAGGGGGGTAATATGTTCAGGTGAAGATTAACAACAACAAAAATAACTTGAAAATGAAAAACAAAAGGGAGAAACTTGCTCTACCCATATCAGACTAATTACAACGCTACAGTAATTAGCACAGGATGGTACTAGAACCAGGACACACAAATAAACCGATGGCCTGCAGAGCACAGAACCCCGCTATGTATAAACATGACCTGTGATAAAGGCGACAATGGCTGAGCAGGAGGGAAAGGACACTTTCCAATAAACGGCACTGGGAAAGGCCCTCCACCTCACCAAACACCGACTCCAGGTGGACATGAGTGTGAAAAGCAAAACACAAAGAATCACTGATGATGACACAGGACCGTGGTCGGCAAACCGCGGCTCACGAGCCACATGCGGCTCTTGTCCCCTTGAGTGTGGCTCTTCCACAAAATACCACGTGCGGGCGCGCACGTACAGTGCAACTGAAACTTCGTGGCCCATGCGCAGAAGTCGGTATTTTGTGGAAGAGCCCGTATTTTGCCGACCACTGAAGGAGAATGTCTTCATGCCACTGGGAGAAAAGGATTTTAAGTTAAGACATAAAAATTACTAACTGCAAAGAAAAATTTATAAATGAGTTTACATAAAAATGAACAACCTCTGTGTATCAAAAGACATTATTAAGACAGTGAAAAGGCCAGGGGAAGGAGGGTTTCTGAAACACACAAAATTAACAAAGGGCCTATGTCCAGACTATATTAAGAACTCCTGGAAAGCAATGAGAAACAGAGGACGAGAAGAAAAAACGGACATGATATGTGAATAGGCAACTCACACAGAGGAAACCCAAGTGGCTACTAAACAGGAAAAAGTGCTCAACCTCCTGGGTAGCTAGGGAAATGCAAATGAACCGGTTTGGCTCAGTGGCTAGAGCGGCGGCCTATGGACTGAAGGGTCCTGGGTTCGATTCTGATCAAGGGCATGTATCTTGGTTGCAGGCTTGATCCCCAATAAGGGGCACGCAGGAGGCAGCTGATCCATGATTCTCTCTCATCATTGATGTTTCTAACTCTCTGTAAAATCAATAAAACATATTTTTTTAAAAACACCACCAAGAGATGCGGGGCTGATGGGAACCTCATAGGAGAGGAGCCCAGCTCTCAACATCAGATCTCATCAGTGCCAGCAGCCCTGGCAGGAGGCAGGTACGCAGCACCAAGCTGTCTTTCAAAAACCTCAATCTGATTAGCTGACAGGTTTGATAACCACATCACCAGAAATACAAAAAACAGAGCAATACATTAACTGTGGAGATAAAATCAACAAAATCCAGGCTGTAGGAAACTCTAAGGACAAGTACCCTGGCTTCTCCCACTAATACGTCGCATGGAAAAAGGGGGGGGAAACTAATAAATTAAAAGATTTAAGAAACACACCGCCCTGACCGGTTTGGCTCAGTGGATAGAGCGTCGGCCTGCGGACTGAAGGGTCCCAGGTTCGATTCTGGCCAAGGGCATGTATCTTGGTTGCAGGCATATCCCCAGTGAGGGGTGTGCAGGAGGCAGCTGATCGATGTCTCTCTCTCTCATCGATGTTTCTCTCTATCCCTCTCCCTTCCTCTCTGTAAAAAATCAAAATATAAAAAAAAAAAAAGAAACACATCAACAACTGCAATGTGTACTTATATTTGGATATTAATTCACACAAGCCAATTACAGAAGACATGTGTGAGACAATGCTTCTGCTTTTATTTTAAATGTCCTGTATGTTAAAGACACATATTGAACTGTTTACGGCAGAATTTTTTTCTCAGGGGAGACGGGGGAACATAGACCAAACGAAGAGGGGCAAAACGTGGTGACCACTGAGGCCGCGGCACAAGTACATGCACATTGTACTACTGCCTACTTCTGTGTGTGCTTGGAATGTTTCCTAATAAAATGTTTCTCAAAATCTGTGGCTCCCCCAAACCCTCCAAGGAGCCTCCCATGCAGCCCCTTCCAGCAGACATCCTCTCCCCCAGCCCTCCCACCTTCCCCTCCCGGTGCTCCAGCCAAGCTTCTCTTAGCAAATACAGCTCCCTCCTCCTTCTCCAGGTGGAAGGACTCCACTCATCCTTCAAACATCACGTCCCAGGGAGGCCGCCGGCCCCCAGCCGGGCTAGGTCTGTCCCTGCTCTCCTGGCTCTCTGTACATTTCCTTCCTGGCTTCCCCGCTGGTGTTTATCAGTGTGATCATCTGTTTTCTGTCTGGATCCTCCCCCCATGAGGACAGTCACCGGCTGTCTGGCCAGTGGGAAGGAACCTGGGCTCTGTGACCAGGCTGCCTACATCCAACTCCGCTACACTTATTACCAAGCTGGTGACCTTGGGCAGTTTCACTTCTCTCTGTGAAGTGGGACAATAACAATAAAATACCTATAAGGTTGTAAGAATCTAGGAAGAGTGCTTAGACCAGGTCTGGCACTGATTAAGGGCCCAAAGAAACATTAATAGTGCTGGGTGATGTGTCTGACCCACAGTACGAACTCGTTAAATATTGGATGAATGAACGAATATACCTTGGAGTCTTCCCAAACTCCCTAACTCCATTGGAAAGCAGCAGCCACTGCCAAGCCGTGGATCTCAGTGCCGAGGGCGCCACCTTGTGGCCATCCTGAGAAACACGCACGCAGGCACCCGCCAGGCCTGGGGGCAGCTCCTGATGAACTGAAGGTGACGCTCATCCTGCTTCCAGCCCGCACAGCCTGCTCCTCCCAGAGACCCACCGGGCTCGCCAGCGCCCTGAGCCCTCACATCCGGGAGGGAGAGGCCCGGTCCTCCCTGTCGGCACTGAGCACTCAGTCCTGGGCTAGTAGCTGCCAAGAGTGCACAGTGGCGCCCTCGCCGGTTTGGCTCAGTGGTTAGACCGTAGGCCTCCGGACTGAGGGGTTGAGGGTTCATTTCTGGTCAAGGGCATTATTCCCGTCAAGGGCACACACCTCAGGTGCAGGTTCGTGGGGACACGTTTGGGAGGCAACCAATGGATGTGTCTCTCTCACAAGAATGTTTCTCTCTGTCTCTCCCCCTCCCTTCCACTCACTCTGAAAATCTAGGGAAGAAAAAAATGTCCTCAGGTGAGGATTACCAAAAAAAAACAGTGCACAGTGGCTGGGAGCCAAAGGGCCTTGATGCTGGCTGCCTGGATTCAAGTTCTGGCCTGGCCATCTTAATCACTGTGACCTGCGGCAAGCTCTCTAGCCGCTCTGGCCTCCGCTTCCTCCTGTGTAAAACAGGGTGACAGCAATGCCTCCTTTGTGAGTGAGGATCGAATCATGAAGCACTGGGCGGAGTCCCCGGCACCCGGTTAAACGCTCAAAAACATTCGCTACTGGTATTACTATTATTATTACTACTACTACTATTAGCCCCCCCCCCCAATGTGTGGGGCCTCCCGCAGGTAGAGACCGAGTCCCCATTTCAGCTCCCCCTCAGTTCACAGCATGCAGCAGGCACTCAACATGCCCAACGCCTTTGCTCACTTCCCTCTTTCATTCCCCCTGTTCTCACCACATTCCCACCTAACACAAGGCCTTTGCACATGCTGTTCCCTCTGCCCAGAACGCTCTTCCCCAGCCCCTTCTCTGACCCACCCCAAGACCCTGTCAGGTTCCTGTGACAGCCTTCCATAGCACAGGCTCCCTTTCCTAACCATCTCCCTTCGCAGTGATACACTCCGGGGCGTATGTATCATGCCCATCTGCCCCTGTGGTGGCACTCACAGGAGGGACAGCGAGGGGACCAGCACAAAAGCACTGAATAGAGCAATTCCTCCCACCCTGTCTCTGCACATGCTGTTCCCTTTGCCTGGAATACCACCCCTTACCAGGCCGGGTCAGGTCCCCTTTCTGGGATCCCCCACCCTGCCCACGCTGCGTCTTCACAGATCTGTCTCCCCCACGGGCCTGGGAGTCCCAGGAGGGCAGGGCCAAGATTGTCTCGTCACCACTGTGACCCCAGCACAAGGCGGCCAGAGGAGAGCTCAGAAGAAATATCTGGTGAATGATGGACCGCCTTCCTCCCAACAGTGCTGAGCACAGGGCCCTGCAGTGCATGATGGGATGTGCCCCCGCCCACAGCCCCAGCTGCCCATGCCTCCCAGACTCACTGCTCCCGCAGGTGCCAGAGCTCAGAATCCCGGGTGTCCCGAGGGTCCTGGCCGTCCAGCCCTCGAAGGCGGCCCAGCTCCTCCTTCAGTGAGCGGATGATGCCCTGAAGGAACACGGGGTCCGGCTTGCCCTGGTACGGGAGGGGCAGCGGGTAGTGAATCCTGAGGATTAGAACCGCGGCATCTCAGAGGCCAAGAACCCCGAGGGTATGACCAGACCCTGAGAGCCTTGGGGCACAAAAACACACAGTTCCAACAACTTCCTTCCCAGAGGCTTACGTTCCAAACACAGCTCCCAGCCCCGCCCTGCCCCCTTTGCACCAGTCAGCCACACTCCCCCTGCCCCCCAAGACCCTCTTATATAGCAACTGTGGAACCCCTGGGTCATGACACTTGCAGCCAAGCACAATCGTAGCTGAGATTCCATAGTAGGCGACTCTGGGTAACCTGGCCTGGTCCCCTTGGCTGGAGAAAGGTAGGGCACCTTGATGAGCTGCCCCACCAAGCGCTACTCATAGATTAACTTCCCACTAGAAAATCCAGAAGTTATTAATTACCAGAGTAGACACTGTGCCCAGCAACCCAACTGCCATTCCCAACTCCCTTCTCCCTTGCTGCCTCCACTATAAAGACAGACAGCCACTCATTTTCCCAGCATCCCTTTCATGTGACCACTTAGGGCCAAATACTACGGGAAAGGTCATATGACCTGTCTGGCCAAATAGTATAGGAAGTCTGTTGGGAGTCTTCTGGAAGCACTTTGTTTTCCTGATAAAAACAGTAGATGCATTTAGCAAGCACAGCCTTGTCCCCCTTCCTCTTGCTTGGAGACGTATGCAATGCCTGAAGGCCCAGCAGCCCCTCTGTGACCACGAAGAGATACAGACGAAATCAAAATGCCAGCATGTTGCCCTGGCCGGGTTGGTTCAGTGGTTAGAGAGTCTGTCCTTGGACCGAAGGGTCACGGGTTTGATTCCCGGTCAAGGATGCGTTCCTCGACTGCAGGTTCCATCCCCAGCCCAGGTCTGGGGTGAGTGCAGGAGGCAACCCATTGATGTGGCTCTCTCACATCAATGTTTCTCTCTCTCCCGCTCCTCCCTCCCTTCCACTCGCTCTGAAAATATCAATGGAAAAAATATCCTCGGGTGAGGATTTTAAAAAAATGCCAACGCTTTAAGGATGACATAGACAACAAACAAATAAAAAACCATAAGGAGCCCAAGTCCCTGATGGAATTGTTGATTTCGACCACCTGCCTAGACATCTTGCTAAGTGATAACTATTGTTTGTTTAAGGCGCTGGTGCAGTAGGCAGACACAATACTAAATGACACAAACCTCAACAATGGAGATTCCAAAGGCAAGCTCAAAGCAGCATGGCTACCTACTCTGGGCACCAGGGGTTCCTGAGGCCTAACCACATCCTCTCCCAGCCGCCCACCTCGAGCCAGCCTGGACCTAAAGCCGGTCCTTTGTCCCACCTGTCGAACTCCACGGAGTAAATGAGAATCAGGTAGCGCTTGGAGTTGAGCTGGGCCGACCTCGCGGCTGAGGGACCTGGGCGGCCCCCCATCTTGCGGTTCCGCAGGGACTCCAGATCTGTGTAGGTCAACAGGTCAAGGGTGACGGATTCGCTGCTCTGTTGGGAGAAGGTGGGAGGAGCTACAAGACTCAACATGGCCATGCCCAGAGCTCCCCACCCACTCACTGGGCCTCACCCTGACCCGCTGTGGGAGCTATTGGGGCTTTCCTAGCTGCTCCTGATGCACAGGATGGCCCTGTCCAAGGTGCTGGCACAGGACATCGTCAGAGGGAGAAACTAGAAAGAACTGAATGTCCACCACGGGGACAGCTTGGGGCTGTGGCTGTCCAAGTCCTGCCCGCCAACCCCTGGGGACCCCTGAGACCCTTTCCGGGAGGTCAAGAGATCAAAACAATTTGCATTAATAAACAAAATTAAAAATAATAATAATAATAATAGTCACCTAAATAAATGTCTGACAATATGGAAAAAAAAACAATTTGCATTATAATATTAAGATCATTTTGCCCTTGTGCCGTGTTACACTAATGGTGCAAAAGTAATGGTGGGTGCCCTAACCGGTTTGGCTCATTTGATAGAGCGTTGGCCTACAGGCTAAAAGTAATGGTGGGTAAATATGCTGGCGCCCGTCAGCAGAAATTCTGCCAGTGGCATCAAATGTTCTCGTAGTCACCGTACATGCCATGCCGTCTCAGCGGGGGACCAGGAAGGCGAAATAAGCAAACAGACAGACAGACGGACAGATAAAACACGGGAAATGAAACCTGGGAATATCCTTGATGGCGCTGTAAAATGTATTAATTTTATTGCATCTCAGCCCTGACGTGCACAGCATCATACTACCCTGTGTGACAAAACGGGCAGCACGCAGCCCGCTGCCCCCCGTGCGACAGCTGTCCCAGGAAAGCACTGTGCCATCGAGTTCTGAGCGAAGCTGGCCACTTTTTCACGAAACGCTATTTTTACTTGGAAGAACCACTGACAGACAAAACCAGGGTTACTCAGCCTTGGGAGTCTGGCAGGCATTTTCTCAAAAATGAACAGAGTGAGGCTGTCACGTCCAGAAAAACAGCTGACAGTGCTTGTTGCCAAGGATAAAATTCAAATGTCAAAGCGAAAATGGGAACTTGGGAAGCCTTGTATCTGCACAGCCGCGGTTGTTGACAGACTTTCCCGGTGCGATCAGCGAGGACGGTAACAAATGTGACTTCTCGGTGTGGTATAAGGACATGTGACAACACTCGGAAGAGCTGCACAACTCAGTGAACCAGTATTTCCAAATGACCAATACGTGATGTTACAGAATGGGTAATAGGTCCAGCAAAATGCAAAATACACCAGTAGGTTTTAGTGTAAGAGAATACAAAAAGTTCATTGCTATGTTTTCAGATGCCACAATGCAACCAACCTTTAAGAAACCACCACCTGCCCTGACCGGTTTGGCTCAGTGGATAGAGCATCGGCCTGGGGACTGAAGGGTCCCAGGTTCGATTCCAGTCAAGGGCATGTACCTTAGTTGCAGGCACATCCCCGGTAGGGGGTGTGCAGGAGGCAGCTGATCGATGCTTCTCTCTCATCGATGTTTCTGACTTTTATTCCTCTCCCTTCTTCTCTGTAAAAAAATCATTACATTAAAAAATATATATATAATGGGGAGGGTGTGTGGGTGGGAGGAGATCAACCAAAGAACTTGTATGCATATATGCATAACCCATGGACACAGACGATGGGGTGGTGAAGGCCTGGGGTGGGGGGCAGGGGCAGGCTAGCAGAGGTCAATGGGGGGAAAAGGGGACATATATAATACTTTCAACAACAAAGATTTTTTTAAAAGAATAAAAGAAAAGAAAGCACCACCTGTCCAGTGTTAATGTGTTGGCTAAGAAAGATAAGCACAATTATCTGAAAAAAACTATGAAAGGACTCCCTTTCGAACCACACACCCACGTGAGGCAGATTTTTCTCCACATACTGAACACGGGGGAGAACCCAGCAGCTTCCTGTTAGCCATTTTAAAGTGACACCTAAATAGCATTCCCTTGTCACTCTAAGTTTCAACCAGCGCTTTTTTTTCTAGTACTACTTTTAACTACTTGACATTATATATTTTTTAAAATATATTTTTATTGATTTCAAAGAGGAAGGGAGAGCGAGAGAGAGATAGAAACATCGAAGAGAGAGAATCACTGATTGGCTGCCTCCTGCACGCCCCCTTCTGGAGATTGAGCCTGAAAACCAGGCATGTACCCTTGACTGGAATCGAACCTGGGACCCTTCAGTCTGCAGGCCAATGCTCTACCCACAGAGCCAAACCAGCTAGGGCTATATATATTATATAGTTGCCTGTCTCTCCCACTAGAATGTCAGCTTCATGAAGACAGGGACTTTGTTTTTTTGTTCACTGTTGTATCCCCATGCCAACAGCAGTTCAATGAAATGAATGATTAGCTATATTCACTAATGTAACTAAGTTTTTATGAAATATTGTTGAATCTTTCAAAAGCAGGTTAGAGAATACCTTGGGAAATATATCAACTAGCTCTAGCCGGTTTGGCTCAGTGGACAGAGCATCAGCCTGAGGAACAAAGATTCCCGGGTTCAATTCCGGTCAAGGGCACGTACCTCAGTTGCAGGCTCCTCCTTGGCCCGGGCCCTGCTCGGGGCTCATGCAGGAGGCAACCAATCGATGTGTTTCTCTCACATCGATGTCTCTCTCTGTCTTTCCCTCTCTCTCCCACCCTCCGTAAAAATCAATGGAAAAATATCCTTGGACGAGGATTAACTATATAGAGGGCAAAAGTACTAGTAGATTTACAGTTGTTTGTATGAAAAATAATACAATAATTAATAGATAATAATACAAGAATAAACTCTGTGTTTTGCGTACTCACAACTGTAAACCTACTTTTGCCCCACCCTGTATAATTGTAGATATGTAAATGCACGCACACACACACACACACACACACACACAGATTCACAAATGAATAGAGAAATGAAGAAATGACCACATTTTCACCAAAATATTACCAGGAGCATTAGGAGTGATTTCTTTCTTTCTTCTTTACATTTCTCTGTGATCTGAATCTTCTACATGAGAATAATTCTCATTAGAATAAAAAAAAAGCCATTTACATTTGGGAAAGAAGAGAAAACGATAGCCCCGCCCCCTCAATGAAAGAGAAGAGAGAAGGTCTTACATCAGATGGGCTTCTCCCCCGGCCCCCACGCTGGTCCCTACCTGGGTGAGGGCCGACTCCAGCATGTTACAGAAGATGCTGAACTGTTTGAAGTTCCCTGTCTTGTGAGTCAAGTCTTCGATGACTGGGTGGGAGAAAAGTCCTTCCTGAGCTCTGACACTTGCCCATCCCAGGGCGACGCATCCAGGCTTCCTGACTTCCCCGACTCCAGTGCCTCCGGCCGAGGGAGGAGCCCTACGCCCCCACCCACCTTAGAGCTTCTGGTCAGGCCCCAGGGGCAGGGGGGCAGGACGCCAACGGCCTCATCGTCTAGGAGAAGCTGATCCCGGGGAAGAACAGGCGAGCCCCCCCGGCAGGCACACTCACAGCTGGCATCGAACTCGCCCCGCCACTGGTCAGCCGTCATGCAGTCCTCCACCTCCAGCTCCAGCACCTGTCCCGACACCACCACCCGCACGGCGTGCTCCACACCCCGGAAGACGTAGTCCACCTGCAGGCCGGCCGGCTGGTCCATGGCCAGTGTCGCTGGAGAAGGGAAGGAGACAGACCCAGAGGGGCTGAGAGCCCAGGCTCAGGAGCCGGACAGTCAGCACTCATTTCCTGGTTCCACCATTTACCAGCCGTGGCACCTTAGGAAGGAGACTTTGCCTCCATTTCCTCATCTGGAAAATGGGTATAAAACGGCACCAACCTCATAGAGTTGACGTGAGGATTAAATTGGACAATACACATAAAAGCACTGAGACGGTGCCCTGCACATTATGATGCCCAAATCATGCTGGCTGATAGAATATATGATTTCCAACAAGAGAATCATGATTAATACTATTATTTATTAATCCTTACGCTCATTAAATATTTTTTTATTATTCACTCATTCATTCAGCAAACATTTGCAGAGAAAACTCCAGCTGGAAAGGGGACGGAGAGTATTGAGGTCGGGCGGAGCAGAGATTTCAAACAGGGGTGAGGGCAGGCCTCCGTGAGAAGCCGACATTTGAGCAGGGAACTGAAGGAGGGCAGGGGCGGCGATGTGACTCCCCAGGGAGAGGTCCCCGTGGAGAGAACAGCCAGTGCTTCATATTATCAATGAAACACTAAGTCGTGCACAGTGAGTTAAAACTTGATTTTATTAGTTAGTCTGTTGTAAGCATAAGCACCTTCCCTCAGCCGCAGAGCTCGCGGTCGGAGCTGGAAGAGAGAGCCAGGCCTCCGCCTCCGCCTGTCTCTGGGGCTGGATCACAAAGGCGGCCCGGGCTGCCTGGACCCACTCCAGGCGAGCTGTGCAGGGACATGAGCAAGTGACTTAACCTCGCTTGGAGCCAGATTCCTTATCTTTAAAGCAGGTGCCACCCTGGGTGCTGGGGATCTCGGGATCAGATGATGGCCCTACTGTCAGGGGGGGTGGCAACAGTCAGAGGTAAAGAAAGGTCAGGTAGTGAGGAAAGGGAATGCTAGGGTGGGGTTGCTCCTTTGGCTCCGGTGGCCAGGGAAGGCCCTCTGAGCAGGGCCTGGAGGGAGGGGGGGACAGGTGAATAGCTGGGGAAGTGTCCAGGCCAAGGCAACAGCCAAGTAAAGGCCCCAAGGTGAGTAGTTCCTGGTTTGTTCTAAGAACAGCAAGGAGGGCGACCTGAGGGAGGGAGAGGGTAAGTGATGAGGGCAGGGGTGAACGTGCCAGATGACAGTCATGCAGGACAACTAGGCGGGAAAACTCTGCCCATCTCCTTAGACTGGTGAAGGGTGAAGTGAATGAATCATGGTAAAATCCTTGGAGAAACTGGGCCATGCCTGACACACAGCAAACACTCAATACAAACTGGCATCGTCATCGTCATCATGATCATTATTGCTTCGTTGTTTCTGAGCTTGAAAGGGACTATAGAGACAAGGCAAGTGCATTCCCTCCCCAGGGTACAGACAGGGAAACTGAGGCTCAGAGAGGAAAAAGCGCCCTGTCCAGAGTCCCAAAGCTGCTCCAAAGACAGGGCCGCCCAGGGCTGTCCTCAACCCCCCTCATGCAGACCCTCCTGATTGATCTTTGCTCCCCATCCCCTCCTTCAGTCCTCCCACTTTCCCCAGCAGCTCCTCCCCAAAGTCTGATATCGGGAGAGGTCATATTGTGAGGGAGAAAGAGATGAGCCCTGAAACACTAGGTCAGTGATTTTAACTTTTTACAGCCCTGGAAACTAATGAGATCTCTGAACACACACACACACACACCCCTCCACCCGCTACCCACTACCACCCCACGCCCCCGCCCCCCAGATAAATGAACAGGCCCATAACTTTTGCAATTAATTTCAGGGGCCAAGAACATTGCTTCCAGGCTCTCATCTACAGATCCCCTTCCTCAAAGGCCCAATGACAACTGTCTGAGCCCCACATGTCCTCACAGGCACCTGTCCCTAGACCCAAGCTCTTTCTTTTTTTTTAATGTATTTTATTGATTTTTTACAGAGAGGAAGGGAGAGGGATAGAGAGTTAGAAACATCAATGAGAGAGAAACATCGATCAGCTGCCTCCTGCACACCCCCTACTGGGGATGCGCCCACAACCAAGGTACATGCCCTTGACCAGAATTGAACCTGGGACCGTTCAGTCCGCAAGCCGACGCTCCATCCACTGAGCCAAACCGGTCAGGGCTAGACCCAAGCTCTTGACTTCATTAGCAGAGGGGTCTCTGGTCTTGGAGGGGCTCCTAAAATCTGGAGACCTCTTTCCCCGGAAAATTGACTCTTGCAATTGTGCTTTCATCCTCTGGGCAGTTCAGAGGTCCCTACAACTCCACATTTCAACGTATCACTCATCCCCTGGACCCCAATGTGGGTGCCATGCAGTGCTGGACCTGTCCCCCCTCCCTCCTCGCCCCCCTGCCCTAGACCCCGCCCACCCTGAACATACCCACCCCAGCCTGGGATTCCCTGGCCAGAGCCCCTCCCTCCCTTCTCCGTCCCCCTAGCCCCCACTGACCCTACGCTTCTACCTGCATCCTCCATCCGTGCTCCGTGACCAGTGGCCCACCTGGTGGCTGGTTTTGTTCCAGCCCCAAGTCTCTCCCAGCTTCCAGACGCCCATCCCAGCCAAGCCTTCAAGGGCTCATTCTTCCCAACCCTCAACGTCAACACTTGAACGTTGTGCTCGGTGTGGACACCCCAGAGCCCCACTCTGGCCCACACACAGCAATCAGACAAGAAGAAGAAATAAAAGGCACCCAACTTGGAAAGGAAGAAGGAAAACTGTCATTTGCAGATGACATGATACTGTATATAGAGAACCCTGAAGATTCCACCAAAACACTACAGAACTGATAAATGAATCCAGTAGAGTAGCAGGATACAAAATAAATATCCAGAAATCAGTGAATTTTTATACACCAGTAACGAACTATAAGAAAACAATCCCAGCCCTAACCAGTTTGGCTCAGTGGATAGAGCGTCGGCCTGCGGACTGAAAGGTCCCAGGTTCGATTCCGGACAAGGGCATGTACCTTGGTTGCAGGCACATCCCCAATAGGGG
This sequence comes from Myotis myotis, assembly GCF_014108235.1. Classification (NCBI taxonomy): domain Eukaryota; kingdom Metazoa; phylum Chordata; class Mammalia; order Chiroptera; family Vespertilionidae; genus Myotis; species Myotis myotis. The sequence continues at coordinate 2,002,435 of NW_023416340.1, forward strand.
GTGTGCAGGAGGCAGCTGATCTATGTTTCTCTCTCATCGATGTTTCTAACTCTCTATCCCTCTCCCTTCCTCTCTGTAAAAAAATCAATAAAATATATTTTTTAAAAGAAAGAAAGAAAGAAAACAATCCCATTTACAACTGCATCAAGAAATAAAATAAAACCCCTAGGAATAAATGTAACCAAGGATATAAAAGATCTGTACTCGGAAAATAATAAGACACTGAAGAAAGAAATTAAAGATACAAGTGGAAACAGATACCATGTTCATGGATAGGAAGAACGAACATCATTAAGATGGCCATACTACCCAAAGGAATCTATCAATTCAACGCAATTCCTATCAGGATACCAATGGCATATTTCACAGAACTAGAACAAATATTCCAAAAATGTATATGGAACACAAAAGACCCAGAAGAGCCACAGCAATCTTGAGAAAGAAGAACAAAGTTGGAGGACTCACACTACCTGATATCAAACTATATTATAAGGCCACAATAATCAAAACAACATGGCGCTGGCATAAAAACAGACATACAGCCCTAGCCGGTTTGGCTCAGAGCATAAGAGCATCAGCCTGTGGACTGAAGGGTCCCGGGTTCCTTTCCAGTCAAAGGCACATACCCAGGCTGTGAGCTCAATCCCCAGCAGGGGCCATGCAGGAGGCAGCCAATCAATGATTCTCTCTCATCATTGATGTTTCTCTCTCTCTCCCTCTCCCTTCCTCTCTGCAATAAATTTAAAAAAAAAAAAAAAAAAAAAAAAAAGGAAGACTTATAGATCAATGGGACAGAATAGAGAGCCCAGAAATCAACCCATGCCTTTATGGTCAATTAATATTTGACAAGGAGGCAAGAATACAATGGGGAAAAGGTAGTCTGCTCAACAAATGATGTTTGGAAAACTGGACAGATACGTGCAATAAAAGTTCATCTAGACCACCTTCCTACACCACATACAAGAATAAACTCAAAATGGACTAAAGACTTAAATGTGAGACCTAAAGCCATAAAACTCCTAGAAGAAAACAAAGACAGGAAAATCTCAGGCATTTCTCATAACAATATTTTTTCTGATATATCTCCTAGGAGGGCAAGGGAAACAAAAGAAAAAACTCAACACCAAGAAAACAATCCAATTAAAAAATGGACAAAGGGCCTGAATAGACACTTCTCCAAAGAGGACATACAGATGGCCAATAAACAAATGGAAAGATGCACAATGTCACTCATCATCAGAGAAATGCAAATTAAAACCACAATGAGATATCACCTCCCACCTGTCAGAATAGCTACCATTAAATCAACAAACAACAAGTGCTGGTGAGGATGCAGAGAAAAGGGAGCCCTCCTATTTGGTGGGAATGCAGACTGGTACAGCCACTGTGGAAAGCAGTATGGAGTTACCTCGAAAAATTAAAAATAGAACTGCCTTACGACCCAGCAATTCTACTTCTGGGATTATATCCGAAGAAACCCAAAACAGTGATTCAAAAGAATATATGTACCTTGATTAAATTTATTCCTAGGCATTTCATTTTATTCATTGCAGTGATATTTATTATAGCCAAGATTTGGAAACAGCCCACGTGTCCAAAAATAGATGAGTGGAGCCCGGCCTGCATGGCTCAGAGGTTGAGCATCAACCTGTGAACCAGGAGGTTGTGGTTCGATTCTGGTCAGGGCACGTGCCCGGGTGCCCAGTGTGGGGCGTGTGGGAGGCAGCCGGTCGGTGGTTCTCTCTCATCATTGGTGATTCTGTCTCTCTCTCCCTCTCCCTTCTTTTCTGAAATAAATAAAAATATATTAAATTTTTTAAATAAATGATAAAAAAGCTGTAGTACATTTATACAATGGAATACTACTCAGCCATAAAAAGAAAGAAACCCTACCCTTTATGACTTCATGGATGGACCTGGAGAGCATTATGCTAAGTGAAATAAATCAGTCAGAGAAAGACAAGCACCATATAATTTCACTTATATGTGGGATCTAACAAACAAAATAAACAAAATAGGGACAGACTCATATAGATACAGAGAACAAACTGACAGCTGTCAGAGGGGAAGGGGGACAGGGGCTGGGTGACAAAGGTGAAGGGATTAAGAAAAGAAAAACCTCAAAGACAATAGTATGGTGATTACCAGAGGGAAAGGGGGGTGGGAGAGGGTAAAAGGGGTATAAATGGTGATGGAGACTTGACTTTGGGTGGTGACTACACAACACAATATACAGATGATATATTATAGAACTGTACATCTGAAACCTATATAATTTTATTAACCAACTAGAGGCCCAGTGCACAAAATTCGTGCACGGGCAGGGGGTCCCTCAGCCCAGCCTGCACCCTCTCCAATCCGGGACCCCTCGGGGGATGTCCGACTGCAGGTTTAGGCCTGGTTCCTGTACCAGTAGTTGAACATCCCTCTCGCAATCCAGGACCACTGGCTCCTAACTGCTCACCTGCCTGCCTGACTGATCACCCCTAACCCCTCTGCCTGCCTGCCTGATCACCCCTAACCACCCACCCCGGCCTGCCTGATCACCCCTAACCGCCTCTGCCTTGGACCCCTGCCACCACGGCTTTGTCCAGGAGGACTAGATGACAGGAAGATGTCTGGTCGACCTGGTTTAATTAGCATATTACCCGTTTATTAGTGTAGATGCTGCCTCAATAAATACAATTTTAAAAAGGGAATAAATAAATAACTAAAAAAATAAAAAGAATCCCAGTGGATATTCAAAAAACACTAACATATGTCAGGTGGTGATGTTACAAAGAAAACTCAGACCAAGTGGTGAAGGTCCAGGAGTGACAGAATGGTTTTAGCTTGGCTGGTCAGCGAGGGCCCGTTGAGCTGACGTTTGAAGAGACCTGAAGAAGGGGAGGGAGAGCCCATCTAGCTAGACATCTGGGGAGAACACGATCCAGAGGGGACAGCAGGCACGTTCTCCAGGTGGGATTGTAGTTGCCAGGTCTGAGGGACCACGAGGAAGCCAGGGTGGCTGAGGCAGGGGGAGCAACAGGGAGTGGGAGGAGTTGAGGGCAGGGAGGAGGGGAGCTGCATCCGTGGGGCCTTGTGGGCTTGGCAAGGACTTCTGCGGGAGGCGGGAGACTCGGGAGGATCTGAACAGGGGAGCAACATGGACCGGCTTGTTTTAACCAGCCCCTCCCTCCCCCAAACATGGGGTCAAGGGCAGAGGCAGGGATCCCAGTGAGTTCACTGCAACAGACCAAGTAGGAACAGGTGAGGGCTTAGGCCAGCGTGGCAGCGAGGGAGGTGGTGAGAGGTGGCTGGGTTCTGGGTGTGTTTTGAAAGTAGAGCGGATGAGATCTGCTGACCCACAAAGCATATGTGGGCGCTTTGAGAAAAAGGCGGAGTGACGGGAACTCCCAGGTTTTTGTCCCGAGTTCCTGGAAAAACGGAAATGCCGCAAACGGGGTTTGGAGGTTGAAGGGGGAGAAACCCTGAGTTCGGTTTGGGACAGGTCTTTCAGGTCTGCTTGTCAACTGGGACTTGCAAGTCGAAAAGAGTCGGCCATTGGATATGGATTTCACCGCGGACAAGCCAGACTGGAAATAAAATCCTATATAACAAAAGTCTAATATGCAAATAGACCGAACCACTGAACAACCTGTGGAACAATAGGTCGCTATGATGTGCACTGACCACCAGGGGGCAGATGCTCAATGCAGGAGCTGTCCCCAGCTCCCATGCCAGCCAAGGCGGTGCCCAGGGGAGGGGCACCCATCACTCCACCGGTGGCTCTGCAGATCAGCCCTGATCACAAGCCAGGCATAGGAACCCTACCCATGCACAAATTTTGTGCACCAGGCCCCCAGTGTCCCCATAAAGACTGTCTGAACCCCAAAAGCTGCGTGAGGCCAGGTACAGTCAGAGCAGAGGTCATTCTACCCATGATGGAGCTGGGGCACAACGGGGTGAATCACTCGCCCGAGACACATTATGGTTCAGGGGCAGGGCCAGTGGCAAAGCCAGGATTCAAGCTCAAGCAACCCAAAGCCAAAGCCTTAACCTCAGTAGGGTTGTTAGAAAGTTTAAGGAGTTAATTCGCATGACACACTCGGTAGGCGCCTTGCACATGCTCAGTCCTCAGGAAAGGCTGTGCCTCCTCATTACAGCACACCCTGGTCTCCGGAGGCCTCGCTCCCGCTCCCCTCAATATTGCATATGCCCTGCACCCCAATCAAAGCCTGTACCTCATCGCAGGGGCCTCCGCCCCCCATAGCTGTGCAATAATAACCCTCTGCCTTAAAACCGCCCAGGAGATCGCAAGGCTGTATTACCAGGGCATTCCCATAGTTTACCATCTGCTGCCTCCTGCTTTACACACGTTCCCCATTAAAGATCCTCCCGCGAAACACAAAACATCCTCCGACTCACAAGCTGCCCTCCGCCTCAGCGCCCTCATTAAAGCGCCCACCCGAGTTAAAGGGCACCCCCCTCCCGATTCCCACACAAGCGGGGTCAGCTGCCTGCCGCAGCCCACTCTCCCCAAGAGCACCCCCTCCCCCCAGGATCGCCAACCCGGCCCGCGCACCCGCCGCTCTCCGCGCCGCTCACCTTCTCCGCCGCCACCCCTCGGCGCGAGCGGTTCAACCGCCGAAGCTCCAGCCCCGCCCCGGGATCAGGCTTTCTCACTTCTGATTGGCTCTGGCTTCCTCACAGCCAAGTCCCCATTAGTCAAGCAGACGCCCGTCACTCTGTCCCGCCCCAGAGAAGAACCCGCCCCCCAACGCTTGCAATTGGCCAACTCGGAAGAGGGTGGGCTTGTTGGTCTCCTTTCCGATCTCCACTGGCTAATCCTTCCTGCCCGTCATACAAAGAGGTTTTGTTATTTTGAGAGGGAAATCCCGGAAGGAGTCCCTTGACCCCGCCCATCACCCCCTGCGAGAGAGTAGGCCGCGCCCACTGGGATAAAAGGCCGGGGAGCCGCGGGCCCGGGTGGCGGGGGAGGCGGACGCGCATGCGCAAGGGGAGATCTTGGCGGTAGTCTGAAAGCTGCGGAAAGGGCTCTTAGCATAAGAAAGACTGGTTGACATTTGTCATCGCTCAGGGTGTCCCAAGCCTGTACTAAGTACTTAGTGGGCCTTGGCTTATTTAAAGTTAGCAACCCTGCAATGGAGGGGCTATTGTAATCCCCATTTTGCCACTAAAGGAACAGGCTCAAAAGAGTGCAGCCGCTGCCTGGGGACCTCACAGCTGGAGAACACCTGTTTCAAGCCAATGAGGCATCAAAGGGCGGACACAGCTTATAGAATGCGGTGAAGGAGCAGGGGAGGGGATTGTTCTTTAAGGAACACAAAAATCACAAACACAGCATGTGTGTGAACATGCAAATTTACTTCGAACATGAAATAATAACAAATTGCATATTTAAAAGAGCTGCCCTGGCTGATATGGCTCAGGTGGTTGGAGCGTGATCCGGTACACGGAAAGGTGGCCCTGGTCGGGAGCATAGGGGAGGCAACCGGTTGATGTTTCTATCTCACATGTCTCTCTCTCTCTCTCTCTCTCTTTCTCTCTCTCCCTTTTCCTCTCTCTAGAATCCTTTTTTTTTTTTTTAAGCTGACAAATACCGCAAACATTGCTAAATCCCAAAAGATGATAGCGTAATGTTTTTTTATTAATTTACTGCCTGACACACCTCTGTGATATGTTTCCTACTTTTTTGGCTTCATATACTTATTTCACAATATCCTTATCTCCAGCGAGAAAAGCACATTTTCCTTCCTCTAGCATATTTGATGGAACTTTTTTTAGTCATTAGAATTTTTTAAATATATTTTTATGGATTTCAGAGAGGAAGGGAGAGGGCGAGAGATAAAACAACCATGAGAGAGAATCATTGATCGGTTGCCTCCTGCACGCCCCCCACTGGGGATTGAGTCTGCAACCCAGGCACGTGCCTTGATCAGAATCAAACCCAGGACCCTTCAGTCTGCAGGCCGATGCTCTATCCACTGAGCCAACCCGGGTAGGGCAGAATTTCAGCTTCACAAGTCAGCATTGGTGATGTCATCTAAATTTGCAGGAAATTCGTGAAAACATTCGTGAACTTTAACTCATCTGTTAGCTGGAAGTTCTGGAAAATGTTTCCACAGACTGGCTTCTGGCTCATTCCTTTTTTTTTTTTAATCCTCACCCGAGGATATTTTTCCATTGATGTTTAGAGAGTGGAAGAGAGAGGGAAAGACAGAGAATATGGATGTGAGAGAAATACATCCACCAGGGCCTGGGCCGGGGAGGAGCCTGCAACTGAGGTACATGCCTTTGACGGGAATCAAACCCTGGACCCTTCAGGCTGCAGGCTGAAGCTCTGTCCACTGAGTCAAACTGGCTAGGGCTTGGCTCATTCCTTTTAATTATTCACTCAACTCCCCTGTGAGGTGCTTCTGGAGTGAGACACTTATAGGACAGGTCATGCCACTGTAGACTGAGGCCTTGCATCTAGTGAGCTAGCACCCTGGACGTTAGGAGCATTCCTGGAAGCCATTCCTACACCAAGAAACTCAGTAGGTCATTTAAGTCTACCTGAAAATGTCTCTGAACCCCACCAAATAACCCACAAAACTCAGTGTATCCTCAAACCCCATACCCCCCAGTGAGGTCCCATAAATGCCTGACTACTCCATCGCCACCATGGTAAAGAGAAGTGCAACAGGGGGAAGGGAACTGGAAAAAGACAGTGGTAGCAACCAGTTGCATTTTAAATGTCCTCCTTTAAATGAGACCATAAGATCATATCAGTAGGGTCTTGGAAGGGTCTATGCCAGTGATGGCAAACCTTTTGAGCTCGGCGTGTCAGCATTTTGAAAAACCCTTACTTAACTCTGGTGCCGTGTCACATATAGAAATTTTTTGATATTTGCAACCATAGTAAAACAAAGACTTCTATTTTTGATATTTATTTTATATATTTAAATGCCATTTAACAAAGAAAAATCAACCAAAAAAATGAGTTCGCGTGTCATAGGTTCGCCATCACTGGCTTATGCCAATCGTGGGCCCGGAAGCTTACCTGAGCTTTACTATAAACCCACCCTGAACCAGTCATGGTGCATTTCCTGAGTTACCAGTGAGTGCCAGAAGCTAGTACCGGAAATCCTACCCTGAGGCAAAATAGCCAGCCGTGCCATTTCCACCAACTGGTTTCGGGGCCCCCTTTCCTCTCTGGGTATGAGTTTTCCTGCCTATGAATTGAGTATTGATGACAGACTGACATTTAGGGTTGTGATGAGACCTACATATAAAAGTCACAAAATAGTCCAGTTAAAAACTTGAGCGTTGGCCCTGCTGGGTGGCTCAGTGGGTTAAACATTGTCCCCTGCACCAAGAAGTCACTGGTTTGATTCCTGGTCAGGGCACATGCCTGGGTTTCGGGCTTGAGCCCCAGTAGGGTATGCAGGAAGTCACTCAATGTTTTTCTCTCCCTTTCTCTCTCTCTAAAAAAAAGAAATCAATAAAAAAATATTTTTAAAAAAAACACACACATATCACTATTAAAAGAAGAACTTGCCGAAACCGGTTTGGCTCAGTGGATAGAGCTTCGGCCTGTGGACTGGAAGGTCCCAGGTTCGATTCCGGTCAAGGGCATGTGCCTGGGTTGCAGGCACATCCCCGGTGGGGGATGTGCAGGAGGCGGCTGATCAATGTTTCTCTCTCATCGATGTTTCTGACTCTCTATCTCTCTCCCTTCCTCTCTGTAAAAAATCAATAAAATATATTAAAAAAAAAAAAAAAAAGAAGAACTTGAGCTTTGCAGTCAGAGAGACCTGGAAAAGAACCCAGTGCTTCCTATGACCAGCTGGGGGCACTCCCACCAATGGTGCATCTTCTGTGGGCTTCACTTTTCTCTATCTATAAATAGAGTTCAATTCATTCATTCATTCATTCATCAAACATTACTGAGCACCTGCCAAGTTCCAGGAACTTTCCAGGGTTCTGGGTGTATCAATGAACAAATAGAAAAAGCTCATAACCTGCTGAAAGGGAGATAAACTATAAATAAATAAATAAAATGTCAGATGAAGATAAGTGTTTGGGGATAAAATAAAGCCGAATAAAGGAGACAGGCTGGTCAGCGAAGGCATCTCAGAGAAGCTGACTTAGAGCAGAGACCTGTAGTCAGTGAAGGAGCCAGCCTCCTGGGTGCAGGAGTAGAGCATTCCAGAAAAAGGAAACAATGAATGCAAAGGCTCTGAGGTGGGAACATGCTGATGCATTTAAAGAACAGTGAGGCCCTAGCTGATTTGGCTCAATGGATAGAGTGTCGGCCTGCAGACTGAAGGGTCCCAGGTTCCATTCTGGCAAAGGCACCTTGCCCCAGTTGCGGGCTCAATCCCCAGTAGGGGGAGTGCAAGAGGCAGCCAATCAATGATTCTCTCTCATCATTGATGTCTCTCTCTCTCTCTCTGTCTCTCTCTCTCTCTCTCCTTTCCTCTCTGAAATCAATAAAAATATATTTAAAAAAAAAAAAAAAAAAAACAGTGAGGAGGCCAATCTGAGTGAATGGAAGTGTGGTAGAAGGTGTCTGGGAGGCGGTCAGAAGCCCAGTCCTGTAGGCCATTGTGATGAGATCTTCGGGTTTTGCTCCGAATGGGAGGAGACCCAATGGAGGAGGGCAGCAGGAGCATAACTTTACTCATGCCTTACGTGGTCCTGCTGGTGGTTGTGTCAAAAATAGGCTGTTAAAATAATTGAAATGAGGTAACATTTTGGCAATTCCTCAGAAAGTTAAACATAGAATTGCCATATGACCCAGTGTTTCCACTCCTACGTATACACCCAGGAGAACTGAAAACTGATGTTTAAACAAATACTTGTACATACACAGTCATAGCAGCACCATTCAGAATTGCCTAAAGGTGGCAACAACCCAAATGTCTATTAATGGATGAATGGATAACAGAATGTGGTATAGCTATACAATGGAATATTATTTGGCCACAAAAAAACATAAAGTTCTGATGGATGCTACAATATAGATGAACCTTGAGACCATTATGCTAAACGAAAGAAGCCAGACACAAAAGGTCAAATATTGTGTGATTCCACTCATACGAAATGTCCAAAGTAGGCAGATCCACAGGGGCAGAAAGCAGATTAGTGATTCCAGGAGCTGGGGGACGGGCATAAGGATGCAGAGTCACCATTTAATGGGTGTGGGGTCTCCTCTGGGGATGACGAAACATTTTGGAACTCAATAGAGATGATGCTTTCACAATATTGCAAATGTACTAAATATCTCTGGATTGTGCCATTTAAAGTGGTTAATTTATATGTGGCTTTCACCTCAAAAAAATTTTAAGCAAAAGATTTTTTTTTACATGATTCAAAAGAGAGATGGTAGCTCTTATGAGGGTGGTAGCAGTGGGGGTGGCGGGACGTGTTTAGAATCTGCATATATTCTGAAGGTAGGGCTGACAGAATTTGCTGATGGATTGGGTGTTGGGAGGGAGAAGTCAAAAATGATTGCAAGATTTTTTGATCTGAGAATCTGCCAAGATGAAGTGTTCCTTTATTGAGATTACAAGGGATGAGGGGGATCAGGAGTTTGTTTTGGGACGTGTTGAGGTACCTAATGGACTTCCAAATGGGCGTGTTGACAGGATAGGTGAATATATGAATCTGAACTCAGGGTGTGTTCAGAGTGATGAAGAGAGAAAGGGGAAGGGGGCCAAAGACCCAGCCCCAAGACCCTCCAGAGTTTAAAAAAAAAAACAAAATGAGAAAGAAACAGCAGAGGTGACTGGGATAGAACAGCTACTAAGAAAGGAGGGAAATCGTGAGCCTGGGTGTCCTGGAGGCCAAGGGGAGTAAATAAAGCTAGGCAGAGGGTGTGATTATCAGTGAGAGGCTCTAGTCACATGAGGTGGGTCACTGGACTGTCGGACTGAGCCACATGGAGGCCGCTGAGATCCTCAAGAGTTGAATTGACCTAGTGGTGCAGCCACACCCTGGCTGGAGCGATTCAAGAATGCTTGGAGGAAAAGAACTGGAGACCTTAGTACAGGTCACTTGTTTTGAGGGTTTTGTCATAAAAGAATGTTGGAGCCTTGGCCGGTTTTGCTCAGTGGATAGAGCATCGTCCCGCAGACTGAAGGTTCCCCGGGTTCAATTCCGGTCAAGGGCATGGCCCTGATTGGGGGGGGGGGGGGGGGGGGGCGCAACCAATGTGTCTCACATTGATGTTTCTTTCTCTGTGTGTCTCTCCCCCTTCCTTCCACTCTTTCTAAAAAAATCAATGGAAAATTATCCTCAGGAGAAGATTAACAAAAAATAAAAAAATAATAATAAATAAAAGAATGTTGGAGCTGTAGCTAGACAAGGGAATACAGCATGTTTGCATCAGAGCGTTTTTTTTGTTGTGTTTTTTTTTAAATATATTTTATTGATTTTTTTACAGAGAGGTAGGGAGAGAGATAGAGATTTAGAAACATCGATGAGAGAGAAACATCGATCAGCTGCCTCCTGCACATCTCCTACTGGGGATGTGCCCGCAACGCAGGTACATGCCCTTGATCGAAATCGAACCCGGGGCCTTTCAGTCCGCAGGCCGACGCTCTATCCACTGAGCCAAACCGGTTTCGGCCAGAGCGTGTTTTTATGCCAATGAGAAGATCGAGAAGAGAGAGAACTGATGATGCAGGAGAGAGAGAGAGAACTGCTTGACTGACGTCCCTGGGTAGGGGAGAAAGGGTGGGATGTAGTACGCACGTGAGGCAGTGGCCTTGGCCAGGCGTGTTTACGTCTTTGACAGGAGGAAAGGCAGAGAACAGGGTCTCAGGCGCAGGTAGCGAGGTAGACATCCTGGGAACCTGTGGAAGTTCTCTTCTGATGGCCTCGCCTCTTGCTGTGACATAGGAGTGGGGTCAAGGGTGAGAGCGTGGACCGTGAGGAGGTGGTAGAGGTCAGAGGAGGAATGAGAAAGTGTAAAGTAACTTCCAGGAGCATGGGAGAGTGAATGGACAGGAGTGATCTTGATCTTACGGGGAGCCCATTCTCACTGTAGCGTGTGTTTTTGTCCAGCCGTGTTCGGCCGGCGGGTGCAGGCATAGAATAGGTGGAGAGCTGAGTGACACCTGCCCACCAGTCTCATTCACACAGGAACTTGGGAACAGGACGTGTCTCCCGGTGGGTGCTGGAAAGGAAGCCGACTGTGATAGTTACAAGTGCTTTGATTTAGCAAACGGAAGGGCTGTGAAAAGGATGGGGGCTTCCGATGGGGACACCAAGGCCCAGCTGAGTCCCTTCCAAGTTTCATGCATGATTTTTTAAAAATATGGGATGCTATATTATTATGCCTATAAAATGATCCAAAAGCCAAATCCATTATCAAATTTGCTGACGCAGCAAGCATTGCCCAAGCCCCTCTAGGTTGTCCTGATTATTAATGCTGTGATAATAGAGCCCTAGACGGTTTGAATCACTGGATAGAGCGTCGGCCTGGGGACTGAAAGGTCCCAGGTTCGATTCTGGTCAAGGGCATGTACCTTGGTTGCAGGCACATGCCCAGTAGGGGGTGTGCAGGAGGCAGCTGATCAATGCTTCTCTCTCATCGATGTTTCTAACTCTCTATCCCTCTCCCTTCTTTGCTGTAAAAAAAAATCAATAAAATATATTTTTTTTAAAAAAAAAATGGAAGATTATAAGAGAGGGTTTCGCGTGCCAGCAAAAGTTACTGGCGTGCCAGAGGTTGCCCACCCCTGTGCTAAACTGATCTGCATAAGAGAGTGAAGCAATGCTTTCACATGCATTAGCCTGGCCAAACTTAGGACGCCTAAGAGCACCACGTTCTAGAGAAGAGTGTGGAAGAGGGGCCACCCAGCACTGAGGGTAGGAGTACGACTGGGTGCATCCTTTCCGGAGAGCAATCTGGCAATTCTTTGGGAAGTTAATAAATGTGAAGATGGCTGACAGTTTCCCCCCTCTCTCCAGCAGGCTCCTAAACGAGGTATGTATGCAAATGAGAATGAGGGCATTTTAGGTGGCAGAGAGTCGGAAGGAATTTTATGTCCATTATTAGGGCTCCAGAAGCAGAATGTGGGGTACATGAGGGGACACCACACGGTCATATAGAAGGAGCCAGTGCAATGCTTAGTAAGTGCCTGATGCTAAATGCTTGAAGATGCCAGCTTGCAACGGCCTTATAAGAGAGGTACCATTATTCAACACCCTCTATTTTTAAAAAATAATTCTTTACTGTTGAAAGTATTACACATGTTCCCTTTTGCCCCTCCATTGACCCCCTTCAGCCCGCCCCCGCCCCCCCCTCCGCCCCAGGCCCTCACTGCCCCATTATCTGTGTCCACGGGCCATACATACTGTATATGCATACAAAGTCGTTGGTTGATTAATCCTACCCACCCATCCTCCCCTGACTTCCCTCTGAGATTCCGCACTCTGTTCCATGCTTCCATGTCTCTGGATCCACTCTGTTCATCAGTTTATTTTGTTACTTAGATTCCACATATGATAACAGCCTTTTTTTTAGAGAGAGAGAAAGGGAGAGAGAGAGAGAGAGAGAGAGAGAGAGAGAGAGAGAGAGAGAGAGAGAGACATCAACATGAGCGAAACGTTGATCGGCTGCCTCGTGCATGCCCCCTACCAGGGATCGAGTCCACAACCCGTGCATAAGACCTGACCAGGAATCTAACCCGCAACCTCTCGGTGCACAGGACGACACCCAACAAACTGAGCCACACCAGCCAGGACAACACCCTCTGTTTTACAAATGGAGAAACTGGAGCCCAGAGAGGTTAAGTAACCTGCCCCGGGCCATCCAGCTTGTGAGCAGCCAGGCTGAGACTTAAGCCCAGGCAGCCTCCCCTGAGCCCTCTTCAGACTCACCCATCATGAGCTAGAAATAAGCAGCCCCACGCAGAGAGCGCTCAGAAAGCACAATGAAAGAAAGGGAGGCTTGTGGCTCCAAGGCGCTTTTGCAGATTTAAGACATATATAAGACAAAATGACCTTGAAGGCTACATACATGGATTTCAATGAAAGAATAGAAGAGGGATTGGGAGCCAAAAGTTCAGCACCCTAGAGAGGGTACCTATGGGAGGGGGCGAAGATGAAGGGGAGAAATTACTAAAATTAAATGCAAGCAGAAATGATTGCATAGAATCAGCTTCATCCTATGCCCTGTGATGAGCTAGAGGAGCAGCTAAGTGGGGATGCGGGGGGCGCGTGGTGCATACCTGGAGAAAGCTGGCTGAACAGAGAGAGAGACATGTGAGAAAGAGGCAGGGAGGTAGAATGGTTCAGGAGGTAGCTTCTGCAGCCAGGTGGCCAGGGTTCAAGTCCCAGGTCTGCTACAAGTGACTTAAGCTCCTGTGCCTCAGTTTCCCCATCCATAATATTTGTAAATGCCCACGCTGTGGGAGAGATGCACAGAAAGCTCCTTCTCCCTCCATGAACCTGAGGCCAGAAATCTACACCGTTCCTCAAAGTTCTTACAGAAATCCCCCCCTTTTTTTATTTTTTATTTTCTCTCGCCTACAGTGCCCTGTATGATCTGACTTGCTTTTTAAATGAATGACTCTGGGCGTGCACTGTCCCTTCCCATGGAAGACTGAAGACCTCGCCTGGCTGAGCTGAAACCCGGAAGACGTCCTGCCAGCACCGAGCAGCGCTGGCCAGGGCAGAGTGGCACAGGGTGGAGGGGCCCAGAGCAAGGTGGGGCCGACCAGCACCGACCAGCACCGCAGGCCAGTCTGGAGCAGAGCTGAGTGAGCTGCCTGCTGAGTGGGGCCTGGCCGAGGGCTGCTGGCCCCAGGCTGCCTCCCAGCCATGCTGTTTTCGCCGTCCTGCTGTATCACAATGGAGCTGTGTGCTGAATCAAATTTCCTTCTCCACCACGCCCCAAATGGGAGATTCCTATTGGCAATGAATTGGCACCAAGGGCCATTGATTGACAAGTGATAGAAATACTGTCATATATAATCAATTGATTGCCTTCTAATACAGATGTTTTTGCCTTCAGCATGAAGAGTTTTAAAATTATACTGTTGCCCTAGCCGGTTTGGCTCAGTGGATAGAGCGTCGGCCTGTGGACTAAAGGGCCCCGGGTTCGATTCTAATCAGGGCACATGCCCAGGTTGCAGGCTCAATCCCCAGTAGGGGGCGTGCAGAAGGCAGCCGATCAATGATTCCCTCTCATCATTGATGTTTCTATCTCTCTCTCCACTCCCTTCCTCTCTGAAATCAATAAAAATATATATTTTAAAAATTATACTGTTGCCTTAGCTGGTTTGGTTCAGTGAATAGAGTGTCAGCCTGTGGACTGAAGGGTCCTGGGTTCGATTCCGGTCAAGGGCACATGCCGGGGTTGCAGGCTCAGTCCCCAGTGGGGAGCGTGCAGGAGGCAGCCGATCAATGATTCTCTTTCATCATTGATGTTTCTCTCTCTCCCTCTCCCTCTCCCTTCCTCTCTGAAATCAATAAAAACATATTTTAAAAAAATAAGAAATACTGTCCTGTTAAGTCTAGTAATTTTAACTTTAAGATGTTTATTGTACTTCTAAACTTAACAATGTAGGCCTTCTCCAAAATTCTCCTAAAACTCCGTTTTTCTAGGTATAATGACATATTCAAATATATTGTGAGTTATATCTTTTTGCTTACAGTCTAAGTCAGGGGTGGGCAAACTTTTTGACTCGAGGGCCACAATGGGTTCTTAAACTGGACCGGAGGGCCAGAACAAAAGCATGGATGGAGTGTTTGTGTGAACTAATATAAATTCAAAGTAAACATCATTACATAAAAAGGTACGGTCTTTTTTTTCAATAGTTTTATTCATTTCAAACGGGCCGGGTCCGGCCCGCGGGCCATAGTTTGCCCGCGGCTGGTCTAAGTTAAAGGTCTAAATTTTTTTTCAAGTTGCTGACTTTTTTGTCCCAATACCACACGTTGAAAGAAATATAAATTTTCAATCAAAACTAATGCTGTAGTTAAAAAAAAAAAAAAAAAAAAAAGGACTCTGTCTGTTGAAATGATGGGCACGGGTGGGAGTGGGGCGCACAGGAAAGGTCCTATGAGTCTGGCGGGGTAGGGCGGGGGGCTGCTGAGGGCCTGGGCTTTGGCGGTGTTGATAGAGGCTGCGACATGGGTCAGATTTGGAATCCAAAGGTGCAGCAGAGAGCGTTTGCTTATGGATTGGCTGTGGGTGTGAGGCAAAGAGGGGGTGTCAAGGGCAAATGCAAGGTTTTTGGCCTGAACAACTGGGAGAGTTTGGAATTGATCCCAGAGGCAGTAGGAAGTCATAGGAAGATATTAAGGCTGGGGGGAGGGGGGAGGGGACGCTGGTCAGATGCCATAATCACCAAGGAGGCAGCCAGGGCTGGGATGGATTCAAGCCCTGGCTCAGCCCCCAGCTCGCTGTGGGCTCCTGGGCACGATGAAACCATTCTGGACCCCCATCTCCCCGTTCTACAAAGAGGCTGTGAGGAGCAAAGGACCCCTCGAGACCTTCGCAGCACAAAGACTTTTGCTCCAAGATCCTCTGACTCAAATAGCCCAGGATCAGATCTACACACACTCATTACGCAGTCAGACCCCTCTTCCCCATCCTCCCCGAAGGCCTCCTTGTCCCCGTGGACAGGACACAGAAGTTCCCTGGTCTGGGAGCCTGGGGGGTAACGGTGACAGTGACAAGCGGTATTTGTTGAGCACACATTCTGTGCCAAGGGCTGTCTCAGCTCTGTCACACTGACACCACACAGGAGCTCTGAGCGGTGGGTGTTTTATCATCACCCCCGTTTGGTAAATGGGGAAACTGAGGCTCAGGAGAGGTGAAATGATTTGCCCACAGTCACATGGCAGAACCAGGACTCCAGTGATGTCTTCCCACCTGTCACCCAGGCCCAACCACCAGCACTTCCCACCTGCGTGGTCAAGATCACCTCCATACTTCTACCACCACCACCACTGGTCCCTCTACCTCCCCCTGCCCCCCGCCCCCCGCCCCCCGCAGTATTGTTCGCATGCAGCCAAAAGGATCTTGTGATAAAACCTAAATCAACTCACATCCTTCCTCAAAACTCTCCCACGGTCCCATTTCACTCCGAGTCAAAGCTAAGTCTTTGACTGTGGCCCTCAGAGCAGACAGTCGGCTCCCTGCCAAACTCTCTGGCCTCATCCCTCCCACTCTCCAACTTCCCTGGGCTCCTCCTCCTTCCTCCAACAAGCCAGGTACACTCCCGCCTCGGGGCCTTTGCACCTGCTCTTCCCTCTGCCTGGACCGCTCTTTCCCCAGAGATCCACCTGACCTCACCTCTTTCGTGTCTCTGCTCAAATGTCATCTCCTCAGTGAGGTCTTCCCTGTCCATTCTATCTTTTCTTAAATGTTTTTATGTTTCTTATATGTTTGTATTGATTTCAGAGAGAGCAAGGGAGAGGGAGAGATAGAAACATCAATGATGAAAGAGAATCATCCATCAGCTACCTCCTACCCTCTCCCTACAGGGGATTGAGCCCCGCAACCCGGGCATGTGCCCTGACGGGAATCAAACAGTGACCGCATGGTTCATGGGTCTATGCTCAACCACTGAGCCATACCAGTGGACTGACTAAGTGTATTGCTTACTGTGGGTCAAAAAAGTTTGCAGAACCCTGCATGGAACAGTCCTACCTCTCCCAGATCCCATGTACAGACTGGATAGATGATGCTAGTATCAGCTCTTCACTGGGTCCCATGCTAAATGGTCTTACCTCCTTTGGCTCCTGGATTTCTCACCACCCACTTGACAGATAGGAAGACTGAGGCTCAGGCTAGAGAAAGCTCATGCCTGAGGTCACCGGGCTGGGAAAGAGAAAAGCAGGGCTTGAGCCCCAGCAGCCTCCCTCTCTCCTGCGCCTACCCAGTTGCCCGCTTGCCCTACCCCTCCCACTTTGCTCCCCACCTATACAAAGCACTCAAGTGTGCCAGCCTGTCCTCAGAGCCCCCGGGTGCAAGCTGCCTCGTAGGTCCTCCAACAGTGCAGCCAGCAGGATCGTTTTCACTCCCATTCTGCAGGCTAGCAAACTGAGGCTAGGCAGCATTTCCAAGAATCGACCATTCTATCCAAACTCCCTCTCCAAACTCCCCTCTTGGAGAAGCAGGAGAGAGCAGTGGCTCAACATGTGTCTTTCCCCCCCTCGGTTCAAACCCCACGCTTCCAAACTCTGTAGCTGTGTGATTCCAGGCAAGCTCTCTGAGCCTCAGTTTCCTTTTCTGCAAAACAGGAATAATAATAGTATCTGCCCCCAAGGCCATGCTTAAGACTTAAATATGTTGGAATACGTGCAAAAGTATTAGGTCAGCAACCACACCCCTGTGTTGGAAATCTTACCTGCACCCCCGTGTAATTGGACTACTATTTGCCCCTGAACTTTGTCAAGGAGGCCCTTTCTTTTCTTCTTCTTTTTTATTTTATTTTATTATTATTATTATTATTATTATTATTATTATTATTGGCTGCCTCCTGCACGCCCCGATCAGTAATTGAACCTGCAACCGAGGCACGTGCCCTTGACCAGAACCGAACCCGGGACCCTTCAGTCGGAAGGCCAGCGCTCTATCCACTGAGCCAAACCAGCTAGGACAAGGGAGGCCCTGTCTTGAGTTAATACAGCTAGAAAGCGGGAGGGTCAGAATTGGGATGCAGGTCTGCCTGGCTTTTCACCACCGAGTCACAACAGTCCTTTGGGGTGTTAGTTTCGACAGCGACAGCGGCGAGATTGTCCAAATGAAGGAACATAAGACTCAGAGAGAGTTAAGGGTATGCCCGAGTCACACCGCGTGTAAACGGCAGGCCCAGGTTTTGAACCCAGGCTGTGTGTCCAGATGCAGGCTGACTTTGGTCCCATGGTCCCCTCCTTAAAGCTCTGATCAGCTGAAGGGAAAAGCAATTTGAGGGTTGCCCTTGTCCCAGCTCAGTCTGATGGTCTTGTATTCCTGGCTCCGGCCCCTGCCCAGCCTCCAGTGGCCGCTTCCCTGAAGACTCTAGACTGAGGGTACTGGGGTGGCACGGATGATGGCAGAGGGCGCAGCAACCCCCTCCACTGGCCTCTGATTGGGGCCCTGCAATCCCCCAGGATTTGGTGCTTGGAAAGCTGACGTTGGGTTGCTATGGCAATGGGTTTGGGGCGGTTACCATAGCAGCAGAACTAGCCTGGGTTTAAAAATATCTAGGAGGAGGTTTGTGTTTGTGTGTGAGTGTGAGTGCGTGACCGACCATGCTGTCGTGTGTGTCCAACTGGGAGGGCTTGGGGGGACTGTAGAGCTGGGGCTGCAGGCATGACTAGGGGGTGGGGGCTGAGCTGCACACGGGACTCCATGTGTGTTGTGTATGCTGCTGAGTGATCTGTGAGGTCTCCTGTATTGTGTGCATGAGACTATGTGGGACATGTATCTAAAGGTGTGTGATTACCCACTTTGCGTGGAAGACACACTTGAGTCCGTGTGTCCGTGTATTTCACATGTCACTAACATGTATGCCTTATGTAACATGGGTTGTGCTTGTTCGGTGGCTGCAATCATGTCCTCACAACTTCTCAGGGCGTGTGTGGCCAAGTGTGGAGTAGTTTTGGCTCTGAATGTGCGCACCTGGGAAATACTCTGATATCAGCTGTGCCTGTGTCTATTTGTGTGTGAGTGCCTGTGGTATGGCTTTGGGTCTGCCTGACTAACTGTGCATTATGCATTATTAAGGAGTGTGTGTGTGTGTGTGTGTGTGTGCACACCCGTGTGCCTATCCCCCATGAGTCTTCTTCATACATCAGAGTGTGCCTATGTGAAACTGTTGAGAGTGTGTACCTGTGTGTCTGCAAGAGGGCCTGTGTGACTGGGACTGGCGGGACTTCACACCCAACCCCATGGATGTTGAAATATGTACCTGTGTGGTGTGAGTATATGTAACTCAAAGGGTCTAGGTGTGGATCTCCGCCTGACCCCAGTATCTCCCTGCATTCCTCTGCCTCTTCTCCGTCTCCATGGCAACCAGCTCCTCAGCTTCCTCCAGGAAGATGGAGGGGGAGGATCCTGACTGCAGTGGACCACAACCCCCTACGATCCCCCTTGGCTCTGGGGACAATAGGGGGAGGGGACAGATGGGTGACCACCCCATCCACCTCAGGCCATCTGCTACCCTCTCCATCCTGGGGACCTGAGAGCATGGCAAGGGAGGGGGGGCAGCAGTGGGATGGAGCAGAGGGAGGAGGGCCCCCCCCCCCCCCGGCTGCCACAATCACCCTCACTCAGGCCTCTTCTGAGCCTAATCTTGCCTCTGGCTGACCTAAGGAAGGAAAGAATCCTGGGAGACCAGGAATCCAAGGAGAAGAAAATTAATGGATCAGTGAACGTTGACTATTAGCAATGATCAATTCCAAGGAAATACCCCATACTTTCAATGATTTTCGGCTCTGAAATTAAACTTGTCCTTCATTCAAATCCCAGTTTCCCCCTCAGTCTATCCGTGTGCCCTTGGACGAGCCACACTCCACGCTCCTGGGCCTCCACTTTGTCATCTGAAAAGTTGTTTTTCTTCATGACATGAATAGTGACACTTGACAAGGGGCGACTGTTTTGTCCCCCAGCGTTGTAAGGGACAGTGCCTGGCACCTAACATGTTGATTGAATTGAACACCAGTGGTGCGCTAGGCTCAGAGCTACACGCTTTAACTCAGGTATTCATTGAATTAATACCCAGGGGCCTTGCAGTAACCCTGTGTTAATTCTTCAAGGAATAAATGCAAAGTTTCGAGGAGGAACGTCCCAGCTGGGGTGGGAGACTTGTGACGTGGGATTTCTTATCTCGACCAAGTGATGTCCAGCTGCTGAGGCTAAGTTTCCTCCCCTGTAAACTGGGGATACTAAGAGCACCTAAAGGAGCTGGTTGCTCTGGGGATTCCATGTGATGTTTGTGCAGCGCTTGCTTAGAACCGGACCGAGCACATAGCAAGTGCTCAGTAACCGTGCTTTACTGGCGAGGGGTGGGGATGTGTTGCCTGAGTCCGGGGTCCCACTGTAGCCTGGGGAAGCTGAGTCCCTCCGGCAGCGGTGGGAGGGGCGTGGCCAACACATAGGGGCGTGGTCTAGGCTTCCAGGGCAGGCCAATGGGGGCCCCGAGGGGCGTGGCCTTGACCGGCATGGGTGTGGCCTTGCGTGGGTGGGCGGGGCCAGGCCGCGGTGGGAGCCTCCGGGAAAGAAGATGCTTGGTCCAGCAGCCACCGCCAGCCCTGCCGCCGCTGCCACCCGTGCCCGCCGAGCCCCACGTCCCCACTAGCGGCTGCCTCCGCCTCCCAGCTCCGGCCCCCCGCCCCGAGCAGGGTCTGGGGGGCTCGGCCCTCCTCCCGGGGCAGCCAAGAAGGGAGCCCCATCCCTCCAGTGGCGCGGCCAGTCCCCGGGCTCCCTGATTTCGAGAGAGACCCCACCCCTGAGTTTCCTCCGGACCCCATCGGAGACCCCCTGGGCCCTCCCATACGGCTCACATCCGTTCTCTTGTCTCTGTCAGCCCCCCAGAACCAGCTCCCTCCCTCCTTCCCTCTCCGGGGTTCCCCCTCCCCCATCCCTCCGCCGCCGCCCCCTCCTCCTCCCACATCCCCTTCCCTCCCCCTCCCCTCTCCCCTCTGCCCCCCCCCCCCCACCATGAGGATGATGGCCGCCGGCGCGGTGCACGGCCTCTTCACGGCCTCCGCGGCCCCGCAGCCGCCGCCGCCCCCGCCGCCGCCGCCGCAACCCCAGCCTCCCCAGCAGCCGTCGCCGCCGCCACAGCAGCCGCCGCCGCCGCCGCCGCAGCCGCAGCAGCAGCAGCCGCCGCCCCAGGCCCCCCCCCTGGGGCCCGAGGCCCCGGATTCCCGCAAGAGGCCCCTCGAAACGCCCCCCGAGGTGGTCTGCACCAAGCGCAGCAACACGGGAGGTGAGAGGGGGCTGCGCTCGGGGTGGGGGAGCGGGCAGGGGGCCTCGCCTTTCTCCATCCTCCTCTCTCCCCCGTTGGCAGGTGCAAGGGCTCTAGGGAGGGGAAAAGCGCCCCTCCCTAGCCCCGGAACCGAGAGGGGAGTTGGGGAGAGTCCGGACCCCCTCCCCTGCTGGCCGCGGCCCGGGGCTGGGAGCTTTGTCTGCGACCAGAGGAGTTGGGGGGGGAGGGGGTGGTAAGTGTCCTTGGGGGGGCGCAAAGGTTGGGGGCGCGGGTCCCTCCGAGCCGGTGTCCGTGTCCTTGAGGGGTGTGTGATGTGACCCTTTGGGGCAGGGGTGTTCCCGGCTGGCGCGTCCTGGCGGGGGGAGGGGAAGGAGGAGCGGAGGCCTGTGGGCTCGGAGCTCTCCATCTCCTCCCTGGGGATGTCCTGAGCAGGGGTGTCCTGGAGGGAGGCATGTGCGGGCCACGGCGGAAGGAATTGTGTGTGGGCACCAGCGGGTGGGTGTGTTGGTGAGATGGAGGAAAGGGTGGGTGTGTAGAGCCAGGTGGGAGAATGTGTGGCTGGGACAGGTGTGTGTGTGTGTGTGTGTTCGTGTGTATTCATGTGTGCGTGTGGGCCCTGTAAGGCCTGAATGTGTGGCATTAGGGATCACGGATACGGCAGGAAAGAGGGTGTATGTGTGTGTGTCTGTGTAAGAGAGAGGGCAGATGAGAGGGGCTGGGATCCATGTTTGAGACCCTGGTATGTGTAACAAGGAAAAGTGTGTGCATGTCACCCCAAAAGTGGCAGCGGTAGAGGAGTGAGGGTGTGTGTGACATGCAAGCGGGTGTGTGGGGGACGCTGAATGGGCTGGCTCTGGGTGTGAGCCATGAGAGGCTGTGCGGATCAGGGGGAGGCAGTTCAGTATGTGACACAGGCGTGTCTGGGGTGGGGTGGGACCAGGAGAAGCGGGTGAGGGTATGTGACCAGAAAATGGTGTGGGTGTGACTCCAGAGAGGCTGTGGCTGGGTGTGACACATGGAGGTGTGCAACAATGACATCAGAGGGGGTGTGTGCCACAAGCGGAGGTGGGTGTATGACGAGGGAGAGGTTGGGGCTCCGGGGGTGAACCGGGAACAGGGAACATGTGCATATGACACCCAAGGGGTATGAGCAGGGAAGGGTGCGTGTGTGACAGCCAGCGTGTGTATAGTTGTAACAAGGGGAGAGGTGTGTGTGTGTGATGGTTGAGTGTGTGACACCGGGGAGGTGGGGATGATTGTGTGTGGTTGTCAAGGGAGTGTGTGTGTGACACCACAGAAGAGGGGCCGTCCCTGTGTGTGACCTGAAGAGGGATGTGTACGGGAGAATAAAAGACATGCTGGGGGCGCTAGGTGTGTGTCTCAGGAGCAAGCAATTAGTCGGGGGGTCCTCTGAGCCCAGTCCATTAGCCCTGGACGAGGGGAGACCCCAGAGCAGAGAGGCCCCTCCTGGCGGTCACCTTGGCCAAAATCTCTGCTTCCTCCAGCCTTTTCCTCGGGATGGGAGCAGGATGGCCTCAGGCAGGGTGCACCTTCTCTTCCCACTGCCAGGCTGCCGGGCGCTGGAGTGGGTCGGGTGGGGACCTCCCCCACCCGCCCCCCCCCAGACTAACACAGTTGAGTCTCTTCCTTCTATCCCAGTGCTCCCCCCACCCCTGTCCAGGTGGGACAGGAATCGGGGACCCCCTGGCCGCCTATGAGGGTGTCCAGCAGAAATTGGAGGAAAGGGAAGTTGGGGGAGGGGTTGGGAGTGAGTTTCCTGTCCTTCTTCCTGCTCCCCCACCCCCAACACACACATGAATACGGCCCCTCCGACTTCCTTCCCTCCTTCCTGTCCCATTGCCATTCCCAGTCGCTGAGAGGGTCAGGGACCCAGGTGGCCCCAGAGCCCGGCCCGGCAGGCAGTCCAGCCCCGCCCCCCGCGGTGGGGAGGGGGAATCCCATTCTTCTCTTAAAGGGGCTGAGAGGCTCCAAAGCAGTGCACTCAGAGCAGCACAACCTTTCTGCCGAAGGTGGTCCGGCCCGAGCCCTTGGCGCCCTACTCTGAGTCAGACTCTGAGATACGGATTAATTTCCCAATGAATCCCTCCAGGGGGGTGATTTGGGCTGCTTTTTCAGATGAACAGAACTGAGGCTCGGGGAAACGGAGCCACGGCCCAGGCACACAGCTCATCGGTGCTGGAGCTGGGACCCGTCAACCCCGGTGCCGGTGCCGGTGCCGGTGCCGGGTTCCAGGGCTCATGTGCTTGCTCTCGGCAGCAGGGAAACTAGGATGAGCCCTGAGGGACCGCTCCTCCAGGCTCTCGCCCCTCCTCCCCTCCCATTGACCCACGGGTAAACTGAGGCCCGGAAACGCAAAGGGGCAAGCCTCCGTTTAGAGCAGTGGTTCTCAACCTTCTGGCCCTTTAAACACAGTTCCTCATGTTGTGACCCAACCATAAAATTATTTTCGTTGCTACTTCATCACTGTCATGCTGCTACTGTGATGGATCGTCATGTCAATATCTGATCTGCAGGATGGTCTTAGGCGACCCCTGTGAAAGGGTCGTCGGACCGCCAAAGGGGTCGCGACCCACAGGTTGAGAACCGCTGATTTAGAGAAACACTCAGGGGCAGGGATGGGCAAGGGTCTGAGACTTTCATCTCAGAAGTGAGGGCTCTTTCTTTTTTTTATATTTTATTAATTTTTTACAGAGAAGAAGGGAGAGGGGTAGGGAGTTAGAAACATCGATGAGAGAGAAACATCGATCAGCTGCCTCCTGCACACCCCCTACTGGGGATGTGCCCGCAACCAAGGTACATGCCCTTGACTGGAATCAACCTGGGACCCTTGAGTCCGCAGGCTGACGCTCTATCCACTGAGCCAAACCAGTCAGGGCAAGTGAGGGCTCGTTCTGACACTTTCATGACTGGGGTGTTGAGTCAACATCCCTTTTCTGAGCCTCGGTGTTCCTACCATCTGCCAAATTGGGAAATAACAGTGACCACAACGATAATAATAATAAAAGCTACCAGTATAATTGCTTAGTGCCTTACATGCAGCATTTCATTCATTTAATTCTCCCAGTATCTAAGATGAAACATTAATAATAATAATAATAATAATAACAATAATAATAAATTACAATGATGGCTAGCATTGAAGGTCTGCAGTGTGCCGTGCCAAGAAAAATTATGGAAAACATTTGGTACCGGCCAAATCATTGAATCCATACAATTCTATTATGTTATCCGTCTTACCGACGGCAAAGTGCGGCCCAGAGAGGTTAAGTAACTTGCCCAAAGTCAGTCAGCTAATCAGAGGCTGAGCCGTGATTCGAACTCGGGAGGCTGCCTCCATTGTGCGGGCAAACACCGTAGGGAACCTCATTTTCAGGTGAGGATAGGCTCAGCGAGCTGGGGAACTCCTCTGGGGTGTCCCAGCAGGTTGTGGCAGACGGGGCAGACGGAGTTCTTGCCCAGGGCACCTGCCCCGTTCTTGGGGGCCGATAGAGGAGATGGTGGCTGTTAAACTGGCTTCCGGGTACCATGACTGGCAGGCAGGGGCGGCTGGGAGGGAGATGAAGCTCTGAGGACAGGAGGCGTTAGGTGAAGAGGTGGCTGGAAACTCCAGTTAGAAGCAGCAGATGACCAGGCTGAGGGGCAGTAACAAAGAGCGTCCCCCTCGAGTACAGATGATAACTCTGAAGGTGCCAGTAGAATGGCCCCCGTACTTCTGGCCGTGTTCCCACCTCTGTCACCCCCATATATAAACAGAAACGCACGCTTCACCCCCCACCCGTAGCTTACACCAGCCAGGTCCTGTTCCCGGCATCCCTCACATCCCTTAACACAAAGACAACGGCACCAGGGTTAAGGGCGCTCGGGTGGGACCTTCCAGGGCCCGTCTCCTCCCTGTCCCTGTCCCTGTCCCGTGCTTGGTGTGGGCCCCTCAGGCACCCTGTTTCGCTGCTCTGAGGCTCAGTCTCCTCGTCTGCAAAATGGGGACCGTAAGTCCTCCCTCTGCCTCTCCAGGCTGCTGTGCGGGTTCGGTGAGGTTGCGTAGGTGAAGTGAGGCCTGGCAGGTGGCAAGCACTCAATAATCAATAGCTGTCATTCAGTATTTTTATTATTATTGTTGTTGTTGTTGTTGTTGTTGTTGCCATGAGAATGTCACTGTCCTGTTCCGCCACTCACGGGTGAATTCCCCCAAGGGAGTCATTCCCCACTCACCTTCCTCTCACTCAGAGACCGTGTCACCACACAAAGTCAGCATCACACCTGCCGGCGCTCATCCCTTCAGGGGCCGGCTCCAGTAGTGTTACACTTCTCACACGCGCGCACCATCCTTCACGGAAAGGCATCCCAGACCTGGCGTCCCCCCATCCTCGGCGGTACCCTCCAGCACCCTCACACGCCCCATGACAAGATCAGCCTCAGCCTCAGCCTCCGCACACCTCACAGAACACGTGACCCTGCCGCCCCGGACCCCAGGCAGGAGCAGGTGCCATGGGTACAGCACCCGGCTTTGGCTTCCCCAGGCCGCTGTCACGGAAAACAGCACCGCCACAACGTACACCCCCAGCCCTACCTTTGCATGGGTGACCTCCCGTTCAGATCAAAGCCGCCTTTCAGGGTCCACTCTCTGACTGTAAAAAGGGCCACTCCTTCCCAGCACCCCAGATCTTTGGTTCAGGTGAACGTTATTTAGAGGGGCGGGGGGGTGGTGGTGGTCGCTGTTTGGAAGCCTTCAGAAGCACTCCTGAGGAGGTGGGCACCCAGGGGCGGGCGGGGGGGGGGGGGGGAGACCAGAGACTCATAAAGGCTAGAAGAGGGAAGACAGCCCCTTCCCAAGGTGGAAATACTTGCAACTGTAGCCGGAGGGACACAGATGAATCAGGAGAGCCGAAGCTGGCATCTCTTCAGTCCCTGGCATGAGTAGAGGGAGCTACCTGAGCCCAAGGAAAGTGCTAAGAGGGGGGTGGAGCATGGGTGGGTGGAACGTTCTGGCATCTCGATTCTGCGATTCTGCGTCGGTAGAAGGAAGAACTTTTTTCACAGGCAGAGTCCTGAGTATTCAAACAGGGTGGGATGGGTGAGGCTTGGGGGCTCCAGGGTCAGCAGAGGTTGCGTGTCTCCCCTTGCTGCAAGGCAGGCTGGGAAATAGAGGCCTGGCTTCTTCCCCGGGGAAGTGGGACTCACCCGGGGAGAAGTGCCCTCAAATAGGAAGGACACGCAGATTCGAGAGAGGACCAGACTGGTGGCCAGGATGGGGACGCCTGGGACCTAGAGTTCGGAGTTTGAGCAGGTGGGAGATCTCAGCTGCTGAGACTGGCTGAGGAGGGGGCTCCAGATTGCCACTAGTCTGATCCAGCGACCACCTAGCACCCCTGGATGGTTTAAGGGGTCCATGGAGAGACTTTTTTTGTTGTTTTTTCACCATTGTGTGCTCATATGAATGCGCTTTGTGGGGGAGACACAGCATACATGTTAAAAGTGATTGGATTTAAGGTAAAGGGACTGCCTGTCTTGTGTCATGATATATCCCCGGCACCTAAAACCAGGCCTGGCCCTGGCCGGGGGGCTCAGTTGGTCGGGCGTTGTCCCATGCTCCAAAGGGTTGTGGGTTTGGTTCCTGGTCAGAGCACATACCTAGGTTACGGGTTCGATCCCCCGTCAGGGCGCGTAGGGGAGGCAGCCGATGGATGTTTCTCTCTCACATTGATGTCTCTCTCTCTCTCTCTCTCTCTCTCTCTCTCTCCCTCTCTCCCTTCTTCTCTCTCTGAAGATCAATAGGAACATATATTCAGGTGAGGATTTAGAAAAAGACATTATAAAATAAGGCCTGGCACATATAGTGGGTGCCAGGAAGGATTTGTTGGAGGAAGCGAGGGAAGAGGGAGAGAAGGAAGGAAGGAAATAGTAGTGCAGAGGGATGGGAAAAGGCAACATTGAAGAAGGTGGCAGGAGGACGAAGAGTATCACAGAGATACTGAGGCAGGAGAATGGGCGCAGGGTCTCACTTCTGCCAGTGAGAAGCCATTTCTCCTCCACGAAGCAGGGAAAAGCCAGGGCAGCCCCTAAGGGGGTAAGTGATGGAGGAAGAGGGGTCTCCCCTCCTTTTCATATTTCCCAGCAAAACCCCAAATCTTAGAGGCTCATTTCCCCACTTAGAGAACACTTCCATGTGTCAGACACTGTGATAAGAACTTATATTCATGAAGCACGTAATAATAATAGAAATAATTGCCCTGCCAGGGTGGCTCAGCTTGTTGGAGCATCACCCATACAACAAAAGGTTGCAGGTTCAATTCCCAGTCAGGGCACATACAGGAGGCAATCAATAGATCAGTGATGGCGAACCTATGACACCACGCGAACTCATTTTTTTGGTTGATTTTTCTTTGTTAAATGGCATTTAAGTATATAAAATAAATATCAAAAATATAAATCTTTGTTTTACTATGGTTGCAAATATCAAAAAATTTCTATATGTGACACGGCACCAGAGTTAAGTTAGGGTTTTTCAAAATGCTGACACGCCGAGCTCAAAAGGTTCGCCATCACTGCAATAGATGTTTCTCCCTCACATCTCTCTCTCTCTCTCCGCTCTCTCTAAAAATCAATAAAAATGTATCCTCAGGTGAGGATTATAATAATAATAATAATAATAATATGATGATATCTAACATTTTTCAAGTGCTCCATGTGCCTGAAACCATCCTAAGTACTTTACAGTTTATCATTTTATTACTGACAGTAGCCCTGTGGGGTAGCACTATCATGTCCCCATTTTACAGGTGAGAAAACTGAGGCCCACGGGCACACGGGCTATCGGTGACAAAATTCACACTCAGTCTAGGGCTGTTTCTGCCATTTCCTATGGGAATTCTGACAAAACCTGGGAAGTATGAGAAAGGGCACAGGAAATGGGGTGGGGACCAGTTTTCTTCAGAGCAGATGAATATCTTCTCTCTTCAAGAGGGAAGCTGGCTGGAGGGAAGATGGGGACTGGAGTCAGAGGACGAAAGAGAACTGAGCCCTAGTGAGAGGGGAAGGATCTCCCTGTAACTGAACCCTCTTTCTGAGCCTTCCAGGAGGTAGAGAACTAGCCCTCATCTCTGAGCCAGGTTTAGGGGCAGGGCAGACAAGGGGCCACCTCTGGGAACCCAGGGGAGAAAGGGAATTGGGGGGAGGGCTGGGATGATGGATGGGAAGGCACCCTGGGGCGAGCCAATTACCTAATAGGCTTAATGGTCTGATTAGGCAAGTTTAAGAGGATTGCCTTGGGCTCAGGGAAACCCCTTCATTCTGGACCCCCTCCCAATGCAGGCACAGCCACATTCAACCCCTCACCCTCAGACACCCCACCTTAGCACATCGGGGAACCCAGAACCTTCCATCCTAAGGGACCAGGTAGAGATGGGCAGGGCTCCCAGGCCCTGACCCTGCTCCCATTTTTCCCAGCAGTTTCTCCTTATCTGAATGTTGGAATGTTGGAGTTTCATGGGAGAACATTGAAAATAGGTTTCCTTTGCTTGGGAGGTGTTTTACAACCTTAAGCTTTGGAGACAGGACGACCTGGCTCCCCCCTCCCCTGTCCCCCTACTCCCCACCCCCACCCCCCCGCCACCCCCATGTTTATTGCATGCCTACTACTGCTGGGCACCGGTCAGTCCCTGGGACACCAGGGTGAGCTCTAGTGCATGGCCCACAGTGGGCTTCGGTGATACATTGCTCTGAATACATCCCCTCCTCAGAGTTTAAGGAAAGCTTCCAAGAGTTAAGAGGCATTTGAGTGGGGATCTGAAGGACAAAAGGAATTCATTGGGGGGAGGGGAGTTGCAGACACAGAGAATGTGCAAAGGCCCTGAGGTGGGACGGAGGAAGAAATGTTGGAGGAACAGAAAGGAAAGTATGTCTAGTGCCCATAGAGAAAGACCAGGACCTGCAGCTGGAAAGGTGGGCGAGCCCGATCACCAAGGGACTTCGGTTGAGAAGTCAACAGTTTGGTTAGAAGGTAGGAGAGGCAAGGCACTGGCCTTGAGACTGCGTTAACCAAGAGCTTTATCCATGACCAAGGAAATGGCCATAACAAAGAATGGCCAAGCCCCACAGACACCCTTGGCACCACCTTGGCACCTCCGGTCTTGAGACTGACTGTCCTTGAACGCGTTGGCCTTTGGCCACGGGCAGTGGAGGGTGTTAAACAAGGGAGGGCCAAGAACCAAGCAGAATCGCATTTGAATCTCAGCCCAGCAACTAACTGTCTTGGTGCCCTTGGGCTGGTGACCTGGAGCTGGTGCCTCTCCGTCTCTGAGTCCCTCCGTGCCTCAGTTTCCTGTTTTGTAAAAATGGGGCTCGTCTACCCCCCTCACTGGCAGGTTGCGAGGAATGGACAAGTTCAACCTTGCCAAGCAGCACAGCGCCAGGGCTGTATGAGTGTTGAGGACATTTCTGGAATCCGGCCGCCTCCCTCTCACCTCTCGCTGCCTCCACCAGTCAAACTGCCATCACCTCCTGCCCAGGCCTTTGCAGTCCCCTCCTCGCTGGGCTCCCAGCTCTTCACCCTGGCTGCTCTCAGTCTGCTCCCCTCCTGGGTGCCAGAGGGATCTGGCAACCTAAGTCAGAGCACATCCCTCCTCTGCTCAGAGGCCTCCGTGGCGCCCATCTTATTTGGGTAGAAACCAAAGACGTCACGGTGGGCCACAAGCCTGAACACCCCGCCACCACCACCCCTCTGAGCCCTCATCTCTTCCCACTCTCCACTCTCACTCAACCCCAACCACCGGCCGCCGCACTCCCTGAAACAACCCAGGCATAACCCCGCTCCAGGGCCTCTGTCCTTGCTCTGTCTCCCAATAGCCACAGCCGGGGGACAGGATAGCATGGTTCAGAGCTAGGACCCTGGATCTCAGCCCTGTCACCTATGCAAACGGGGGCGCTTTCTTCACCTTTGTTTCTCATCTGTAGAATGGGTGGGTGTGTGTGTGTGTGTGTGTGTGTGTGTGTGTGTGTGTGTTTTGTGTGTGTGGGGGGGGGGTTGTTGTTGTCAGTCTTCACCAGAGGATATTTTTTCATTGATTTTTAGAGAGAGTAGAAGAGTGGGAGGGAGGGGGAGAGAGAGATACATCAATTGGTCGCCTCCCCACACATACCCCAACCGACTGACCGGAGGCTGGGATCAGGGATCAAACCTGCAGCCTAGATACTTGCCCTTGACTGGGAATCGAACCCGCAACCCTTGGCAACATCGGCCTAAACGAGAATGGGTTTTTTAAAAGTACCTCCCTCGCCGCATCAGTGTGAAAATGAGAGGAACTGGCTTTTGTAAGTGCTTGGGAGAGAGTCTAGCTCTAGCACATAGTAGGGCTGCAGCGTGTTTGACAGAGAAAGCCCCATTCTCGGGAGGGCTTTCCTGGCTGCCGGACCTGACAGCGCAGCCCCTCCACTCCCCAGCCCTTTCCTGCCTCTTTTTGTTTCCCTCGCACTCACCACCGTCTGACAGCCATGCTGTCTGTCCCCCCCTTAGGAGAACGTAGCTGTGCAAGCTCTTGGCTTAACGACTAAAACCCTCGCGGCCTCATTTTATGCGCGAAATCAGGGAGTTTGCTTCTTTCGTGGCTGTTTGGCCAGCACAGTGCTAAACACACAGCAGGTGCTCGGTGACTACTGGCGAGTGAATGAATGATCATTATTTTCCTTTCTGCTGTCCTCATGGTCATTGCTCCTGTATGTTAGTCACCGTGAGCCCAGTGGTTTCCTAGGGCACCCCGTGCTGGCACCTGAAGAAGGGGGACCCCGAAAGGTGAAGACCCCTCCGCCACTCCCCTCCCCCTGACTCTCCTCCCGCCGTGTGCCCCTGCAGAGGAGGGTGAATACTTCCTGAAGGTGCTGATCCCTAGCTACGCAGCGGGCTCCATCATTGGCAAGGGCGGGCAAACCATCGTGCAGCTACAGAAGGAGACAGGAGCCACCATCAAGCTCTCCAAGTCCAAAGACTTCTATCCGGGTAAGCCCCTGCCAGGACTCTGCCCATCCCTCCCACCTGGGCCCTGGAGGAGTGGGAGCAGCTGCCCCAGGGACTGTGAGAGTGGTGGGGGACCTCCCCTCCCCCTAAGTGGGGGGCGGGGGGGGGGGTTGAGGACAGAGCTGCTCTCAGCCCCTGGGGCCAGGCCCAGAGCAGATGGGGGTGGGGGCAGGGCCAGACAATGGACCTGCTGCATATTCATGAGCTCATTTGCATGATGTGCTGGCAGATGTGCCCCTTCCCACACACCTGCCCCTTTGGGTCAGTTGGAGGAGCTTGCGCGGAGGGGCAGGGAGGCAGGTGTTAGGATGCTCCTTGGGGCTTGGGGGCCAGCCATCCTTGTCACACACACACACTCTGTTCCCCCTACTCTGTCCCTTTGGGTTTCTCTGTCGCCCCATCTTGCCCACTCTGAGTCTCACTGGTTTTCTGCCTGTTTTGTCTCTTTCTCATTCTATCTCTGACTTTCCCACCTTTTGTTCCCTTAGACTCCAGTCCCATCGGCCCCTCTCTGTCTCCCCTGGCTCTGCTGGCTTGTCCCTCACATCTTGTTCTCAGCCTCTCATCCGGTCTGTCTGTCGTCCGTCTCTGCCTTTCCCTCTCCCTCCCCTCTGCTTTCCCTCCCTTTCTATCTTCCCATCTCTACTCCCCATCTTTTCCTTTCCCCCCACCTCTCATATTCTCCCCTTTTTCTTTCTCTTGCTCTCCCGACTGCATCTGTCCAATCACCCATTCAGCCAGTGTTCGGTAGCACCCCTCAATGAGGTCAGCCTCTGTTGGGGATGCCCCTCACTCCTCCCTCCCTCCGCCTGCCCATCGCTGCCTTTATGTTTCTCTCCTTTTCCTACGCCTCAGCTCCCTTCTGCGTGGTTTCATTTTTATCTTGTCCTCTCTCCAAACCCGACTTTCTTCTGCCTCTCCTCCATGTCTGTCTGCTTTCCCACAGCCATACATTTTCAACGCCCCTCCGCTCTCTCTAATCCCCCTCATACCTCTCACCCTGCATGTCTCCCTCCCAGGACCAATGCCCATGCTGGGCATCTAGGATTTCAGGGAAGCCCCCCAATTATCGCACATTTGCCCCAGCTGGTTCTAGTTCATCCTTAATCCCCTTGGATTTTTTTTAGGTCAAACACCAGAGATGGAGCCCAGGGTCAGGACACATTTATTCATTCTCTCTCTCTCTCTCTCTCTCTCTCTCTCTCTCTCTCTCTCTCTGCCCCTCCCCCGCAGTAAGCAGCTTTGGCAAGAGGTTTAGAGAACAGTCCAGGGAACCAGGCAAGCCCCCCCTTTCTCTTCTCCCCTGGCCCAGTGGCCCCCAGGCCCCTCCAGCCCACAAGAGACAGATAAGACCTCTGCTTGGGACATGCATCCGAGGACACTGGGTTTCTTGCCCCTGAATCACATTCTGAGACATGAGACACGTCATCATCCCCTCCCAACTCAGTGACACACCCCGCAGACCGGGCAGCTGGGAACCCCAGAGGATGGGACAGTCATTGACTCTCCGGGGATAAATACAATTCAAACAAACATAAGCCAGCGTCTGTCCCCGGTCCTTGGACGTGCGACCAGCCTCCCTCCCTGCTCCAGATCATATGGCCTGTGCCAGCTCCTGACTCATACACAGCACCCAGCCACTCTACCCGAGTCCTGTCCCTAGGACTTCCCAGGACCACGGGAACACAAGATGCTACTGCTCAAGACAAATAGCTACTTCCCTCTGCTTCTGGCTGACACCCTTTCAATCATTCATTCAGCACACATTCTCTGAGCAGCTCCTCTATGCCATCCTGTGCTGGACAGAGATGGGGACACAGCCATGACTGAGGTGCCCAGCCTTGCCCTCTCGAATCTCACATCCCAGTATGGAAGACAGACCCAACATAAGTGGTGATCCAGAGTGGTCAGGGCGAGGTGAGGAAGCCCAGAGGATGGTGAGCGCTCAGAGGGGGCACTCGACTCAGCCTGGGGAGGTCAGGAAGGCTTCCTGGAGGAGGAGCCCAGAACAATAACTATAAGTGAGTGAGGTAGAGGGCTGTTTATTCAGTCTGGCTGAAGCGTAGAGAGCAGAAGAGAAATGGAAAGGTTCTGCTAGGCCTAGTAGGTTCCCACATGAACACATACACTGCACTTGTGTGTCTACTATAACACCTACGTGGCCCTTAACCTCAAGGGAGGGGCAGAACGCAAAGGGGGATCCCTCCTGGGTACAGGAAACCCCAAACCCCAGATTTAATCCTTTCGGGTCATCCATGGAGACACTGAGACCCAGAAAGAGAGTCAGGTCCCTGGCCGAAGCCGCACAGACTCCTGCGCACTCACCCAGACACCCTCGTGATTCGAAACTCCTCCTGAATTTGAGCATCCATCTGAAGCCCTGGCCCCTATCCCAGAAGGAAAACAGACACACACGATTTTTAAAAATTGATTTATAATATATTTGCACCAAAGGACAAAATCCTAAGTGACCACTTAATAAATTCACACATATCCTTTTTTACTGTCAAAAATACAAAAGCAGCCCTGGCCTGTGTTTCCCAGTGGTTAGAACATCAGCCGGTGCACCAAAGGCTCCTGGATTTGCTTCCCAGTCAAGGGCACCTACCTGGGTTGCAGGTTTGCCCCCCACCCCCGATTCGGAGGCAACCATTCGATATGTCTCTCTCACATAGATGCTTCTCTCTCTCCTTTCTCTCTCTTTCTTCCCCCACCCCTCTTTCACTCTTTCTCCCAGTCCCTCCCTTCCACTCTCTCTGAAAAGTAATGGAAAAAATATCCTCGGGAAAGGATTAACAACAACAACAAAAAAAAAGAAGCAAAACTGCAATCCTGTTATGCCTCTCTTCCCCCCCAACCCCTCCCCCCCCCACACATATTTCACACCCCGAAAATTCAGTACATGTGGCTCAGTGGTTAAAAGCTCAGACTCTACCCTGGCCGGTTTTCCCAATGGTTAGAGCTTTGGCCTGTGGACTGAAGGGCTCAGTTCCCGGTAAAGGGCACATACCTCGGTTGCAAGTTCCACATGCGGGGTGGGGGGAGGGTCAGCAGCCAATCGATGTGTCTCTCTCACATCGATGTTTCTCTCTCTTTTTCTCTGCCCGCCTCCTCCCTCCTTTCCACTCTCTCTAGAAATCAATGGAAAAAGTATCCTCGGGTGAGGATTAAAAAAAAAAAAAATCAGACTCTGAGCCAGACACCTGGGTTCACAACCCTGATCTTTCACTCCGGGATGAGTGAACGTGGACAAACCCCAAAGCTCCTCTGTGCCTCAGTGCCCTTAGCAGTAAGTCAGGAATAATAATGTCGCCTGTCTGATATATTAAAGTGAACAAATATATATAAAGTGCTTAGAACGGCGCCTGGTGCCGGGTGTTATGTAAGCACCAGCTGTTATTATTGGACAGTCTCACCGAGTTTAACTGGGCCCCGTAAAAGCCCTGCGGACCCGGGTTAAGAACCACAAGGGGAGGGGAGATCACAGACTCTCTGAGCCGGAGAGAAACCCCGCAGTGATGGAGAACCCGGCCACTTCATCCAGGCTCTCCCTGGGGCCGCCCCGAATCCCCCCAGTTCCCACCCTGACCCACACCCTTTCCTATTTACACCCAGACGGAGGCAGCCTGCACGCTGACTCACCCTTGGCTCAGACCAAGCCATTGTTCTGGGGGGGGGGGGGGGGGGGGTCAGAGTGAGGAACAGCGGCCCAAAGGAGATGGAGGATGTCAACTGCACAAGTGACCCAAGACAGGGACACCCGCACAGGGCAAGACTGGCCTGCGAGGCTGCGAGGTGGCAAGCGAGGGGTCAGAGCAGTAGCACCAGCACGCTGCGTGAGAACGCCCCCAGGACACTGGACATGCGCCCCAGTGTCCCAGACAGGCAGTCACGTGAAGCCTGGCACACACTCAAAACCAGGGAGCTAACTGGTCCTACAGACGGAGTCCCACCAGAGAGACACACACAGCCCCACGCACCAAACAGGGCCAGCTCACCCAGGCGCTCACATCGTCAGACCGGCCCGTTCATAGCAGAGTCTTCTTTGGCTGTAATACATACAGTCCCCCACACAGTCTTACATCCTGACACCTGGGTCTGCCTGTAGGTCTCTTTCTCATGTTTACACACACATCAGTCATAGTCTTGTCTATATCCTATACACACTGTCACACGCCTATACATTCATACCACGTACCCGTCATTCAGATAGTGTTTTGAACACGAGGGTGTCAGGCTGTCTCTTTCCTTTACACACCTGTACACACATATAGGCACACACACATACTGGCATACAGTTACAGTGGTACACATTCATTGTATAGCCTCAGTGTTGCTTCCTGAGATTCTTTGTCTCCTTCAAATTCACAGTGTACTTAACCTTGAACATCACAGCGACGTTCTCACATACAAGAGTACACACAAACTCCTTTCCTGGAATCACTATGTCATGCAGTCCGTTTATCTCTCATCTCTTCTGCCCTTTCTCTTATACACACATACTCTGATAAAGATCATTTACCCAGTCCTGCCCCCAAGTGAACACACGCGTGTGCTCACACACACACACCACTCAACCAGAGTCACAAATATACACACACTGCTCTCACAGTGTCACCCAGTGTGTGTCTCCCACAGAATTACCCCAACACCACCCAGAGTTCTCCCCACTGCCCCCCAGCACATGCACACACACACACACACACACACACACACACACAATGACACAATGATGCCTGGGTCAGAACCAGAGCCAATATGTGGAGAATTTCCAGCAAAGGCACCCAGTCCCCCATTGCCTAAGCTCCCATGAGTTGCCTTTGACCCCCTCTGCCCTCCCCTGTGTCCACACCCATGCCCTCCCCCACCCCTCAGCCCTCCATCTGGTGGGTCCAGGCAGGCACTCAGGCCTCTCTTCTGTCTCCCCATCCCCCAACCCTTCCCCATCCTCTCCAAAAGCCCAGAGGCCCTCGCTGCAGGCTTTCAGGGGTTGCCATGGCAACAGGGCCTCATCCCTCGTCCCCCTGGGGGTGGGCTGAGGACCCGGCCAGCCAGACCGATAAGGGGGTTCCAGTTACTGTGGCAACCGTTGCAGGCCTGAGCTCTCCCGCTTCTGGAAGGGGGGGGGGGGGGAGTGAGTGAATGGTTGCCAAAGCAACCGGGAGCCAGCAAGGACTGGGAAGAGGCAGCTGAGCCCTGTCTCCCCTGCCCAGGGCTGCTGTGGGCATCGCCAAGCACTTAAGCATCATTCTTCCATCCCCTCGGGTTGTTTTAGGGGAGGGGAGGGCCGTGAAGTGCAGGTTACAAAACAGGGATTCCACTCACTCCCCCAGCTGCCCGCGATGGCCCGGGAGCCCGTGCCAGCTCCACCGGCTTACCATGTGACCCCACATTCCCAGGTCCTCCGTTTTCTCTTCTCTTGCCATTAACCGGGGCCCGTCTCTTCCTTGCTCAACAGGAACCACAGAGCGAGTGTGCCTGGTGCAGGGCACGGCAGAGGCCTTGAACGCCGTGCACAGCTTTATCGCCGAGAAGGTCCGAGAAATCCCACAGGCGATGACCAAGCCTGAGGTGGTCAACATCCTTCAACCCCAAACCACAATGAACCCCGACAGAGCCAAGCAGGTCAGCACGGGGCAGCGTGGGTTTCTGTACAGCTGGTGCGGTTCGGGAAGTGACACCTTCTCCCATCACTGGATGGTTATGGGGCTCAAAGGGTTCATGTTGATCACATGTTGGGCAATCGAATACACGGCCGTGGTTAGTATTATTACTCTTAGGGAGTCCGCCTGGGGACTCCAGACTTCCGGTCTAGGTCAGTGGTCGGCAAACCGCGGCTCGAGAGCCACAGGCGGCTCTTT
This sequence comes from Myotis myotis, assembly GCF_014108235.1. NCBI lineage: Eukaryota > Metazoa > Chordata > Mammalia > Chiroptera > Vespertilionidae > Myotis > Myotis myotis. The sequence goes on from NW_023416340.1 coordinate 2,039,247, forward strand.
GGCCCCTTGAGTGTGGCTCTTCCACAAAATACCACGTGCAGGCGATTGAAACTTCGTGGCCCATGCGCAGAAGTCGGTTTCCGGCCTGGGCGAGTCTATTTTGAAGAAGTGGCGTTAGAAGAAGTGGGGGTACCTTCGCTGAGGTCGACCCCTCAGATTGAGGACGTTTTTAGCAAAGGCCAGCTTAGGAGCACCCTAATGAAGTTAATAACAATGTACCTACCCATATAGTTTCAGTTTAAAGAATTTGGCTCTCGAAAGAAATCTCAATCGTTGTACTGTTGCTATATGGCTCTGTTGACTAATGAGTTTGCAGACCACTGGCCCACAACCCCCTGCGCCCCCCTCCTTCCTGGGACCCTCCACAGCCTCTCCGCCCCCATCTCATCCCATTGTCTCTCCCGGCAACCTGCCTCCCACTTCCGGTCCTCACCGGAAGTAACCTCAGCGACAGCCCGTCCACCTCCCGCGGCGCTGAGCCTCTCATACTCCCTCTCTCCGTGAATTATTGTACGGGGGCAGCCACCATTTTGGAGAAAGGATGTTTCGTTAGCGAGCGAGGGGCGGGTCCTTCTCCGACAGAGCGCTCCCGTCAGCGTCACTCCGCCGTCTCAGTTCCGGGGAAGCGGCGGCCGCCAGGGGCGTGGCTGGGAGCGGACCAATGGCTTCCCAGGCCTCCCCGGTTGCCATGACCACGGTGCGGCAGGTGGGCAGCTGCGGAGCCCCCAGCGGCTGCGGCGTCTGGAGCGCAGGGACCCAGGCGGAGGGGCGCGCGGGGCGAGCTGCGCATGTCCGTTCTCTCTCCCCGCTCCCGCTCCCATCGTCCTGCACGCGAGGTGTCAGAGGGGCCGGAAGCCCTGGGCGGCGGACAGGCCGCTTGCGAGGGTTCCTGAATGTCTGCCTAGAAACGAATGGAGGGCCTTGGCAAAAGGCATCTGGAAGTCTTGGTCATTCTTGTTGCTCTGAGGTGGGGGACCGCGTTTCCCCAAGCTCGTGGGGGAAACGGTGGCGGGAGAGCCTCGGAAGAATGCTGCCCAGCTGAGCGTCCCCCCCAAAAAAGGACCGCGGGGCTTGCGGCGCGGTCGCTGTCCTTGGTGCTGAATCCGCTCCGCTCCCTTCGCCCCGCCGGCCTCTCCCACCAGCAGCTGACCCACAGTTTGCAGGAAAGCGAGGGTATTGCCTCTTCCCTCCACCTTGGTCGCTGCCACAAGGGACCCTGGGTTCACCAAGAGTTTGTTCATGTTGCAGGGGGCATGGGGTCAGCACCGTCTGTGCCTGAGCCTCCCACCCCCACCCCCTAATCCACAGGAACTCTGAGACCGTGGAGTCGAAGGTTTCTAGAAGCAGGGTTTTTCCTCTGCCTTATTATTACTCCGGGACCCCACGGAATGAGGGGGACAATGACTGCAGGCTCGGGCCCTGGAGTCCGATGTAGAGTTGAATCTTACTCTGACACTTCTGGCCTGTGTGACCTTGAGCAAGTGACTTGATTTCTCCGTGCCTCATTTTCCCATCTGTACAATGGGCTTTATTATGGTACCCGCTTAAGGTGGTAGTTCATGTTCACTGATGTTTGAAAATCGCTTAGCATGGATGCCTAATGCATGGAAAGTACTCAAAAAAAATGTTAGCTGTTGTTACTGTTATTATGGGAATTTTTTTAGTTAGGAGACAGGTCGGGCTGTTCCCTTTTTCCTTGGACTTGCTGTATTACTTACTCTGGGTCTTCTTCCTTTCTGTGAGCCTCAGTTTCCCTTTCTTTACCGTGTGGGAGCTGGGCCAAACCAGGGATTATAAATGGAAATGCCTCCAGGATTCAGAAAGGGAACGTGAAGGATTGAGGACCAAGGCTTCATCATAGAGATATAATACCACCCTTTAAGGGGGCAGCTGCTGCTCAGCTACACTTGATACTTGCCCTTTGGGAATGTGGACATAGGGTTGCCACATCTTCCAAATTTTTCAAAAGAAGCCAGAAATATTTGAAACCAGCTGATTTTTTAAAGGACAGCTTCGATTTTGAAGCACCGTGTGGCGCCCTAGCTGGTTTGGCTCAGTGGATAGAGCACCGGCCTGCAGACTGAAGGGTCCAGGGTTTGATTCCGGTCAAGGGCACATGCCTGGTTGCAGGCTCTATCCCCAGTAGAGGGCGTGCAGGAGGCAGCTGATCAATGATTCTCTCTCATCATTGATGTTTCTGTCTTTCTCTCCCTCTCCCTTCCTCTCTGAAATCAATCATATATATATATATATATATATATATATATATATATATATATATATACAGAGCCATATAGCAACACTGTGTGGCTATAGGCTGGCTATGGCCTAAGGACCACCAGTTTGCCACCAGTTTTGCTAAACGGGTGATGCTCAGCCTTTGCTAGTATCTGAATTATCTAGGTAGCTTACAATATATACTCCAGGGTCCCCACCCTGACCCAGAATTTCTGGGGCTAAGGCCTTGGAATCTGAATGTGGATTCTGGCCTGGGATCAGATCCTAGCTCTGTCATTCACTATCTGGTACCTGTAACCTTGAGTAAGTTACTGAACCTCTCTGTGCCTTTATTTTCCAATCTGTATAAAGTGATGATAATAATAGTACATACCTTGTTGGGTTGTTGCCAGGATTAAGTAAGTTGCTGTATGAAAGTTTAGAAAAGTGAGTGGCACATGGTAAACACCATTAGCTGCTGCTGCTGCTGCTGCTGCCATGGTTATTGCTGCTGCTGCTGTTGTTGTTGTTGTTACTGTTAGTTTAAAATCTCCAGACTTGCAAATCACGGGACAGATGGTCTCCGAGGTCCTTCTGGCTCTCAAATGCCTACAATTCAGTGGCTCGATGATTCCAGGATTCTACGCATGTATTATTCTAAGATTCTCCTGTTCTGACATCCTGAGACTCCAGGATTCCGTGGAGCTGTCCCCACCGGTCACTCTAAGATGCTGTGGTTCTCCATTCTGGGCCTGTTGTGAAGGCAGCGACTGTTTTTCTGAGGGCTTCCCTTGCACCAGGCACCAGGCAGTCGCTTTAGTCGTTGAATATCCCCAGTCATTGCCTGAGTAGCTGTGATCATGTCAGAGTGGGAGATGAGGAAACTGAAGCACAGAGAGGGGAAGCCATTTGCTTTCACCGTTTCTGGGTGATCGGTTTTGGGGTGAAATGATTCCATCCTCCCCCGTGGCTCTGAAAGGCGCTATCACACACTAGGCACCTCTTTGCTGTCGGGTCTGGTTTTGGACTTTCTTTTGTTCTGTCCCTTCACTTGTCAGACTTCTTATTTTCTAATGACTTGTTTTTGAAATAACAGTTGTATTGAGATATAATTCACATACAGTAAAGTTCACCATTTCAAAGTTTGTAATTCAGTGGTTTTAGTACAGTCACAAAGTATACTAAATGCATTGTTATTATGGGAATAGCTCGACCTGTCTTCTGACTAAAAAAATCCCATAATAACAATAAAATGCATTGATCACCACTATCTAATTCCCAAACATTTCTCACCACCTCAAAAAAGCTCTGTAGCCAAAACCGGTTTGGCTCAGTGGATAGAGCGTCGGCCTGCGGACTGAAAGGTCCCGGGTTCGATTCCGGTCAAGGGCATGTACCTGGGTTGCGGGCACATCCCCAGTGGGAGATGTGCAGGAGGCAGCTGATCGATGTTTCTCTCTCGTCGATGTTTCTAACTTTCTATCTCTCTCCCTTCCTCTCTGTGAAAAATCAATAAAATATATTTAAAAGGGGGGGAGGTTGGGGGTTAATGGGGGGGATGAGGACACATTTGTAATACCTTAACTAATAATAAAAAAAAAAAAGGAAGAAAAAAATATATATATATATATATTTAAAAAAAAAAAAAAAAAAAAAAGCTCTGTAACCATTGACGGTCACTCTCCATTCACTCTGGCCCCCCTCCCAGCCCTTCCCACCACTGATTATTTTGGTGTCTAGGGATTTGCCTGTTCTGGATATTTTATATAAACTAAATTAAATTTATGTGGGGTTTTGTGCCTAGCTTCTTTCCCTTAACATAATGTTTTCAAGATTCATCCATATTGTAGCACAAGCATGTCAAACCCAAAGGCTAACACAGGCCAAATAAACAAGGTTTAAGTTTACGTGGGCCGCAAAGAAACAAAAGCTTCAATTTTCATAGGAACGTACGTTTATTTCGATAGAGACATGCTAAATACAAAGGGCTGAAGTAAATGAGTCATCGTTAACATAAAATAATAGAACATTTTAATAAAAATATTTTTCTTGAACATGAACTTACCAGACACTGAAGATCTGCACAAATTAATAAGCGTAACGCACATAAATCTATTATTCTTGTTCTCCAAATGCGAAATATTTCCTGTTGTGCACACCAAACAAGTCAGTCCAAGAGGTAGCAATCAGCTGCTAAAATATTCACTGCTAGTATTAGTAGAGAAAAATGGTGCGCCTGCCTGTAAGGTGCGTAAGGGAAATGAATGCAACACAATTATAGTAATCAGTCATTAGCGAACATTGTAATTTGTTATTGGTAATTATGTATAACAAAATATTGTAAAGATTAAGTTAAAAAAATTTTATTGAAATGTTTCTTACATACTGTTATATTGGCTGGGCCGTCTGCGGCCCACAGGCCACGAGTTTGACATGCTTGTTGTAGCACATATCAAAACTTCATTTCTTTTTATGGCCAAATAATATTTCATTGTATGGATATACCACATTTTTTAATCCTCACCCGATGATATGTTTATTGATTTGAGAGAGCGAGGGAGAGAAAAACATTGATCAGTTGCCTCCTGTACACGCCCCAACCAGGGATGGAACCCACAATCTAGGTATGTGCCCTGATGGGAATTGAACCTACAACCTTTTGGTGTACAAGATGGCGCTCCAACCAACTGAGCCACCCGGCTGGGGCTGAATATACCACATTTTTTCTATTCATCAACTGACAGAAATTTGGGTTGTTCCTACTTTTGAGCTATTATAAATAATGCCGTTGGTGAACATATGTGTGGACATATGTTTTCAGTTCTCTTGGGTATATACTTAGGGGTGAAATTGTTGGGTCACAGGATAAATCGGTTTAACCTTTTGAAAAATTGCCAGACTGTTTCCCAAAGTGGCTGTAACACCGATGTGAGATCTACTAGTAAATTCAGGCCTGTCTAGGAGGTAACAATGACAGCAATCATTTTTTTTAGGACCTACTACAGGCACATACTAACTGCACACTCACGTGGTACCCTATGCTTAACGTAGCATGTGCTCAGCAAATGTTGCTTGTTTGAATGACCTAGGAGGTCCCAGCGGACCTAGTTGTATAGTCTGATGACATGCCCACAGGGGCCAAGCAGAAACATGACTAAGGGGAGGTAGCCAGGTGTATTCTGGCAGTGGTAGGCTCTGTGAGTCACCTGGAGGGCAGCTATACTAAGTTGTGGCTAATTGTGACCATGCTTGACTTTTAAGTTCATCTTTTTATATATATATAATTTTTTTAAATATATTTTATTGATTTTCTACAGAGAGGAAAGGAGAGAAATAGAGTTAGAAACATCGATGAGTGAGAAACATCAATCAGCTGCCTCCTGCACACCCCCCACTGGGGATGTGCCCGCAACCCAGGTACATGCCCTTGACCGGAATCGAACCTGGGACCCTTCAGTCCGCAGGCCGACGCTCTATCCACTGAGCCAAACCGGTTTCGGCAAAGTTCATCATTTTATAATGATCTCAGTTGGGCCTCACAATAATCCTACAGAGGAGGTATGACTATCCCCATTTTACAGATGGGAACACTGAGTCTCAAAGAGATTAAATCTCTTGCTCAGCATCAGTGATGGAACCAAGATTTGAACCTGAACAGGTGTCTCCAGAGTCCAAGGCAGCTTTTCAGTGATATGTGTACACAGACTACACACTGGTGGCCTGGCTACTGCATAGACATTTTTAAGAGGTTGCCAACATTTAAAAACGTGGATGCTTCACATATGATAAGTCAGAAGGTCAAGTTAATCTTAGAAAACTTAGATGGGCCTGAGTTTGATAACCCAAATGCACAGCATCCTAACACACACACACACACACACACACACACACACACACACCACCAAGTGGTATACACCTGGTTGCCTCCAACCCAGTAAATCTCCTGCTTGGTCCTGTCATCATCCATTCTTTCATTTATTCATTCATTCACCCACCCTTTGCTGAGTGTGTACCAGTCACTCCTCTGGGCACTGAGCACCCAGGAGTAAACATGTCTGCCCTTGTGGATCTTAAATTCTTCCAACAGAAGATGATAAATCTTCCATCAGAAACAGAAAACAAGTAAAATATATAGGGAGACTTAACTTGGGGTGGTGAAGAACACACAGTGCAATATACAGATGATGTATTATAGAATTGTACACCTGAGACCTATGTAATTTTATTAACCAGTCACCCCAATAAATTCAATAAAAAAGAAAATATTTTTTACAATTTAAAAATCAAAACCAGTTAGATGAAAAAAAATTTAATAAATATACATAAAATATAAAGTATATAGGATATCAGAGAGTGAAAATGCTATGAAAAAAAATCAAGCAGAGAAGAGAGAAAGGGAGTATAGGGGTATATATTTTTTTTCTCCTGACTTTTTATTTTGAAAATGTTTAAAGAACAGTACAATGAACTCCCTATACACTGCACTTAGATTCACCAGTTGTTAACATTTGATTTATCTCTACACACACACACACACACACACATTGTTTTTTTGTTTGTTTGTTGCTCATCCATTTGAAAATAAGATGTAGATCTCATGACTCCTATATTAGTATTACTATTATTATACCTATAAAACCTATAATAATAAAAGTGTACTATGCTAATTAGACAGACGTCCTTCTGGACGAAGCCAGGGCTGCAAGGGAAGTCCGGGTCCTGGGTGCCAGAGGGAAGCCGGTGCTGGCAGCCGGGGGAAGGAAGGCCTACTCTTGCACAAATTTCGTGCATCAGGCCTCTAGTTAATAATAATTCCATACTATTATTTAACAAAAAGCCGATATTCTAATTGCCCCAAATTATCTTTTATACCTATAGAGTATGCATTTTTCTATTCAAGATTCAGTGAGTGTTCATTTGTTGCATTTGGTTGTTATACCTCATTAGTCTCTTTTGATCTAGAATCCTAGGATGGTTTTGACGGTAGAACCAGCAGCATTGCTGATTGGATGTTGAGTGTGAGGGAAATAGAGGGTGCCTAGTCTTGGGTCTGAGTACTGGAAGGATGCATTGTCCATGGGCAGAAATGAGGAACATGATGGCAGAAACCCATTTGAGGAGAAAGATGAGAAGTTCCAATTTGGACTTTAAGTTCGGGGTGTCCATTCTACATCATACTAGAGCTGTGAGGTTCACAGCTGAATTGGAGTCTTGGTGTGGGACATAAAATGGGCAAATAAACAGGCTTTGATAATTGGTTGGTCAGGGAAAGCCTCTCTGAGGAGGTGCATTTGTGCAAAGACCTGAATGAAGGGAGGGGTGGGCCTCTTTTTCGGGGGAAAGTGTTCCAGATGAGGGAACAGCAGGTGCAAAGGCCCCGAGTCTGGACTGAGCTTGGCAAGTTAGAGGAACAGCAGGACGTCGGGTGTGTCTGCAGTGGAGTCAGCAAGCGGGGGGCGGGGGGGAGGAAGAGCTGAAGTCAGAGAGATCAACAGGGAATAGAGCCCGTGGGGTAGTGAGCGGCTCTCGGCCTTGTCAGACCCAATGTCCTCTTCCTCCGACAAATATGCCCACTTACTCTCTGAAATTATATATAAAATACAGATGTGTTGCTGAAACCGGTTTGGCTCAGTGGATAGAGCATCGGCCTGTGGACTGAAAGGTCCCAGGTTCGATTCCGGTCAAGGGCATGTACCTGGGTTGCGGGCACATCCCCAGTAGATGTGCAGGAGGCAGCTGATCGATGTTTCTCTCTCATCGATGTTTCTAACTCTCTATCTCTCTCCCTTCCTCTCTGTATAAAAATCAATAAAATATATTTAAAAAATAAAATAAAATACAGATGTGAAACATAGCTAGATATGTAAATTTTTTAGTATTTTTATTTATTTTTTTTAGAAAGACGGGAAGGGAGAAAGAGAGAGAAACATCGATTTGTCGTTCCACTTATCTATGCGTTCATTGGTTGATTCTTGTATGTGCCCTGATTTGGGGGTCAAACCCGCAACCTTGGTATATCAGGACGACACTCAAACCAACTGAACTACCAAGATTTTTTTAAAATATGTTTTTATTGATTCCAGAGAGGAAGGGAGAGGGAGAGATAGAAACATTAATAGTGAGAGGGAATCACTGATGGCCACTTCCTGCACGCTCCCAACTGGGAATGGAGCCCACAACCCGGGCATGTGCCCTGATGGGGAACCGAACTGTGATCTCAACCACTGATTGAACGGTGATCTCATACTGGTCGGGCTGTAAGATTTTTAACAGTAAAGTACAGTTCAATGGTTTTATGATATGGAGTTGTGCACCCATCACCAGGATCCATTTTAGAACATTTCATTTCCTCAGAAAGAAATCTTGATCCCCTTAGCTATCACCCCTTAATCTGCAGCTCACCACCACCCCCCCCCCAGCTCTAAGCCACCACTAATCTACTTTCTTTTCTATAGATTTGCCTATTCTGAACATTCATATATAAATAGAATCATACAATATATGGTCTTTTGTGCCTGGCTTCGTTCACATAGCATGTGTTCTAGATTCATCCATGTTGTAACCTATACTAATACTTCACTCATTGAAATTGATTGCCAAATAATAGTCTGTTGTCCAGGTGGACATTTTCTTTATCCCATTGGACTTTTTTTAACTAAAGAAGAAATGAAAGTAAGGTGATTTGTCATAAAATCGGATGCATTTTAATATGTAGATGCTCGGCTAGGACCACCGCAGAAAAGATAACGAAAGGCTCATACCTAACATCGTCTGAGTGAGACAGCGGCAAATGCAGTGATCCAGAGGGTGGTATTGGGAATATAAATGGCGCCAGTGGCATCACTGCTGGTGTCACGGTTTTCTAAACGGATGAAAAGACTCTTGGTAAAGTTCAGAACAAAACAAAGTACAGTCTTCCCTTCGTTTCCTAAGAGTTGCAGGCCTGGAAAATTGCAGTAGATCTTAAAACCGTGCAAAAATAAATAAATAAATACCTGGCCCTTTACGTGTATCGTGGTGTTCAGAGATTTATAAACAGACTTGCCACAGCATGCATGTCAGGGGGACATCCAGGATGAGTATTCACTGTGAGGAGCTGCCCCTCACATTGTGGGTGCAAACATCCGTGGCCCTGCCCACTGAACGCCCAGATCTGCCCCTAGTCATTGCCACAACCAAAATGACTCCCTCAAATTCCCAGGTACCCCCAGGGTCTGGCTTGGGGGTGGAGAGGAGAGGCAGAGGTGAGAGAGAGAGCTTCAGGGGCTAGAATCCACAGGTCTGAGGAGGCGTGGGAAGGATTGGGAAGAAGGAATTTGTGTGTAGAAATGCTCTTGGAGACGAGAAAGGAGACATTTTGGGGGGTTTTGTTTTTTTAAAATATATTTTATTGATTTTTTACAGAGAGGAAGGGAGAGGGATAGTTAGAAACATCGATCAGTTGCCTCCTGCACACCCCCCACTGGGGATGTGCCCGAAACCAAGGCACATGCCCTTGACGAGAATCGAACCTGGGACCCTTAAGTCCCCAGGCCGACGCTCTATCCACTGAGCCAAACCAGCCAGGGCAAAAGGAGACAGTTTGTTGCGAAATATCCCCGCTGGAATTCAGATCGATCAATTTCGTGGCTGCAGAGGATGGGCTGCTTTGCCAGCTGGGAGAGGGGACCACCATGGTCAGGCGACCGGTTCTCTCCCTGCCTTCTCGGGCGTAAGGTTTCGCTGCCTTCATTTTACAGAGCAGACACCTGTGTTAGATCGCGAGGGCTGCCGTAGCACAGCCCCGCAGACTCGATGGCTTAAACAACAAAAATTCATTTCCTTACAGTCCAGGAGGCCGGAAGTCCAAGATCAAGGAGTCAGCATGTCTGACTTCTGCTGAGGCCTCTCTCCTTGACCTGGAGCTGGTCTTCCCTCCGTGTGTGTTTGTGTCCTAACCGCCTCTTCTTATAAGGACGCCAGCCATAGTGGATCAGCGCCCCCATGACCTTGCTTAGCCTTAATCACCTTTTTAAAGGCCCCATCTCCAAACACAGTCACTGAGGTAGCGAGGGTGAGAACGTCACATATGAATTGGGGGGTGGGGGGTGGGGAGAGGGGAGAGGGAGGAACAATTAGGCCCATAATGACAACTACAAAGAGGTTAAGCAGGTGGCCATGGCTTAGGGTGGGAAGCCCAATGGAGCAGGACTCCATGAGGCTGAGTGCAGCTCCTTCACTATCTGGGTGGCCTGGGGACAAGTCCCTTCCCCACTTAGGCCTCAGGTGGCCCATCTGTAAAGCGAGACTAATGATGCCTTTTCTGGGGCTCAGAAGACTTTTTTTTTTAAATTGATTTCAGAGAGGAAGGGAGAGGGAGAGAGAGATTGAAACATCAGTGATGAGAGAGAATCATTGATGGGCTGCCTCTTGCACGTCCCCTGCTGGGGATCAAGCCCGCAACCCGGGCATGTGCCCCTAATGGGAATCGAACCGGAGACCCTTCAGTCCGCAGGCCATCGCTCTACCCAGTGAGCCAAACTGGCTTGGGTTCAGGAGGAGACTTGTAATGATAGAGAAGGAAGGGCGTGGGCACCCTGGCAAGCTTGGAGCGGAGTCCTGGGGGGCCCCACGGGGTCAGCCACAAAGCCTTCAAGGTGCTGGATGGAAAGGCGGTCCCAGCGGACCTAGGGGCATGGGGCAGGGTGGCCGAGAGTCTACCGAGGGGACTTGGGTTACCAGCTCTTTTTTAACTAATAGGGAAGCATTCCGATATATTTCCTCTGACTTTCAGAGAGAGAGTGGAAGGGAGGAGGGGGAAAGAGAGAAAGAAACATACATGGGAGAGAAACACATCGATTGTTTGCCTCCCGCACGCACCCCAACCGGAGCTGGGATTGAACCTGCCACCCAGGTACATGCCCTTGACGGGGAATCGAACCCTCCACCCTGCGGTCCACAGGCCGACGCTCTATCCACTGAGCACACTGGCCAGGGCCCGGTATTTTTTAACAACCAGCAGGACCTGCCGGCGCCTCTCCCGGGGGCCTGATTTGGGACACGTGAGAGCAGAGGTGGGAGTGACACTGCTGTCACTGTTCAGGCTGCAATGACCACCCTGATGATCCTCCCGCTCTCTCCTCACAGGCCAAGCTGATCGTCCCCAACAGCACGGCGGGCCTGATCATCGGCAAGGGAGGCGCCACGGTGAAAGCCGTGATGGAACAGTCGGGGGCCTGGGTGCAGCTGTCCCAGAAGCCAGAGGGCATCAACCTGCAGGAGCGCGTGGTGACGGTCAGCGGCGAGCCCGAGCAGGTGCACAAGGCCGTGAGCGCCATCGTGCAGAAGGTACAGGAAGACCCCCAGAGCAGCAGCTGCCTCAACATCAGCTACGCCAACGTGGCGGGCCCCGTGGCCAACTCCAACCCCACCGGCTCACCGTACGCCAGCCCCGCCGATGTGCTGCCCGCGGCGGCCGCCGCCTCGGCCGCTGCTGCCTCCGGCCTGCTGGGCCCCGCGGGGCTGGCCAGCGTGGGCGCCTTTCCCGCCGCCCTGCCTGCCTTCTCGGGCACCGACCTGCTGGCCATCAGCACCGCCCTTAACACGCTGGCCAGTTACGGCTACAACACCAACTCCCTCGGCCTGGGCCTCAACTCGGCCGCCGCCTCCGGGGTCCTGGCCGCAGTGGCCGCCGGTGCCAACCCCGCCGCTGCCGCCGCCGCCAACCTCCTGGCATCCTACGCGGGTGAGGCCGGGGCCGGGCCCGCCGGAGGGGCTGCCCCACCTCCACCCCCGCCGCCCGGAGCCTTGGGGTCCTTCGCATTGGCCGCGGCCGCCAATGGCTACCTTGGGGCCGGGGCGGGCGGTGGGGCGGGCGGCGGGGGTGGCCCGCTGGTGGCCGCCGCAGCGGCCGCAGGGGCGGCTGGTGGCTTCCTGACGGCGGAGAAGTTGGCAGCTGAGAGTGCCAAGGAGCTGGTGGAGATTGCGGTGCCTGAGAACCTGGTGGGAGCCATCCTGGGCAAGGGGGGCAAGACGTTGGTGGAGTACCAGGAGCTGACAGGCGCCCGAATCCAGATCTCTAAGAAGGGCGAGTTCCTGCCAGGCACGCGGAACCGGCGGGTCACCATCACCGGCAGCCCCGCGGCCACGCAAGCCGCTCAATACCTCATCAGCCAGCGGGTCACCTATGAGCAGGGAGTGAGGGCCTCAAACCCCCAGAAAGTGGGATGAGGCCTGTGGTGTGTGCTCCCACCCTTCTCCTCCTCCTCCTCTCCCTCCTCCTCCTGCTCCTCCTCCTCCTCCTCCTCCTCCTCCTCTTCCTCCTTCTCCTCCCCAACTCTTGACCTCAGCTCGGTGTGGTCCTGCTCCTCCTGGGATTGGGGCTGGGGCTGGTCTGACTGCACCCCCCTCCCTTCTGGTAGTTCATAGGCAGGATTGAGAGATGGCTGGGGATGGAGCCCACAGCTCCCTCCCTGGCCCTGAACTGACCCCTCCTTCCTTCCTTCCTTCCTTCCTCCCTTCCTACGCTTGGCTGGGCCTGACTCCCCTCCCCCAGGGCCCAGGTCTGTGTGATATCTGTATATATTGCATTTTGTTGATTTTAATAGAAAACAAAGCGTTATTTTCTCTTTCTTTCCCTCCTTTTTTTTCCGGTAAGGATTTTGTTTTCCCCCTTGATATATATGTTTTTGTTTCCATATGGGAAGAGGGGAGGGAGCCTCTGGGTGACCTAGAATGAGGGGCCTCCCCCAAACCACACCCACCTCTCCTGCGTTCAGGTCCAGCTGGAGGGATGCAGTGGGAGGAGAGGTAGCTGAAATGGGGCATTTGCAGCAGGAACCCCAGTTCCTCAGCTACTCTCCCCCCATTGCAGTCACCCCTCCCAGGTGGGGCTTTTAACTTTTTGTTGTCAGGTTTATGGGGGGTGAGGGGGGGCTTGTGCTGCTGGGAATGAGGCCGGCTCTCAGACTGGGCCGGTCCAGTGGGCGAGACCCTTGTGAAAGGCTGGAGCCGCTGCCTTTGGCATCTCCTATGGCTTTTCCTAAAGTAATAGGAATGGAAGTCCTTGTTGTGATGTCACTGAGTCAAGTACTTTCTGGGGCGCTTCCGGCATCCCTTGTGATGTCACAGGAAGTAGTTCCCCAGAGGTCACTTCCCGTGATGCTAGGAGAGATAGGTACTTGCTATGACGTCTCCCGTGAGCCTTCCTTGAAGGTTACTTTCATGATCTCCTGGGGGCATGGACTGCCTGTGGTGTTTCCGGGGTACTTCCTGTGATGTCACGGGGACGAAGCATGCACTTCCTGTATTGGGCCACGGCCAGTTAGTGACTTGACCCTCTTTCTCCACCCTCGCCCCTCTATGGTGGGTCTTGGCCTGGGGGTCTTCCCAGGAGGAGAATAAGGGGTGGGACTTGGATCTGACCTGAAGGACTCCAAGGAAAAAGACCCAGTATTGTCAGGGTCACCTCCATCCAAACACACCAAGTCTGTGAACTCACCTGGCAGGGAGGGGCGGGAGATGGAGCTAGTGAAAACGACAGTCAAAGACCCCCATCCCTACCCCCCACCTTGTGTGTGCATGCTCGTGTCTGCGTGGCTTTGTTTCATTGAGTCTGGTGAGCCACGTGTGTGGTGGCTCTGTCAGGCCGGCGTGGCCCGCTGTCGAGGTCAGTGAGCCACGGTAGGGGCCCGAGGCCAGAAGGCTTCGCGTGGCCTAGTGGGTTAGATTGGCTTGTGGTGTCCAGCGAGCTGGAGCACTTTGGTGGTATCTGATGAGTCAGAAAGTTTTGACGCTCTCACCATAGGCTCTGAGGAGCTAGAATGTTCTGATGGCGTCTGCCAAGCCAGGCAGCCCTGAGAGTTGGTGTGGGAGTGGCTCCCTGAGCTCTGCGGCTGTGGTCAGATGGAAGGCCTTGTTGGCAGGCTGAGATTTCAGGACCTGACAACCCTGTAGACTTAGGCTAGCTGAGACCCACTTCTATCCCCATCCATCTCCCCCTCCCCCTCGGAGACCACCTCCACTTCCTCCGACCCCAAGCAGGGCCCCCAGGGCCCTGGTTCCATCATCAGCATCTGTGGGGGAGGGGCACCCCATGCCCACCCTCTCCCCCATTTGTCCCCTCCTACGTCTTCCAGACCCTTCTCTTCTCCACGGCTTTGGGGGAATCGGCCTCCTCGTCTCTCTCTCCCAAAAAAAGGAGGGAAGAAAAGCCCGAGACAATTCCCCGCCCCCCTAAAGCCCAGGAGACCACTGCCCCTTGCTAGAGAGCCACCCCCAAATCAAAATGTGAAAATCCCTAGAAAGCAATAGCCTTCAAGGTACCTTGCACTGAACTTCCCACCCTGGCCCTTCCACCTGGCGGGAGGCTGTAGCTTGGGCACTAGGGTTACCTTTTCCAGGCCCTCTCCATCTCCAGGGTGGAGGGCAGGCCCCACCTCCCCATCCCCTACCTCCTGCCGCTGCTGCCCCCGCCCACCCCCAATCTCCAGACCGAACCCCGATGGAGATCTGAGTGCCAAAACAATTCTTGATGTAACTTTGTACATATCTTCTGCAAGGGGGTGTCCTGAGATTGGAGGTGGAGGCGGCCCTGGGGGCCCTTGCTCCTCTCCGCCTGTCAAAAAGACCTTACAGTATTTCACAGTAACTCCACCCACATGTGGGCATTGCAGTGTCTAACTGGAATGTGCCCCCCTACAACTCCCATCCCCAGGCCCCCAGGAGGAGGGAGGAGCCAGGGAGAGGTACCGGTAAGGTCTGGGAGTGGGGAGGTGGAGTTTGAAAGTGCTCATTTGCATATCGTTTGCATCCTCAGCTGCCCTCTGCTTGTCAGATGTTTCCTGTACCCATTTCTGGGGGTCCAGTATCCTTTCACACAGACACGTCTCTGGAGGCTGGGCCTCCTGGAAAGTGTTCCTTTGGGATATCTGTGTGACAACCCCCTCCCTATTCACATTTCCCGGGGACGCCCCCCCCCCCCCCCAGCCCGCCAGCCAGGGTTATCTAGAAGGTAGCTTGCTAGCTCAGTGAGCGGGTTTACTCGCCCTGCTGGAGAGCGGACCACCACCCGCCTTTCTCCCGGTCACCCTGGGAAATGCACTCCACCATCTTCCGCATCTCCTGGAAGTCCCTTCTGCAATCTGACCTCAATCTTTTTGTGCTGCAGTTTGTCCAGAGGGGACGCGGGCGTGGAATCAGAAATGGGGATCATCGACAAACCCATCGCCTCTTTCCTCCCCTCTCTCCCCGTTAGCTGGTCAGGTCTCAGAGACGCTGAGTGGCTTCCTCGCACCCTGCTCCTCAGCACCCATTTGGTGCTTAATAAGTGTTTGCTGCATTGAATTGTCTCCCTATTCCTTTCCCATTTGCCCTCCGACTCCCAACATTCCCCCCTCCACCCCCCCCCCCCAGCATTTCCCTCTCTCTTTCTTTCTCTGACTCCCTATGGCTTTCTACTTCCTCTCCCTGTGGTTCCCAATGTCATCTGTCCTGTCTCTATCTTTTGTGGACGTCTGATTTCCCCTTCTCCACTCAACTCTCTCAACTCCCGCCCAATTTCCCCACTGATTTAAAAAAAAAAAAAAAAAGTGCCAAACTTCCTTAGAACTGAGCCGCTCTGGGGGGGAGGGAACCTCAGATAGGGGGCAGGAAACGGGGACCATTGATCTTGGAGGAGGCCCCTACGAGGCATTGAAAAAGTCTGTGGACACTTAGCTAAATTGGGTCCCCCTTCCTCACCCCTCCCACCCTGAGTTTTTCTTAGAATCTTTGTAAGAAAAGAAAAAAAAAGGAAGAAAAAAAATTCCCCTTCAGCTGACCCCTAACCTTTTGAATCCCCCAAATGCCACCAGCCAGGGAGAACCCCCACTTGCCTCCTTGGGGCAAAGCTGTAGAAACTGGGGGAGAGCGGAGACAAACTCAACCCCTCCTCTGCTGGCCCAAAGGATGGTGCCCACCGGATTGCAGAGAAGGACCTCAAGCACTTACGAGAAGAAGGGGTTCAATGTGCCAAATTCACCTCCTCCGTCCCCCGTCTGAGGGGGCGCTGAGCCAACCTGCCCCAGCCACCTTCTTCTGCCCCCGCCCGGCCTTCTCCGCATGGGCGAGGGGGCTCCGCTGCAATAATTCTTAGGGATGAGAAGGCAAAGGTCGTGCCATCGTTATCTGCCCTGACACCTGCCCTGGACTGGTAGGTGAGCATGACATGCATCACCATTGGCATTTAAGAGTCCATCTGTAGATGGTTGGGGACCAAATAGGGAACCGCTTTTATCTGCCTGGTATTTTCCTCCCCTGCTTATCCCCTAAGCCCCCTCAGTATTCCCTTGATCTGTGTCTCCTCCCCGGTCCTCATCCCACACCCTCCTCATCTCGTTTCTGAGTTGGCGGCCTACTGTTTGGAAAGTGAGCGGATTCCCCTGCATTGATGTCTTGCTCTGGCAAGACCAGGATTGGAGGTTGAGAGCGAGAGAGCCAGCGGTGGGGAAAGTGTTCGCGGAGAGTGGCGAGGAGGCGGCCACGTGCGCGTCCAGGCTGCTGCCTGGGGGCCCTGGGGGCACCCTGTGCCCACAGCCCCGGGGGTCTTCGCGGTCGCCACGCACCTGCCCGGCGGTCTGGCACCCCTTCCGGCTGTCTGGCTGTCTGTCGCCCAAGCCCGAGCTGGGTGTCACGAAGGGGAGACCGGGATCGCGATGCCCAGGTGCGGGCACTGCGGCCCGGGACCTGGCCCAGGGCTCGTGGGGTCGCCCTGCCATCGCGATCCCTCTCCGCCTCGGTCAGCGGCCTGGGCGCCACGTGGGGGGACTGGGTGCCGGGAGGGAAAAGGGGGAGTCTCTGTGGGTGGTGGGGGGGGAAGGCTGCTGGTTTTAACCCCTTCTCAGCCAGTCCAGGATACTCTTGTCTCCCAGAGATCATTGGGGGGACCGCCTAACCCCCCCTCCCCTCCCCCTCTCTCCCCCTCCACCCCACCCCCAAAACCACCAACCTCTCATTTCCTGAGTGACTCCATCACCACCGGCCACCGGGACCTGCGGCCTCATTGCTCCAGCCCAGCCCACTCGACAGTCAGACTTCGCTCATCGAACTTTTTTAATTAACCCTTTCTGTGTCCATCCCACGGAAAACTGTGTGTCCGGTGGGGGGGAGGGGGGAGGCGAGGGGCAGTAGCTACCTTTCCTCCATCTCCTCCCACCGCCCGTGCCTCCCCACCCGCACCCCATCCCACGCCCCGCCCCCATCCCTCCCCCCTAGGGTCCTCCCCGCCCTGGGGATAGAGACCCTTTATACAGTCTGTCTGGCTTTGTCCCTTTCCAAGGCGGGGGGTGCCAGGGGCGTGGCCTCCCCCCTCCCCAGCGGAGAGCTCACTCTGGCCCCACCCCTTCCTGTGCCCCCTCCCCACTCCCCACCCCTTCATTGTAAATAGTCACTTTTGTACTGGGTTTGAGCCAGAGGACGTGGGGAGTCATTTTTTTTTCTTTGTGTTGGCATCTCAGGCCCCTGGAGGCATGGCCCACAGCCCGGTGTGATTTGGGAGAATCCCAAGGTGTGTGCCCTGCCCCGCGCCCAATGCTAAGGGTTTCAAGATGATCAGTATTCGCCCAGAGGGAGGGGCTGCGCAGATCCTCGGGCAGGGAGGTGGGAGAAGTGTGAAAGCGTGTAGTCGGGACAGGACGACTCAGTTTTCCCCATCTGTGAAATGGGCTCGCCCTCCGGGCTCCCTGAGGAGCCTCTGGGAGAGAATGGTGTGGAGTCAGAGGAGTTCGAGTCTTTCCCCTTTTTCCGTTTGGGACAGACAGGGTAGGAGAAGAATCGGGGTGGGGAGAGGGCTGGAGAACTGATCGCTAAATCCTGATTAGGACCCTAAGCTAGCCTCTCCCAGCTTGTTCCCTCCCTAGGAAAATGGGGGACTGGAGGACCTTGAAGGTCCCTTGGATTCGAGGCCCAAGCCCAGGGCTGGCCCCGTCTGCTACCCCATCCCCACATTCCATTTCCTGGGCCCAGACCATCCGCCTTGTGGCCATGCCTCCAGTGCCTCCATTCAACCCCCTCTAACTGATTCCTTCCATCCTCTGCAACAGAGACGCGCCACCTCCTCCCCACCACCTCCAGAAGCTCCCGGCTGGGGCCCACTGCCTCTCCTCCCCCTCCCCCCATTGCCATGCCTGGGCCACGCCCACCCCACCACCCACCCCCAGTGTCCGTGTGTGACCTAGTGCACCATGTATTAGCTTCCATGGCCCCCACCCCGGCCCCCACCACACCCCCTCCCCCCACCCCCCTCCCTCGGCGACTTCACCTTTTTTTGCCGCGATAAACGCCATCTCAGCATCTGTGTCTAATGTTGTCTTTTTTGCTTGACATCACACACTCCTTCTTAACCCATCCCCTTCCCTCTGCCTCCTCCCCACACCTCCACCCTCATCCTGAATTCTTTCCCCCTCTCCCCCAGGGCTCTGGGCATCTAGGGGTGGCGGGTGGGGGGACCCCTGAGGATGGGTGACGGAGGGGCGGGGCTGAATGTTCTCTCTGGACGGGATGAGCACCCAGAGCAGGCTGTCTGAGGGGAGCAGGTGCCCCGGGTTTCGTTTCCAGGCCTCAGTGTCCAACCAGGAGGATGGGCACCGCCACATGGCACATCCTCGGCACCACGGTCCCGCAGACACGCTCCCGGGCACACACCCCCACACACAGCATTGCACAGGCACAACCCCACGCACGCCAGGGTAGCCTAGGGCCGTGGTCGGCAAACTGCGGCCCCTTGAGCGTGGCTCTTGCACAAAATACCACAGTGCGATTGAAACTTCGTGACCACACTCAACGGGCCAAAGAGCCAAATGTGGCTCGCAAGCCGCAGTTTGCCGACTACTGGCCTAGGGTTACGGTGTGGGAGTCCGTTGAGATCCGGGTTCAAGTCCCAGTGCTGCTATGGAACCCTGGGACTTTGCCCCTCTGTGCCTCCATCTCCCCATCTGCAAAATGGAGATTTTTTTAATTGTTATTTCTATGGCGTCTGCTAGGATTTAATACACCACTCGCTTCAAAGATATATGGAGCAGCTATGATGGGTAAGGCGCTGTGCTAGGTGCTGAGGGTAAAGCAATTAACAGACCCACACGCCTCTGCCTATTCTACTGGAATCTGGAAATTCTTCCTCAGCACAGAAGCTGGCACATGGAACTAAAATCAACTCAGAGGCTGCAAGCCGCCGCCAGCCGGCCTGGCTGGGGCACACGTCATCTTGTTTGGGCCGAACAGCGTTTGTGTGAATTCAATCCTAGCATTTCATCCTGGGGAGGCTTCTGGAAATCTGGCTTTCCAGCCCGTCTTGAGAAACTGGATGTGGTCTCTTGGGATGCAGATAACTGGATGAGTTGGAGAGTCGCTGCCCATCTTCCTGGGCAGGGGGCTGTGTCACAGGCCTGGCCCCTGGGCCCACTGGGATTTGCAGCCCCCATGCTGTGTGATACTAATCTCCTTACATGCGTGGAGGTGCCAGGTGATGAGGTGGCCAGCAGGAGGAAGGATAGAGAGGGAGAGGGAGAGACAAGAGACATGTCTAGGGAGAGGCCAGACGCGCTGGTTCTGAAGTGACCAGGGCACCTCCCTTCTTTCTGGATCTCAGCCTCCACATTTGGAAAACACCCGGGAGAAGCTGTCCTTACCTTCTGGAATATTCCAGAAGGATTCCACCAGCGAGTCACCTGACACAGAGGAGATGCCCAGCAGATAGTGGTCACTGGAGAGAACCCCCTTGGCTGAAAAACTGACAACAGGATTCTAGAGAATGGCAAGCCAAGAGAGGGGGGCAGGAGGGAAAAGGAGGCAGGTGAGACAAAGTAAGAGACAGCCATGGGGATAAAGACAAGGGGAGACGTGGAAAGGCGTCCTCAGCCGCTTGGGGTATGTTTTTTCATTTGTTCACTCGTTCTTTCATTCAACAGGCGTTTATGGAGCACCTATTATGTTCTCAGGCCTAGGGACATGGCAACAGCCATGACAAGTCACTGGTCTTGTGTTAAGAGCCTGTGAGCCATCTCCCCAACTTTTAGGAGGTAGTAGATGCTCAAAAATCTACCAGGCCTTGCTCACCGGCACCTCTGGTCCTGACCTGTGACCGTCACATACTGCCTGGTATTTAGAAATATCACCAAGTCGGGCCATTTTCAGGGCAGAGTATAGAGGAATTTTCCACCAGGAAGCCGAGAACTTGGAAGGGATTTGGAGGAGTGGGTGGAGTTTAGTCTCTGTTCTGCTGTGTGACTTTGGGAAGTTCTCATGACCTCTCTGGCCCAGGAGATGGAAAGGAAAGGACATGAGGCCAGGATGCAGGTGAGTAAAGGTGGATTCCTCACTCCCTCAAAGCCTCCACACCTCCTCTTGGGGGCAGGGGTGGGGGTGGGAGGGAGAATTGCAGAGGTCTGGTTCCTCGATGAGAAGAGAGATAAAGAAAGAAGACAGAAGAGGTCCCTGGAGGAAAAAGATGGCCCTAGAGACAGGGCTGGGCTGGGAGGAGGAGAGGGGGAGGGGACCTAGTTGGGGGTGTCAGGGGCTTAGGGGTGGCTCTGACCTTGGGGCAAGGTCGTTAAGAGGACAGAGATGGTGAAAGTGGACTGGCAGAGGGAAAGACAAGAGCAAACAAAACAAAGCAGGCAGAAAGAGAACAGAGATGGGGAGGGAATCCCAGATTTAGCGAAAATATAGTACGTCTGGTGAGATTTGAATTTCAGATTATTTTTAATGAATCGTGTATTTGTTAATCCTCGCCCAAAGATATGTTTTTACTGATTTTAGAGAGAGGGGAAGGGAGAAAGAAAGAGAAACATCAATGTATGAGAGAAACACTGATCGATTGCCTCCAGTATGTGAACCCGAAACCTAGGCATGTTCCCTGGCCAGGAATCGAACCAGCAACCTTTCGGTGCATGAGATGATGCTCCAACCAACTAAGCCACACCGACCAGGGCAGTAATTTCTTCTTCTTTTTTTAAACATGTTTTTATTGATTTCCGGGAGAGGGAGAGAGAGATAGAAACATCAATGATGAGAGAGAATCATTGATTGGCTGCCTCCTGCACGGCCCCTACTGGGCATTGAGCCCACAACCAGGGCATGTGCCTTGACTGGGAATCCAACTGTGACTCCTGGCTCCTGGGTCAAAGCTCAACCCCTCTACCACACCCACCCACCAAGCTAGGGCAGTCATTTCTTAAGTCTAAGACTGTCCCATGCAAGCTTGGGGGCCAGACTTACGCTAAAATATCTAACACTGAAATGTAACTAGTTATTCTGCATTTTATCTGGCAACCCTTGATGGAGAACGAAGATCAGATGGGCAATAATGAGGCCAAGGGAACTTATGAGAGGAGCCAGGTCATCCAGGCCCGCTGTCTGGAATCTCAAATCGGGCGTGCCTTGCGCACTGCCCCTCCCTCTGCCCCTGGTCTCCGCTCTCTCTGCCTCGGTCTGCCCAGCTCTATCCCCGGGCACCTCTCTTTTCCACTGTCCCCTCCCCTCCTCTCAGTTCCTCAGTCTTCCTCTACCCTCAGGAGTCTGCCTCAGACATCAGAAGTGGTTGGGTCACCCAGGTCATGAAGTGGAGGCTGGGACTTCAGGGACAAGATCCCGCGGGCCTGTGACAGAGAGGTTGGGAGTGCACTCGGGGACACGACCCCCCCTCAGTCGGGCTGTTGAAGCTTGGGGCTCGAAACAGACATTTTGCCAGAACGCTCCATGCGCGGCAAGGCCTCGCTGAATCCAACAAGTCCGGCCCTCTCCAATGTCCTCCCATCCTCTTGCCTCCAACCGCTACGCCCGCTGGCGTCCAGGCTCTAAAGCAGCGGTTCTCAACCTGTGGGTCGCGACCCCTTTGGGGGTCGAACGACCCTTTCACAGGAGGCGCCTAAGACCATCGGAAAACACATACATAATTACATATCGTTTTTGTGATGAATCACTATGCGTTCATTATGTTCGATTTGTAACAATGAAATTGGGGGTCACCACCACAGGAGGAACTGTATGAAAGGGTCGCGGCATGGGGAAGGTTGAGAACCACCGTTAGGAAAGGGTCCCCTTCCCACTCGGCTGCTCCGGCAACCTGGGAGGTCTCTGGCACTGTGTCCGGCCCCCTGCCCTTGCCTCTGCCAGCACTCCTCTCTGCCTCAGTTTCCCTTCAGTACTTCTCTGGGTGTCCGTCTCACATCTCCCTTCTTCTATCACTTATTTTATTTTTTTTCAATTTCATCCGCTGTATCGCTGAGCTGGTTGGGTCTCCCCTGTCTCTGCGGGGCGTGGGGTCTCGGCGTGGCTCTCTGAATCGCTACCTCTTTCTCTCTAGCTGTGTGCCCCTGATTACTCAGCGGCAGCCAACAGGAAGGACCCAGTGGGGCAGTGAAAGGAGAAAGGGACTTATTGGGACTTATGAAGGGACACAGTGCCCGTCAGGAGACACAGACTCTAGGCCACCGCCCAGAAAAGGCCACCCCGGAGGGCTGCTCCCGGCGCGACCAGAAGCCGGCTCACACCCACACCGGCTCGCTCCGACCAGCTGCCCTTCTCCCACCTGAGCTTAATTAGAAATCCAAGCTTCCCGCGAAGGCATCTGATTGGTGGAACCTAAATCTCTGCCTGCCACGCCCCCCCACCACAAGGTATTCTGGGAAGTGTAGTTTTATCCGGCCCAGCCAGCAATTAGTGCAGTAGGAGAATTAAATAGATGTGACGTGGAATAAAATGTTCCGGGGCGTCCATTTTCTCCCCATTATTGCACGCACTCTCTCACTGTCCATTTGTGTGTGTGTTTTTTAAATTTTATTACAGTTGACATTCAATTTTATACATACAATTTTCAATTACAGGTGACATTCAATATTACATTCATTTCAGGTGTATGTACAGCATACTGGTTAGACATTCATATATCTTACAAAGTGATCTCCCCTTAAGTCTAGTATCCACCTGGCCCCATACATAGTAATTACAATATTATTGACTATATTCCCTATGCTGTAGGTCTATCTCTCCATGTTCATATGTTTCTCTCATTCACGCCTTCTCTTTGACTCTTTTTTACTTTTTATTTCGGAGAGGAAGGGAGAAGGAGAGAGAGAAACATCAATGAGAGATAGTCATTGATCAGATGCCTCCTGCACGCCCCCTACCGGGGATCAAGCCCACAACCTAGGCATGTGCCCTTGACCGGAATCGAACCCGGGACCCTTCAGTCCACAGGCCAATGCTCTATCCACTGAGCCCAACCAGCTAGGGCTTTGTCTCTGGTTTTTTTGCCTCTTTTTCACGGTCCAGTTTTATTTCAGTCCTGCCGTCTCTATGGCCTTCTTTGGTCCTCTTTATTCATGGCGGGCTGCTCAGCACTGAACCCCATAGTCTCCCTGCCTCACCCTCACCCTTATCGCCAGGTCCAGCTCCAGCACGGAGGGGAGTCTCCCTCTCAGCCTTCACCCCATCGCCAGCTGAACGGAGGCTCAGAGCTGCAGGGAGGGAAGGTATGAGTGCCCCTGATTCTGCATACGAGCCAGGAAAAGGACCCAGACCTAGGCATTTCTCAGCTGCTCTCTGTGCAAGTGGGCAAACCCAGTGCCTCCAGGTGGGCAACGTGAACCCAAAGAGGTTGGTGAGTTTCTGGCTGGAGCTGGGGTGGCCACAGGGATTTGGGGACAAAGCCAGGCCCTCTGTCAGCCAGATGTAATTGACAACTCAACCAACCTGCTCTCCTAGAAGCTGTGGCTCCCTCGGCTCCCTGCCTCTTCACTCACTGCTCCTCGCCCCCCTGATGATCTTAGAACTGCAGGGCAATGGAGCTCTGTCCTTCTCAGGAAGCACCAAAAGTATCTGCTATGTGCCCTCGATTCATTGCCAGGCACTGTTCTAGACACTAGGGAACAGAGGGGACAGCAATGTCCCTGTCTTTAAGAACTGACACGCCGATGAGGAATAGACAAGGAGCAAGGTAAATAAGTGATACAGAGCACTAGGCGATCATGCATGGCATGAAGGAAAATGAGACAGAGAAGGGAAATAGTGCTGGAAGCGAGGGGCATTATCATTTTGAGTAAGGTTAACGGAAAGGCTATAATGAAAACGTGACATGTGAGTAAAGGCCTGAAGGAGAGGTGGGAGTGAGAATGTGGGTATCTGGGGAAAGAGCGCTCCAGGAAGAGGGAACAGCAAGTGACAAGGCCCTGGGGTAGAATGTGCCTAGAGCAGTGGTCGACAAACTGCAGCTCGAGAGCCACATGAGGCTCTTGGGCCCCTTGAGTGCGGCTCTTCCACAAAATACCGACTTCTGCGCATGGGCCACGAAGTTTCAATCGCACTGGACGCGCGCCCGCATGTGGTATTTTGTGGAAGAGCCACACTCAAGGGGCCAAAGAGCCACATGTGGCTCGCAAGCCGCAGTTTGCCGACCACGGGCCTAGAGTATATGTGGAACAGCAAGAAAGCAAGAGTGGCTTGAGCAGAGTGAGCGGGAGGGTGGGGGGGGGATGAGATCAGAGAGGAGACAAAGGGGCCCCTACTATTAGGGTCTTGAGGGCCAATGTGGGTCTTTGACTTCTATATCTTGTGAGGTGGAGGCCATGGAGGGTTCTGAGCAGAGGAGGGATGTGAGCTAACTCAGGTTTAATATTTTTTAATTCTTTATTGTTTAAAGTATTACATATGTCTCCTTTTCCCGCCATCGACCCCTCCCCAGCCTATTTTATATTTTCAAATACATTTTTATTGATTTCAGAGAGGAAGGGAGAGGGAGAGAGACAAAAGCATCAGTGATTAGAGAGAATCATTGATCGGCTGCCTCCTGCACGCCCCACACTGGAGATCGAGCCCATAACCAGGCCTGAACTGGGACCTCCTGGTTCATAGGTCAATACTCAACCACTGAGCCACACCGGCTGGGCCTGACTCAGATTTTTTTTTTTAATTTTATTTTTAAATATATTTTATTGATTTTTTACCGAGAGGAAGGGAGAGGGATAGAGAGTTAGAAACATCGATGAGAGAGAAACATCGACCAGCTGCCTCTTGCACACTCCCCACTGGGGATGTGCCCGCAACCAAGGTACATGCCCTTGGCCGGAATCGAACCTGGGACCCTTGAGTCCGCAGGCCGATGCTCTATCCACTGAGCCAAACCGATTAGGGCCCTGACTCAGATTTTAACAGGATCCCTCTGGTTGTTGTGTGGGGAACGGGCTGTGGGGGATGGGGGCTAAGGGGCTGGAATATACGGGAGCCCAGTGAGAGGATGCCCGCAGAAGTCCAGGAAGAAGATGCTGGTGGCTGTGGAGGAGGAGAGGAATGGTTGGACACTGGGAGAATTTGAAGGCAACATGATGGCATTTGCTGGCCAACTGGCTGTGGGGAGTGAGAGACGAAGAAGAATCAGAGATGACTTCTTGTCACAGAAAGCTCTTAGGACTGGAGTTTGGTTCCAATTAGGATTAGAAATCAATCAGGTTAAGGCTAAGAGTAAGGATCAGGCCTTAGCCGCTTTGGCTCAGTGGATAGAGCTTTGGCCCACAGACTGAAGGGTCCCAGGTTTGATTTCAGTCAAGGTGCATGCTGGCTGGATCCCCGGCCCGGGTCAGGGCACATGCGGGAGGAAACCAGTTGATGTGTCTCTCTCACATCGATGTTTCTCTCTGTCTCTCCCTCTCCCTTCCATTCTCTCTCTAAAAAAAAACAAAAAACAAACAAAAAAACACCACCAACAACAATGGAAATATCCTCAGGTGATCATTAACCAAAAAAGGGGGGCGGGGGGAATCAGTAGCAATCAGTATCACCAGAATTTGGTTTAGGGTTGAAGAAAGAGTCAAGATTCCCTGGCCGGCCCTGGCCGGTTTGGCTCAGTGGACAGAGTGTGGGACTGTGGACCAAAGGGTCCCAGGTTAGATTCCGGTCAAGGGCACGTACCTCTGTTGCAGGCTCCTCCCCTGCCAGGCCCTGGTCAGGGCGCTTGCAGGAGGCAGCTGATCTAGGTGTTTCTCTCACATCGATATTTCTCTCTGTCTTTCTCTCTCTCTCCCACTCTCTGTAAAAAGCAATGGAAAAATATCCTCGGGTGAGGATTTAAAAAAAAAAAAAAGATTCCTGGCCAATGTTCCCAATAGTTAGAGCATCGACACCCCAGCTCTTACACACACACACACACACACACACACACACACAAAGTGAAGGGTTGGGGATTTGATTCCCTATCAAGGGCGTACTAGGGTTGCAGGTTTGCTCCCTGCCCCCAGTCAGGGCTCCTGTTGGAGGCAACCAGTCGATGTGCGTGTGTGTGCGTGCGTGTGTGTGTGTGTGTGTGTGTGTGTGTGTGTGTCTCCTCCCCTGCCTCCCTCCCTCCCACTCTCTCTGAAAAAAGCAATGGATCCTCTGGTGAGGATTAACAGCAACAAAAAAGATTGAGGTAAAGATGACAACTGACATTGGTGTTTGGGTTCTGATGGTGGGTAGGGCTCGGGGTATGTAGGATAAGGGTGAAGATTAGGCACAGAGTTTAGACTGCTTGTAGCTAGAACCCGTCAAGGCAAGGCTTATGGCTGAGATGGAGGCTGTGTGTGTGGATCTAGGACTGGATTGGAGCTACGTCTGGGGTCAAGGTCAAGGTGAATCTGTGGTCAGGACCAGGGTTAAGGTTTAAGACTGGAGTATATCATGATCATCAGATTTACAGTTAAAAGCCAGGGTCAGGTCATAAGTTTAGGATTAAGGACCGTGTTGAGGTGCAGAA
This sequence comes from Myotis myotis, assembly GCF_014108235.1. Taxonomy (NCBI): domain Eukaryota; kingdom Metazoa; phylum Chordata; class Mammalia; order Chiroptera; family Vespertilionidae; genus Myotis; species Myotis myotis. The sequence continues at coordinate 2,066,200 of NW_023416340.1, forward strand.
CAAAGTCAGAGCTAGGTTTATAATAGAGACAGGGCTCGGGATATAGCTGAGGTCAGGGTCAGGTCAGGCCACCGGTAGGGCTAAGACGAGGACTGGGGTAGGCTTACCTTTAAGTGCTGACCCAGCTTTTGTCAGAATGTGGGCTGGGGTGGCTGGAGGGCAAGGCGGGGGCCTGTGTGGCCTCTTTGCCTCTTTTTGCCGCCCGGACACTGCACAGGCCCCTGAAGATCCGGACTTGGAAGCACATCGCTGACCACCCCTGGGAAACTGTTACAACAGCTGCAAGGCGGAACCACCTCCACCCTCTGAACCCCAGCGTGGTTGGAGTGGATGCACTGGACAGGCATAGATCCTTCTGGAGAGTGGCACCGCAGAGCGGGGACCGCCTTCCATCGTGCAGCAAGATCCAAAACATATGGGCAAGGACAGTCTGTAGTTGATCAACCTTCTGGCCCTTTAAATACAGCTCCTCATGTTGTGACCCAACCATATAATTCTTTTCGTTGCTACTTCATCACTGTAATGTTGCTACTGTGGTGAATCGTAATGTAAATATCTGATATGCAGGATGGTCTTAGGAGACCCCTGTGAAAGGGTCGTTCGACCGCCAAAGGGGTCGCGACCCACAGGTTGAGAACCGCTGCTGTAGAGAGAACAATGGAACGCAAATCCACGCATATTTCATTTACAAATATGGGTTCAGTAGGTGAGAGACATACATAAACCACATTCTCCGGAGGCAGAAAACACTGTTTTGATTCAAGAGGCCGTAATCGCTGTGAAATGAGTCGGTGTCAGTAGTTGATCTCAAAGGGCTGATGGCAAGTGTGATACCTTCAAATGCTAAGGAAGGCCGAGTAGCAACGGGCTGGGCCATACATCGATTAAATGCTGAGGTTGAAGAATTGACGGCTTTGGCACCCACCCACCCCCCACCCCCATGGCGGCAGCAGCATTTGTAGAGAAATGATGAAACTTGGTACACAGCACCCACTCCCCCAGGTCTCTCCTAGCGGGCATTACATTTATTTGTTATTTTAAAATACCACTGCATTTTAGGTAGATTTTTTTTTTAATAAGCTGAAGGCTATATGACTTGAGCAAAACAAAGAAATACAGGGCTTCTAAATAAAACAGGGGGAAGAATGCGGGTTGGGTTAAGGTTCTGATTGAGTCAGGACTAATGCAGGCTGGAGGTGGATGTGAATTGAAGGTTTGGGAATTTTATTTTATTTTATTTTATTTATGTATATCCTTTTTTAAAAAATATATATTTTATTGATTTTTTACAGAGAGGAAGGGAGAGGGTTAGAAACATCCATGAGAGAGAAACATCCATCAGCTTCCTCCTGCACACCTCCTACTGGGGATGTGCCTGCAACCAAGGTACATGCCCTTGACCGGAATTGAACCTGGGACCCTTGAGTCCGCAGGCCAACTCTCTATCCACTGAGCCAAACTGGTCAGGGCTTATTTATATCTTTTTATTGATTTCAGAGAAAAAGGGGAAGGGAGAGAGATATAGAAACACCAATGATGAGAGAGAATCATTGATCAGCTGCCTCCTGCACACCCCCCACTGGGGATCAAGTCCACAACCTGTTGCTCGGAATCAAACCTGAGACCCTTCACTCCACAGGCCGGTGCTCTATCCACTAAGCCAAACTGGGTAGGGCTATTTTATTTATTTTAAGGTTTGGGAATTTTGAGGTCTCGTCGGCTTTCCGTACGGGAATGTACGTTGAGTTTGGCATTAGGTGAGGTGACATTAGCTGCTGCAACCAATAAACCCTGGCATCTCAGTGGCTTAAGACAACGATGCAATGTGTGTCTAAAGCAGGAAACATTCATGTGTTGGTGCTACTACCGTCAGCACAAGGAAGCGGAAGGGGGACAGGAAGCCTTCCTAGCTTCTGCCAGCCCAGAAGTGACCCAGGTCACCTCTGCCCATCTTCCTCTCAAAAACACTTGTCCCGCGGCCCTCCCCAGCCATGCAGAATGGGCCGTGCGACGACAAGAGTGGGAATCGAGGAAGAGAAAGAGTCGTAGTCCTTCGCCCTGGGTGGGAGGACTGAGAAGGGGACGTGGCCAAAAGTCCAAAGACATGACAGAGAGGGACTGAGAAAGAGAATGCAAGACAGAAATGGACAGAGACCAGAGAGAATGAGGGGAGAACTCAGAGAGATAAAGGGACAGAAACGTAGAGAAAGGGACAGAGAGCCAGAGAGAGGGGGTTAGGGGGTGAGGGGTGAACACAATAGATTCCCAGAAGGGTGGCAGACTGAGACCCAGAGAGAGAAAGAGAACAAAACAAAACAAACAAAAGAAATCCGGAAGCCCTCTCCTACCTTCAGCTGAGCCACCCTTCCCCTCTCTCTGTGCGTAGTGAGGCCTGACTAGTGGGTCCCTCTGAGTGATATTCATACGTAGTCCATTGGTTCATTTTAGTAGAGGTGTCATTTTCTATTTCTTTTCCTTCTCTCTTTTTTTTTCTTTTTAACTTGTATATCTTAGAGGCAATGAGAGGGAGCCTACCAATTCTGACCACTCCTCTTTAGAAACAAACAAACTGACAAGGCAACCAAACCCTTCCCTTCTAGCTGCAGAGCTGAGATTGGGGGGAACTTGGAGGATGAAGGCAGCTTGTCAGTGGCCTTGGCTGAGCGGTACCGCGCCTCACCAGGTGCCCGCGGCTCTTGTCTCCCCACCAGAAGAGATGGTTTTGGTCCCTGGAGAGGGACCAGGTCACTTATAAAGGGGTGCGGGTGGGTAGCCGTCTCTGGGTCCGTGGCCTTTACAGCCTCTGCCTAACCCCCTCCGGAGGCCCGGAGATTCGTGTGGCCCCGGCGCAGGATGTACCTCGCCAACTCCAGTGGGCAAGACCTTTCCAGGGGCAAATACAGTCTCCAGGACCCACACCCTCCGCACAATAGTGACTACTCGAGGCTCAGGGCTTTGAGGGGAGGGGGCGGCGGGATGGCAGACCCTCAAGGGCAGGGGGCGGTGCTGGACCGGGTGGAAGCAGGGTAGCCGGAGTGGATGGGCAGGAGACTTCGCGTTGGGGGCTGGAAGGGAACCAAACATGAAATCGATGGGGGCGTGGCTTCATGGCGATGATTGCAGGACTGAGGCGGGGCTTGTCCTAGTACCGTGGGCGTGGCTAGGGGCGTGGTCCTGTTTGCCGTGGGCGTGGCTCTGTTTGCCGTGGGCGTGGCTTTATGGCGGTGATTGAAGGGCTGAGGCGGGGCGTGGTCCTAGTGTCGTGGGCGTGGCTAGGGCGTGGCCAAGGAGCGCAGGCCTTCAGCTGACTTGCCTTAGCCCTGGAATTGAGCGCTGCGGAGAGGACCTGGGTCCCCACCCCGCCGGTTCGGCTCGCACGGGGGCGGACGTCGGAGAGAGGATGTTGGTTCCCTCCAGGCCTGGAGAGAGGATGCCAAGGGGTAATCTTGTAACTAGTCCTGGAAGCGGAAGTTCCGGAAAGTATCTATTCTGGCCGGCTCCTCCGACTCAGGAAAACACGGGGCGGCAAACATAGTAACAACACCCAGCGGGCAGCCATGAAGCCGATGCAATAGGCGCCAGCACACACTGTGGAAGGCCACACTTACCCCAAGAGGCCGCCCCGGCTGAGCCCCCAACGGCACACTGGGCCGAGCCTGGCACGTGACATGCGCCATCTCCCTGAATCCTCAAAAGGCCTACGGGGCAGAAACTTAACCTTCATTATACAGACAGAGAAAAAGAGGCACAGAGACACTCAGTAACCTGTCCCAACTCGCCCAGCGGTGAGATGTAAGCTGGGAGCTGAAGTCATGCAACCTCCTTCCCCAGCCCATGTGCAGATCGACTGGGCCTCAGATATTCCCATGAACCCCAGGAGCAGGCACAGGTAACAAGCCACAGACACACAGATGCACGCGCTGGCTGGATGATCCGGTCCCCACGCCCGCCTTGCCAGCTGTGGGACCCCAACCCAGCCCACCCCCCAAGACTGGGGTCCTCACCTGAAGCAACAGTGCAGCCCCTACTGTGTTCAGCTGGCGGAGCTGGAGCCAAATAACCAACCACAAGCCCTAGCCAGTTTGGCTCAGTGGATAGAGCATCAGCCTGTGGACTGAAGGGTCCCGGGTTCGATTCTGGTCAAGGGCACATGCCCGGATCATGGGCTCGACACCCAGTAGGAGGCATGCAGGAGACAGCCGATTAATGGTTCTCTCATCATTGATGTTTCTATCTCTCTCTCCCTCTCCCTTCCTCTCTGAAATCAATAATATATCTATATCTATCTATCTGTCTCTATATAGAGACAGATAGATAGATAGATAGATAGATAAAACGTGGAGACCTCTACAGGACAAACACCCCAGATTCTTCAAAAAATAAAATAAAAATATCCAGCCGCCGGGCCTGAGGTCCCTGGGAAGACCTGGGATGAACTCTAGGGGGTCCTTGACCCCTGAGATCAAAATAAATAAAGGGAGTCCTGGCCTAATGGCTAAGCACAGGGGCTCCAGGGTGCGCCCCTGCTCTGTCACCGACCACCTGTGTGTCACGGGAGAGGCCGTTACCCTCTCAGATCTCACTTCCCATCTGTGTCACGGGCTCATCAAGGTCCTTCCTCCTTGGGTTGCTGTGAAGACTGCTTTCTGACTGTCAAGTATCAGAGCCGAGCCTGGCCCAGACTACGTGCTCTGCAGGTGCTCATCATTATGAGTAGGGGTGAGTCTCCGTTCACCTGTTGAGAGGCCTGGCGTGGACCAAACCAGATAGCAGAACTTCAGTGTCCAGTGAACCCCCTGAAATCACACAGAAAGTTGCGTGTGTTCGTACAGCTTCCATCAGATTCACCAAGGGGTCCCCCAAAGGGTGAGAAAAGAACAAATACAGACAGAGACAAAGTGATGTCTCTCTACAGCCTGGATCTCCTCGGATCACATCACTCTCTGCCCATACCGCCCCCCTCCCCGACCCAGGCCTTCCCATGTCCCATCCCCCTGCCCTGCGGGCTCTACCCTGAACTCCAGGACCGGGGCTCAGTCTTACTTGCACCCCTTGCCCCGCACCCCCACCCCCAGCTTTCTCTTTGCTCATAAAACACACATTTGGTCTTGCCTGGGGGACCTTATTTTTTTTGTACAACAAAAGAAACTTTACCTAAAAATACTTTACAGACCTGGGTGCTTGCGAAAGCTCTTCAGTTAACTGTGTATATAAATGGGGAAAAAAATGAATAAATAACATTAGTATAACAGACCTAAACAAGAACACACTGGCAAAACAAATGGACTTCAAATGGAAACAAATCTTAAAGCTCTGCCATTCTCGTAGGAATGTTTACCTTCTGTTTTTCTTATTCTTTACCAGAGAGAAAGATTAAATACTATAAATACAAAGTTTCTTGTGTTAATGACACACTTTTAAAATCGCCAACACAGGTCTCACCCGAGCTTTCTGTTTACCTTCCACACGGAGGCACAGGCACCTTTTACACTGGCTGTTCCCCTTCTTTCCAACTCCAAACATCCCTGAGCACAGGGTGCTCTCCAACGTCCCGCCTACCGTAGCCACACAGCCCGCCCCGACACTGTGTCTAGCCTTCACGGCAGCATGATTCGTTCATTCATTTCAACATGTCTACGCGGAGCGTATGGCCACGTGCTGTTCGAGGCACAGACACAGCAGGCAAGTCCCTGCCTTCAGAGGCTCGCACTCTGAACCTCGTAACCATTTCTTTGCTGGAGTGTTGTGCTCCTCCCCCTCCCCCAACCCCACTCCCAACTAACAGGTTTGCTCCCGAGAGCAAGAAGCATTTGTCACATTCTGATGCACAGGTTGGAAATGTCACTCTGCTGTGTACCATTTAAAGCCGGCCCAGCGGCCCACGGGGTCCTGCACTATCTCTCACCTCCTCCCACTCTCCCTCTCAGTCTACCTAAGCCACCGTGTCCCTTCAACACACCAGGCACACTCTGACCTTGGGGCCTTTACACTGGCTATTATTTCCTCCGTCTGGGACATGCTTCCCCCACATGTCGACAAGGCTCCCTCTCTCTTCTCCTTTAAGATTCTTCCGAAGTGCCGCCTCCTCCAAGAGGCCTTCCCTGACCACTCTCCAGCTCCCTACCGCCTTTATTTTTTTTTTGTTTCTTTATCACATAGACCTACCTGGCATATTACATTTCAGTTGTCTATCGTATTTGCCATCTGTCTAGAATTCCAGCTTGTATGTTTTGTGCATCACTGTATCTTCAGCACCTAGAACAGTGCCAGACACGCGTTAGGTATTCAGCAAGTCTTTGCTAAAGGAATGAGCAAATATCCTCCCGTCTCTCTGTGCCCCACAGGCCCCGTCCCTCAGCCTAGCACCCTTCAGTAAATCTTTGGTGAGGAAATGAAATTACAAGTACTGGCTAAAGCTCACTATATACCTCTTCTAATGACTTTACCTGCGTTGTCAGCTGTCACCCTCAAAGCAGCCCCATCGTGCCCTGGCCGGTTTGGCTCAGTGGATAGAGCGTCAGACCTGCGGACTGAAGGGTCCCAGGTTTGGTTCCGGTCAAGGGCACATGCCCAGGTTGTGGACTCAATCCCCAGTAGAGGGCGTGCAGGAAGCAGCCAATCCATGATTCTGTCTCATCATTGATGTTTCTCTCCCTCTCCCTTCCTCTCTGAAATCAATAAAAATATATTTTAAAAAAAAACAAAAAAAAACCCCACAGCCCCATCGCAGGAGGTCTGCAATGTTCTCTGTCTTTGTGAAAAGGAGGAAACAGGAGCCCAGAGAGGTGATGTCACTGGCTCAAAGCCACACAGCTGAGAGTGGCAGTGCAGAGGCTGTACCCAGGCCCTCTGGCTGCAGCGGCCACACCCCCAACCACCCTGCTAAGTATCACATGATTCTTGTTTTCTGGCTCCTGTCTCTGTCCTCCTCGCCTGGAACCTGCCTCCTTCCATCACGGCCGATGTGCGTGTCCCTCTTCTCTCTCTGCAGACCTGAATTTGCATCCAGGCTCACCGGGTGACCTCGGTGACAGGGGTCACCTCCCCGGGCCCCATTTCCTGTTCTGTAACATGGGGAGATTAGAAAGTCACTTGTCAGGGTTGTCCTGAGGGTTTCATGGGATTGCACAGGCCAGCACCCAATAGAGAGGCTGCAAGGACAATGACCATGAGCTCCTCGGTCCTGGGGGCGGGGGCGGGGGCGGGGGCGGGGGGCGGGTCATTATGCTGATCATCATCTCCCCTGTCTTGGTCTCTGCACAAGTGTGTCCCTCGTGCCCTATCAGAGTCCTTGTCACCTGGGTATGTTTCTCTCCCCCTCTGTCTCAGCATTTCTCTCTCCTGCCCCTTCCCAGCCCTCTCATGCAGCCGGAGAGCTATCTTCTGCCAGGCACCAGGCACCAGGCACCAGGCACCAGGCACCAGGCGGAGGGTGCCTCCCCCAGTAAACAAGGCAGCCGGGAAGTCTGGTCAGCAGAGAGGTGGGCCCTGCTGTGGGGGTAGACGAGGTGCTCAAGTAAACAGCCCAGGCTGATGAGTTTCCCATCAGTATCGCCTTGGACTCTCCCTTCGCGCACAGGGCTGACGCACCTCGGAAGAAAGCTGTCTGCAGAGGGATGCCCTTCAATTAGGGACCCAATAAAACACCACAGGGAGGAGGGGGAGGAGAAGGGTCGCCATGGCCTCAATCAGAGAATCCTAGAGAGAAAAAACAGCAACAATTGGGGGAAAGATAGCAATAAAAGATTCTGGCAAGCCACAGAATCTAAGTCTCTGGCCAGCAGGTGTGGTTGCTAAGGGGAGTTCCGGGAGCTCAGAACCCTCACCCCTCCTTAGTCATTCCACACGCCCAGCAGATGCCACAGCGGCAGAGAGGGCGCTGGGCCCCGCGTGCCAGCTCTGCCACCCACAGGGCCTCCGCGGTCTCAGCCGTGCTTCTGCAGAAAGCACGTAGTGCGGAGACCTCCATGCCAGGCTTGGTTCCTCCCTCCAGGAACCTCGTGCTTCCACACGCAGATCCTCTCTCTTCTGCCTTCAGAATGCCCATGGATGTCCAGGAGGCCTCATCCGTCCTTCCTGTGAAGATCTCTGTGGCCCAGAGACCCCATCCTTCCTGATTTCCCACCTCACTCTGTCCCTGTGCCTGGCAGCACCCTCTACGATCCCCTGCTTTCTGTTCACCGCTTTTGCAGGCTCTTAGAAAGGGCAGACGGCCCTGGGCTTGGCTCGAGCCTCGCAGTCACTGTCCGTAACCTTGGACAAGCTCCTCGGCCTCTCGGAGCCTCCCACTGCTCATCTGTCAAATGGGACTATTAGACCCTACTTCACAGGGGCTGGCGAGGTTTCCTGGAGAAGGCACAGCAGGGGGCTGGCCTGAAGGAGACACTCAACAAATAGGTGCCCTTAAGATTATTGCCTCATGCCCAGACGGCATGGCTCAATGGTTGAGTGTTGACCTATGAACCAGGAGGTCATGGTTCTATTCCTGGTGAGGGCACATGTCCAGCTTACGGGCTCGATCCCCAGTGAGGGAAGAGCAGGAGGCAGCCGATCCATGATTCTCTCTCATCATTGATGTTTCTCTCTCTCTCTCTCCCTCTCCCTTCCTCTCTGAAATCAATGTTAAAAATATATTTTAAAAAGACTATTGCCTCAATTGTGTCTTAATGACTATAGCTCACACCTAATGAGCACACCCATGGGCCGGGGTCAGTGTTACTGAGAGCCACCATCCAGTCTGTGCTCGAGGGCAAGCAGGTGGCAGAACCAGGCTGATTACTGAACTGTTACCCATGATGCTTCCCACTCCCTAAACTGTGGGGTTTGTGCTCAAGTCACCCCACTGCCCAACCCAGGGACCCCAACATTATGCCAGAGAGCTCTGACTTGCCTCTTCAGGGAGGTGAGCAGGCAGAAAACCTCGCAGCCAGCCATGAGACCCTGGGTGTGCTTTTATCTATAGGTTTTCAGGAAGTGCTTAGTCTACACGTGTCTGGGGACCTTGGCCAGGAACCATGGCTTTAAGAGACGAAAACTTGGATCCTTCCCATCTGAAGACTCTGTATCATAGAAAGTGGGGTGAGTTCGACCCGGTGATCTGGAAGGTCCTGTGGAGCCCTCAGAAGCCTTCATTCATTCATTCTGTTGACAAGTAGTCACTGAGGCAGGACAGAGCAGTAGTTAAGGACTCTGCTGGCTGCCGGCTGTGTGACCACAGACAAATCACCTAACCTCTCTGAGCATCAGTTGCAAATCAGGAATAATAAGGTGCTTCACTCAGGGAAGCACTGAGGGCCTTGTAGAAACAACCTTGGCTCTGCCCTCGCTCGCACAGTCCAGGGGGAGAGAGAGACCCATCCCCAGTCAGTGATGACACAGAGAGGACAGGGCTGGGATGGAGTCACCCATAGAATTCGACTGACCCAGCGTGAAGGCTGGAAGGCTTCCTGAAGGAGGAACGTGCGAGCTGAGCAGTGCTGGACGTCGTAAGCACTAAAGACGTAGGAATCACCACGTGAGAGATGTATCATTAGTCTGCGGGCAGGCTGCCTCTCCATCCATTCATCCTTCTAAGATCCCCTGCCCTGCTCTCTGCCCGGCCTTGAGCTAGCCGATGCTGAGACACATCAGTGACCAGGACACCTTGTCCCTGACCTTCAGGCTCTCGGATTACCAGTGAGGACAGACATCAAACAAGCGTTATGAAAGAAATTACAGCCCTGGCTGGTTTGGCTCAGTGGATAGAGCGTCAGCCTGCAGACTGAAGGGTCCCAGGTTCGATTCCAGTCAAGGGCACATGCCTGCCGCCCGGGTTGCAGGCTCGATCCCCACCCAGTAGGGGGTGTGCAGGAGGCAGCCAATCAATGATTCGCTCTCATCATTGATTTTTTTTTTTCTCTCTCCCTTCCTTTCTAAAATCAATAAAATATATATATTTTTTAAAATGCAGCAATAAATGTTCACATATATAAAAAAAAAGGGAAAAAAATTAAATAAGCTGGGAAACGATATCACAAGAAGACCTTTCCTGTGACATTCACAAATTCCTCCCTTTGTCACCTCCCAACCATAAGCCCATCCGCAGAGACAATGCACCCACTCAGTCAGCATTTATTAAGCTCTTTCTAAGGCATGGCAGATACAGCGTCTGCCATCACGGAGTTCTCAGCACTTTGTTCAGCCTTTGGTCCCTGACCACACAGAGACAAGGTGAGCTGACGGGGACAGTCCGCTGCCCCTATTCAGTAAATAGAAACCTAAAATATATTTCTCAACGGCCTCTTCCCTGCTTATACGCTTCTGTAGCTCCCTATTTCTCTGAAGGCAAATACCAATAGCTGACCTTGGTCGACATCTTCCTGGTTCTTAGCACCATGAGACCTGACAACCACTTTATATAACATTTCAAAATGCCCCTTTAGTATTCTGAAATTAAACTCATAGGTAATACAGCCACCAACACCAATTTTATTTTCAAAACTTTTTATCATGTCCTAAGTGAACTAACTGCAATGGAGAAATTTATAGTAAACTAGAGGCCCGGTGCACGAAATTCGCCTCAGCCCCACCTGCACCTTCTCGCAGTCCAGGACCCCTCTCTCCTTACCGCTCACCTGTTCACTGCTCCTTGCCACTCAGCTCACTGCTCCTTAGCGCTGCCACGAAGGTGGGAGGGGCTCCCGCCACCACCACTGCGCTCTCCACCCCTGAGTCCAGCTTCTGGCTGAGCAGCGCTCCCCCTGTGGGAGCACACTGACCACCGGGGGCAGCTCCTGCATCAAGCCTCTGCCCCCTGATGGTCAGTGTGCATCATAGCGACCAATTGTTCCACCGTTTGGATGATTTGCATTTTAGGGTTTTATTATATAGGATTAATAATCTATTTTTGTATACAAATGCTCAGGCTCAGCTGTTCTAAAAAAAAAAAAGAAAATCTCATCAGCCCCGGGTGGTGTGACCCAGATGGCTGAGTGCCATCCTGTGCACTGAAAGGTCACCAGTTCGATTCCCAGTCAGGTCACATGCCCAGGTGTGGGGCTCGATCCCCAGTCAGGGGTCATGCTGGAGGCAGCCAATCCGTGTTTCTCTCTCTCCCTCCTCCTCTCCCTCCATGTTTCTCTCTCTCTCTTTCCTTCTCTTTCTCTAAAAAAAAAAAAAAAAAAAATCAAATCCAATTAAAAAATCTCATCAGGCAGATACTAGCATCTAGTGTCAACTCACCACAAATGAGATAAGAATAAACTGTGTTTTGTTTGGACAGTTACCACAATCAGCATTGCCCGGGGTAACGTGGCTTCTAGCAATAGTGAATAAATCTAGATAGAATTCCCGGCAAAACCAAGAACAGGCAGGCCACAATGTGCACAGTTAGTTGAATTCCAGGAAAGGTCAGCGCCTCTTACAATACTGCAACAGCACTCAGTGTCTGTACGTAAAACGCAGCTCGGTTCTGGACTCAGCTCTGCGTACACAGGGTGTCCAGCGGGACACGGGGAAGTTAAGTGGGCCAGGAAAAGGTCTGGTGCGTGTGGGCTGTTGAGATACCTGGCATCCCTGGACCCTGTCCGCTAAAGCCGGTCACACCTCCAGGCACTGAGACAAACTCAAAATGTCCCTATTATTTCCAAAGCATCCCCAGAAGAAGAGCCACAGTCTCATGGCCCCTGCACATCCAGCTGGCCTCCTCCTGGGGTCCTCACTTTGTTCTGGGCACCTCAGCCCCCTGCTGTCCCCAAACTTCAGGCCTCCATACCTTGTGTTCCTCTTTCTAGAAGACTCTCTGTGGTTTCAGCTTTCAGGTCACCTCCCTCCCCTAGCCCAGCCTCTCTCAGAGCAGGTGGTTACGGTCTAATGTTTTCTCATTTGCTGGCTGTTCCCAGGATGGACTGGTTGCCCATGAAACAGGCACAAGGTAGCCATGGTGGCTGCTGAATTTCCAGTGCCCAACACAGGGGGCCTCACTGACTTTTGGGTGGTCACGGTGGTCACTTCTAAGATCAAGCCCCAGTGTTTCCAGACCCAGGCCTGGTGTGGATCCCAACTCTGTCATTTCCCTGCTGTGTGACCTTGGGTACATTCCTTAACCTCTCTGAGGTGCACAGCCTTCTCTGTAAATTGGAAATGATAGTGTCTACCTCCTTGAGTGGTTATGAGGTCCAAATCATGTTTATAGATCATGTATATCAAACAACTAGTGGCCCTGTGCACTAATTCATGCACATTGAAAGGAAATTAATTAGAAGAAATATGTGACTATTGCTATTCGCCCTTTCTCTATAATAGAAGTGTCAACCAAATTCACGATTGACAAGGACAGGTTGAAACACATGCGTGCGATTGGCGCCGGCGAGAGCTTTGTATGTACTGTGCATGCGTGAGTCAACTTAGCCCTTTATATATAGAGAATAAACTTGCTTAATTAGGCCTGCTGTCTGATGTAGCTAAACTTTTTCCAGGCCAGTGAAGGACCCCAACTTCTCTTTCAGGTAATTGTCAGCAACACAGCAGTAAATATCAACACAAAGCAGATTATTATTGTAGATCCCACAGGGAGAACAAAGGGTAAAATATTTCACTGCAGCAGTGTTTGACTATAATCTGCACAGCGAGAAAAACTGAAGTCATTTTGAACGTCCACCATTTCTTTTTTTTTTTTTTTAAATATATTTTATTGATCTTTTACAGAGAGGAAGGGAGAGAGATAGAGAGTAAGAAACATCGATGAGAGAGAAACATCGATCAGCTGCCTCCTGCACATCTCCTACTGGGGATGTGCCCGCAACCCAGGTACATGCCCTTGACCGGAATCGAACCCGGGACCTCTCAGTCCGCAGGCCGACGCTCTATCCACTGAGCCAAACCGGTTTCGGCCACCATTTCTTACTTCTTTTCAATCGGGTCAAGTTTCTAAGCTTTCTAAATCTCCGTTTTCCGGCTAATGAAAAGAAAATAGGATTCTACCAAGTCTCCTATCTACCTACCCCAGGACTTCTGTGAGCATCAAATGAGATGAGGCACGGGAAAACGCTTCACAGACATTTGGTTTCAGTGTACAATGTTTGCACCTGGCTATAAAGCAAGTCCTGTTCCTGGGCTGAAAAAGCTCCAAGGAAGCTAGTCGCTAGGGAGAGGAAGCCGGGGGTTGCTACGTAACATCATTACCCGGCGCCCACAGCCACCATTTCCAGGCTGGGCTGGGCTGTGGGCCGCATTTTGCGCCATGAGGTCTTGGCAGCGTTGGCTGCAATTTGGTGGGGTGTCTCTCCAGGGTGGTGCCGGGGCCTGTGCCCCACTTGGGGGAAGACCAGTGTTGGTTTGTGGGCGCCAGGTCCGCGGTGCCATTTCTCTGTAAATGGCCAGTGCGCATCACGGCAGCTCCTGCATTGAGCATCTGCCCCCCTGGTGGTCAGTGCGCGTCATAGCAACTGGTTGGACGGTTGGACACTTAGCATATTAGCCTTTTATATATATAGATGAACCCCTTTTGGTCCTACAGTGGCAGTGCTGAGCCAGCAGCACCCACCCTCCGTGTATCTGCACCTGTACTCCACTCTGTGCCCTCTGCATGGCCCACTGGGCAACCAAGACAGACCAGGCCATCTCCTTTGCCAAGGACTTCTGGCCTGAGGCATCGCCGTAGCCCCCAATGGAGCCGGCCAACCTGCCGCTTCAGGCACAGCACCAGCAAGCAGATCTCAGTGGACAAGCGGTACCTGGGCATCGGGGACTGCACCGTGCGCATTCCCAAGGAGCAGGGCATGCTTCCTTCTGGAAGGACGACCTGGCCAACGTCATCCGCTACCTCCCCACGTGAGCCCTTAACTTCGCCTTCCAGGGTAGGTACAAGCAGGTCTTCCTGGGGGCGTGGACTAGCACATGCAGTTCTGGAGGAATATTGCTGGCAACCCGGCCTGCAGTGGTGCCATGGAGCCACCTCCCTCTGCTTCATCCACCCCTGGATTTCGCCAGAGCCCATCTGGCAGCCGATGTGGGGAAATTTAGAATTGAGTGGAGTTCAAGGGCTTGTAACTGTCTGGTGAAAATCACCAAGTATGCCCTAACCGGTGTGGCTCAGTGGATAGAGTGTCGGCCTGAGGACTGAAAGGTCCCAGGTTCGATTCCGGTCAAGGGCATGTACCTTGTTTGCGGGCAACATCCCCAGTAGGGGGTGTGCCGGAGGCAGCTGATCGATGTTTCTCTCTCTCTTTCTCATCGATGTTTCTAACTCTCTATCCCTCTTCCTTCCTCTCTGTAAAAAATCAATAAAATATATTTAAATAAATAAATAAATAAATAAATAAATAAATAAATAAATAAAAAAAATATATTTTATTGATTTTTTACAGAGAGGAAGGGAGAGAGATAGAGAGTTAGAAACATCGATGAGAGAGAAACATCGATCAGCTGCCTCCTGCACACCCCCTACTGGGGATGTGCCCGCAACCAAGGTACATGCCCTTGACCGGAATCGAACCTGGGACCCTTCAGTCCGCAGGCCGACGCTCTATCCACTGAGCCAAACCAGTTACGGCTAAAATATATTTTTAAAAAAAGAAAATCGCCAAGTCTGAGGGCATCCTGGATCTGTGCCAGGGCTTCAGTGTTGGCGCGGGCAGTAGCTCCCGGGCTGCCTACTTGGGCTTGTGCAGCACGGCCAGAGGCATGCCCCCGGGCCCCAGGAACACCCACATGGCGGTGAGCTGGATGGCGGTGACGGCCGTGGCCGGCCTGGTCTCCTACCCCTTCAACACCCTGCGGAGTTGATGATGGTGCAGTGGGGGCACGAAGGGGCGGACAGCACGTGCGGGGGGACCGTGGACGGCTGGCAGGAGATCTTCAAGGACAGGGGGGGCAGGGCCTTCTTCAAGGGCGCCTGGTCCAGCGCCCTCAGGGGCCCGGGTAGAGCCTTTTGCTGGTCCTGTACGATGAGCTGAATAAAGCCACCGGGGTGTGCTCCATGCCTAGACACGGGGACCAGGAGAGCCACAGAGACGACGTCACTGTTACAGACCATTGATCTTCCAGAAACTCCAGTGTTCGTGCCCAGCGGCATCATGGGTAGAGCGCTGGGGAGGCTCTAGAACCGGTTCCTTGTGATGAGGACCACTGGCACCCTGATTCCAAGCATAGATGGGGGGGGGACACTGTCGCCCTCCCGGGTCCACAGGCAGGGCTGCTCCACCACGCAGGCCTACAGCCCAGGTGCTCGAAGGCCGGCCGTACTGATAGTTCACTTAAAGGAAATCAGCCCGCGCCCTAGCTGGTGTGGCTCAATGGATAGAGCGTCGGCCTGCGGACTGAAGGGACCCAGGTTTGATTCCGGTCAAGACCACATGCCCGGGTTGCAGGCTCGATCCCCAATAGGGGGCGTGCAGGAGGCAGCCGCTCAATGATCCTCTCATCATTGATGTTTCTTTTTTCTTTTTTTTTAAATATATTTTATTGATTTTTTACAAAGAGGAAGGGAGAGAGATAGAGAGCCAGAAACATCGATGAGAGAGAAACATCGATCAGCTGCCTCCTGCACATCTCCCACTGGGAATGTGCCCGCAACCAAGGCACATGCCCTTGACCGGAATCGAACCCGGGACCCCTCAGTCCGCAGGCAGATGCTCTATCCACTGAGTCAAACTGGTTTCAGCTCATCATTGATGTTTCTATCTCTCTTTCTCTCTCCCTTACTCTCTGAAATCAATAAAAATGTAAAAAAAAAAAAGACTGGACATGGTTGTGATATTTAAAAAAAAGAAAGAAAGGAAATCAGCCCGGCCAGCGTGGCTCAGTGACCTATGAACCCGGTCATGGTTCGATTCCCGGTCAGGGCACATGCCCAGGTTCGGAATTCCATCCCCAGGGGGGCTTGCAGAAGGCAGCTGATCAATGATTATCTCTCCTCACTGAAATTTCTGTCCCTCTCTCCCGCTCCCTTCCTCTCTGAAATCAATAAAAAGATATTTTAAAAATAAAAATAAATAAAGGAAATCATATCACCCATTTGTACTTAAGCACCATCCTCACTGCACAGCTGAATGTTTGCGACTAAGTTCTATGTCGGATATAATCTGCTGCAAACAAAACCGGGCACAGAGAATAAAACACACACACACACACACACACACACACACACACGGAAAAAACCCCTGAACACGGCAGTGTGCCCTCAATAAATAGTTACTAAGTGGCTTCTAGTTCAGGACATAAGACGTGAGGTTTTAATTTATTCAAGAAAGGTAGGGGAGCACTTGCTTCGGAGTCCCACAAACCTGGGTCAGAGCCCAGCTCTGCCACTGGCAGGCTACGTGCCTCTGGGCCCATGAGTCTCCCTCTCTGAGCTTCAAATGTTTGCCCGTCAAATGGGGGCATAACTGTGCCCCCACGTGGAGCTGCTGTGAGGGTGAAATCATATCGTGTAGCAACTGTGAGGCGGTGCCCAGCTTGGAGTCAGGGGCGGGACTGTTATTAGGGATGACTCTGGAGCACGTGGAGGAAGCCAGGAGGGGGTGAGGGACATTTGCTCCATCGAATGGACACGGGAACAGAGGCCCAGGGAGGGGAAGGGCGTTCCCAGAGGCCACAGAGCAGCTTAGAGGCAGAGCAAGAACCAGAGACCAGGGCAACGGCCTCCTTCCCGATCTCCGCGGGGGGCTAGTCAGACAGGAGTCATGGGCAGGGAGTGGGCCCTTTAAATCCTAAGCTCCACCTTTGTTTGGAAGGGTCTTTGGGGGAGTATAAAAGGGGGTGCAGTTCTCCTCTGCTCCAGAAAACCACCCACTGCTCCTGCCACCAGCCCCCAGCCCAGCCTCTCTCCGGCCACCCAGCCTCGCCACCCGGGCGCCATGCAGCTGCCACCCTTCGACATGTGGAAGGACTACTTCAACCTCAGCCAGGTGGTGTGGGCACTGGTCCAGAGTCAGGGGCAAAGGCCCGAGGCCCAGGACATGAGGGAGCCAAGACCCCAGCCCCAGCTGGAGCCGGAGCCGGAGCCGGAGCCGGGGCCGGGGCCGGGGCCGGGGCAGGGAGGGTCGGGGGCCAGCGGAGGCCCGGCCACCCTGTGCAACTTCTGTAAGCACAACGGGGAGTCCCGCCACGTCTACGCCTCGCACCAGCTGAAGACCCCGGAGGGTGAGGTGGTGTGTCCCATCCTGCGGCACTACGTCTGTCCCCTGTGCGGGGCCACCGGCGGCCAGGCCCACACGCTCAAGTACTGCCCGCTCAACGGTGGCCAGCAGTCTCTCTACCGCCGCAGTGGGCGCAACTCGGCTGGCCGCAAGGTCAAGCGCTGAGGACCGTGAGGTGCCCCCACCCCTGCACCCCTAACCATCCTGGTTAAGTCCCCACGACGTTCCTGGACCCTCCCCAGACTCACCCGGCCCTTTGGAACTGCTGGTCCCCAGAACTCCAGCCCTGATGGATCCTGAGACAAGGGTGGCTGCCGGGGAGCCAGGCCGGCCCAGCCCCTGGGGCCGCTCAGCCTGTGGGTTCTGTCCTGCGGGCGCCTGTGGGTTCTTGGTGCAGCAGGACCTCTGCCCCTTGGACCACACCGCCCGATGGCTCCTTTTGGGCCACAGCTCATGGATCTTTAGGGGACACCAGCTCTGTCCCTCTGACTTCTCAGCCCCAGCCCCGGGCTCCATTCCTTGTGGAGTCCTTGGGTCCTGGGACCCACAGGGCCCGCGGTGCTCTCCCAGGCCAGCCGTCACAACTTGCAGAGTGCACAAGACTGGCTTGGACCCGCGGCCCGAGAACTTCAAGATGGGACTGAGACTTCAGGCCAGCCTGGCCCACCGTCCTCAGCACCTGCAGACCCGGGTTCATTGTGAACCACAGGGAGGGCGCCCTCCTGCCCTCCAGCCCCCCATCAGCGCGTCCATCAGGAGCTGGGGGAGGGGGGGGGCCCACTGCAGGACCCCATGTCTGGGAGTGGAGAGCCTTGAGGTGAGCTGACACCCTCCAACTCCCCCCTGACCGGGTCCCCCCTCCCCCCAGGCTGTTGGCTGTTCGTTTCGCTGCTTTACTGAGCTCTGCCCTCAACGCAAACCACTGAGGTCCTCTCCCCCAGCCGGAGGGCGTGGGCCGGGCGCGGGCAGACAGACTGCGTGGGCCGGCCTCTCGCCGCCACCTCCCGCCGCCCCCACCGAATCACAGTCTGCTTTAAGGTCGGGTTTGTTGTTTTGCTTTCCCTCCCGGTGCTAACAGTGAAGTCAACAACGTGCCGGCTGGGAATGGCAGTTGCCTAGCGTTTATGTTAAGGGGCGAATCCGAGCCCCGGTCAGGTTTTAAGTTGTTTTGGCGCACGGCGGGGCCCACGTGTTGCCCGCTGGTTAATAAAGCGCGTTGCCGGTTGCCTTTGAAATCGCTGTGTCTGTTTGTGTCTTCTCGCCTGCCCCCTCCCCCCAGTCCCCGCTGGTGGGGGAGGGGGACCCGCGTTTGCCCGGGAGGCGGAGCAGGAGGGGGTCCCCTGGTATGTCCGCCACACCGGTCTCCTGGGGACTGGCCCTCCCGGCCCAGCTTCCACCGTGACCCCCCGGCTCCTTCTTCTGGCTCTTTCCAGGGGTCCCCCTCCTGCCCTGCTAGACCACAGGTCTTCAAGGACCAACTTTATGGTTATTCTTAAACTTTGGGTGCCAGACCCCATAGTAGAGGTGATGAAAAAGTATGGTCCTGCCCTGACCGGTTTGGCTCAGTGGATAGAGCGTCAGCCTGCAGACTGAAGGGTCCCAGGTTCGATTCCGGTCAAGGGCGTGTACCTTGGTTGCGGGCACATCCCCAGTAGAGGGTGTGCAGGAGGCAGCTGGTCGATGTTTCTAACTCTCTATCCCTCTCCTTTCTTCTCTGTAAAAAATCAATAAAATATATATTTTTTAAAAGTATGGTGCCCAGGGAAACACACATATGCACAAAACGCTGCATATAATGTCAGAGGTTCTTTTATTCCATTGGTCCACAAACATTTATTGTGCATCCACTTTGTGGCAGTTACTGGTCGAGGCATGGGCGGGTACAGCAGTGAGCAAAGCAGGCAAGACCCCTGCCCTCAGGGAGCTGACACTCGAGTGGGGAAGGGAGTTGCCTGACCATCAATAAAGACACAATGTCAGGAGTGACGGAAAAGAAGGCAGGCAAAGGCATGGAGGTGAAGGAGAGGCTGTTACGTATGTGGTGGTCAGGGAAGGCCTCTCGGTGGAGGTGCCATCTGAGCAGAGTCCAAATGAAATGAGAAAAGCAGAGAGTATTGCCCTAGCCGGTTTGCTCAGTGGTTAGAGCGTCAGCCTGCAGACTGAAGGGTCCCGGGTTCGATTCCGGATTGTGGGCTCGATCCCCAGTGGGCGGCATGCAGGAGGCAGCCGATCCATGGTTCTCTCTCATCCTTGATGTTCCTATCTCTCTCTCCCTCTCTCTCTCAGAAATCAATGTAAAAAACATATTTTTTTAAAAAAACGAAAAGCAGAGAATATCTGGGGGGAGGGCATCCCAGGCAAAGGGGACAGCAAGTTCAAAGGCCCTGAGGTGGAACTGAACCCGGCCAGCTGAGTGAGAGGTGAAATCACAGAGGCTCACCCTGGTGAGTCTGGCCTTCACTGTGCACCGTCAGACGCAGAAATCCTCCCCGGCTCCCCTCACACACACCAGTCACACAGAGCGCCAAAGACCCAGTGAGGCCCTCCGCTCACTGGTCCTTTCCCAGAAACGCAGCTCTGCCCATGACAGAGACCCCCGAGGTAAGCCAAACAGAACTGCAGTGTGCAGCTGTGGTAGTGTGGGGTGCCCTGGAGGAAGCAGGGGGGAGTGGGTGCTGCATCAGGTAGCAAGCTGATGGCCTCTCCAGTGGGGTGACAGGAGCGTTTGCTAGTTTAATAAAGGCCCCAAGTGTGACAGAGTGTGGGCAGCAGTCACAGAGAGCAAGCAGCCAGGACGGGCCGGGTGGAGGGGTGCGGTGAGACCTGCAGGAGGGAGGGCGGAGGGTGCTGAGGGCGATCTGGGGTGTGGGTGACATGAAGTGCCTGGGGCACAAGGGGAAGCGCCCGGGAGGCTTCTGGACACCAGGTCCTGGTTCAGCAGAGAGAGCTAGAGAGAAACAATTAGTAGTCGCCAGGTTTGGGTGTGTGTGTGTGTGTGTGTGTGTGTGTGTGTGTGTGTGTGTGTGTGTGTTAATGAATTAAGCCATTTATTTGACAGAGAATTAAGTGGCAGGGTGGCTGGAGGAGCTGCGGACACCGCAGGGGCTGAGGGCATCATCTAGCCTGACCTTGATCTCCCCCAGCATCTCGCACCTGCACTGCTCCACGCGCCCAGGCCGTTGGCTCCCTCCCTGCCACCTCTCAGGAGCTCCACCTGATTTAGGCCCAACTCCCCACTCAGCCCAGACTCTCCGGGAGCCACAGCACCCTGGCTGCCTCCCTGGACACCCAGGGGACGGGAGACGCCTAGGCGACACCAGGTGGCTTGCCCTGGTTCCCGCTGGGGACATGGGTCAGTTAGGATATGGCGACTATAAGGCGCTCAGTCGGAGCTATGGGGCGAATGTTGTCCTCCCCCAAAAGGTATGTCCTACCCCTCAGCGCATCAGAGTGTGGCCTCACGTGGAGACGCCATCGGTTAAGATGAGGTCATACTGGGATAGGGTGCGCGCTTATCCACCCTCACTGGTGTCCTTCGGAGAAGGGGGAGAGGCACACAGAGGGGAGGCAGAGCCGGAGATCAGAGTGATGCTGCCACCAGCTAGGGGAGGCCCGGGGCTGCCAGAGGCTGGAAGAGGCCACGAAGGATCCTCCGCTAGAGCCTTCCAGGGAGTGCGGCCCCGCCTACAGCCTGGATTCCAGCTCTGGCCTCCAGACTGTGAGGAGATGCATGCATGTCTGCTGCTTAAGCCACCCAGCGTGCGGTGTTGTTATGGCAGCCCTGGGAAAGGACACGCTGGGCATCCAGGATGTCGCGGCGCCTCAGGAGTCTGGGCCGAGGGACGGATTTGGGCCTAAATCAGCCTGGAGCTGATGAGGAGGCTGAGCAGGGAGCCAGGGAGCCAGGGAGCCGGGGCAGAGGTGAGTGGATGGGGCGGTGCAGGTGTCCGTGAGCGGAGAGAGGATGCAGGGGGGCTGCTCAGACTCCAGCACCGCCCCCCTCCCCCTCGGGTCCCTACCATGAACCAGGGACTAGGGAGCCAGGGGGATGGAGAGAGCACTAGGCAGCCTCCGGGACCCAGGGCAGGCAGACAAGGGACAGAATGGGCTTGGAGGGCACCACAGACTTCTTTCTGCTCGCGGGCCTCGAGCGCCCACCCTGGGTGTTCTAGAACAGAACAGGGAGAGCGACAGAGGCTGGACGTCATGCAGAGAAGCAAATGCTTAAGAGTGAACCCCTCCCCCCTCCCTCCAGCCCAGAGGATAAGGGGGGGGGGGGGCAGTTCTCCACCCACATAGAGCCGTGGGAGAAAAATTAGGTCCATAGCCCTGTCCGGTTTGGCTGAGTGGGTAGAGCACCGGCCTGCAGGCTGGAGGGACCCGGGTTCAATTCTGGTCAAGGGCACAGGCCCGGGTTGTGGGCTCCATCCCCAGTGTGGGGCGTGCAGGAGGCAGCTGGTCAATGATTCTCTCTCATCATTGATGTTTCTCTCTCCCTTCTCTTCCTCTCTGAAGTCAATAAAAATATTTTTTTTAAAAAAGGAAACAAGAAAAATTAGGTCCCTTAAAGATGGCCCTAGAACCCCACAGAGTTCCATTGTGCCCTGAAGTGTACACGCCAAAGGTGGGATTCCTGAACCTCACCTTCCCCCGCTCTGCCCACCATCCCCCTCCCCCTCAGGTCAGGGTGCCCACCGTCTCCCCTCCCCCTCAGGTCAGGGTGCCCACCATCCCCCTCCCCCTCAGGTCAGGGTGCCCACCATCCCACCTCCCCCTCAGGTCAGGGTGCCCACCATCTCCCCTCCCCCTCAGGTCAGGGTGCCCACCATCTCCCCTCCCCCCCAGGTCAGGGTGCCCACCATCTCCCCTCCCCCTCAGGTCAGGGTGCCCACCATCCCACCTCCCCCTCAGGTCAGGGTGCCCACCATCTCCCCTCCCCCTCAGGTCAGGGTGCCCACCATCCCACCTCCCCCTCAGGTCAGGGTGCCCACCATCTCCCCTCCCCCTCAGGTCAGGGTGCCCACCATCTCCCCTCCCCCGCAGGTCAGGGTGCCCACCATCTCCCCTCCCCCTCAGGTCAGGGTGCCCACCATTTCCCCTCCCCCTCAGGTCAGGGTGCCCACCATCTCCCCTCCCCCTCAGGTCAGGGTGCCCACCATCTCCCCTCCCCGCTCTGGTCAGGTGCCTATTATCTCGTGAGACTCCGAAATTGAATTTGTGCTCCTGTTAGGGTCCAGGGGTCTAGTGTGTTGTGACTGTCGGTTAAAGCTGATGTCCGAGCCCTAACCGGTTTGGCTCAGTGGATAGAGCGTCGGCCTGCGGACTCAAGGGTCCCGGGTTCGATTCCGGTCAAGGGCATGTACCTGGGTTGCGGGCACATACTCAGTGGGGGGGGGGGGGGGTGCCGGAGGCAGCTGATCGATGTTTCTCTCTCATCGATGTTTCTAACTCTCTATCCCTCGCCCTTCCTCTCTTTGAGAAATCAATAAAATATATTTAAAAAAAAAAAAAAAGAGCTGATGTCCAAGGCTGGCCAGAATCTGGGCCACGCTGGAGAATTTTATGCAAATGGAAAGGTAGCTCCACTAACTAAAGTCCCTGTTTTTGATCTGTTGACCATGCTGAGATCTCTCTTAGGTTTAGCGTCCTGTTTCTTTGTGTCTTTCACTCTGTCCCTTTCCTCTCCTTCCTTCCTCCCCCTCCCCCACAGTCATTCTGACAAATGCAAACCTTCCTCACAGACTCCACTCTCATCACAGACAACCGCCTAAGGAATCCCCGCTTGGACGCCTCATCATGTCCAGAAGGGAAGGCACACACCCAGAGGACACCCTGTCAGCGCCCCCCTCAACGTACTGACCACACCCAGATTCTGACCACGCCACCCGGCCCCCAACTCCTCTCACCAGGACTGTGGCAGTCACCTCCTCACCCGTCTCCCTGCTTCTTCCGTTCTTGACCTCCTGGGCTCCAGGGCCTGTAGTACACGTTCCACCCCCAACAAAAGTGACCCCGCTAAAACACAAGTCAGGTCACATCCCTCCTCCGCACGGGGCCCTCCTGCCGTCTGCCTCACTCAGAGTAGAAGCCGAAGTCCTCACCGGGGCCTCTCTCTGAACCTCTCCTCTCACTCCCTTCTCGCTGTTCCAGGAATGCTTCCAGGACATACCTGCCTGAGGGCCTTTGCACACACCCTGCCCCTCCTGGGATCACTCTTGTCCCAGATTCCCACTGGTGGTGGCTTGCCCCCTCACCTCCCGCCGTTCTTTGGTCAGATATCACCTCCTCTGTGAGGCCTTCGCATCCTCACGCTGCTGATCCCTCCTGCCTGCTCTACCTTCCTTTCCCCCTTAACCACCAGCGAACATGCTATGTGGTTTCATTACTGATTGTGTCTACGGTTGCGATGGTCAGTTTGATGTGTCCACTCGGTGAGGCTACTGTCCCCCCAGCTAGTCAAACACTAACCCCACTGCTGCAACGCAGGTGTTTTATGGATGCAATTAAAGTCGATACTTGGTTGACTTTATATTTTTTTAAAAATATATTTGTATTGATTTCAGAGAGGAAGGGAAAGGGAGAGAGAGACAGAAACATCAATGATGAGAGAGAATCATTGATCGGCTGCCTCCTGCACGCCCCCTAATAGGGACTGAGCCACAACCCGGGCATGTGCCCTTGACTGGAATCGAGCCCTGGACCCTTCAGTCCAAAGGCCGATGCTCTGTCCACTGAGCCACTCCAGCCAGGGCCTCGGTGGACTTTAAGTAAGGGAGCTCAGCCTAGATAATCCAGGTGGCCTGGTTTAATGGTTTGAAAAGTCTAAAGAACAAATTTCCTCTCCTAGATCCAGTTCCTTTCACTTCTTATTGCAGCCCACAACAAGGAGTTCACATCACGATCTAACACACGCATGTGCGCACACACACACACACACACACACACCTCTGAAACCAAGGTTCACAAAAGAGTACTCTTGCCGAAACCGGTTTGGCTCAGTGGATAGAGCATCGGACTGCGGACTGAAAGGTCCCAGGTTCGATTCCGGTCAAGGTCATGTACCTGGGTTGCGGGCACATCCCCAGTGGGGGATGTGCAGGAGGCAGCTGATCAATGTTTCTCTCTCATCGATGTTTCTAACTCTCTCTATCTCTCTCCCTTCCTCTCTGTGAAAAATCAATAAAATATATTTAAAAAAAGAAAAAAAAAGTACTCTTAGTAATAATAACAAAATAGTTATTACATGCCAGGCCCTGCTCAAATGCTTTCTACATATGGACCCAGTTAACATTCTAACACCCCATGAGGGAGACACTAGGGCTAATCCCCATTTCACAGACAGGAAAGCCAAGGGCCAGACAGGCTAAGCAACCTGTCCCAGGTTACACAGCAAGTAAGTGGGGAAACTGGAAACCAGACAGCCTGACTCCAGAACTGAGCAATTGCCACGATCCTAGGATGTGTCTTAAAAACCTCTGAGCTCAGTGGATAGAGCGTCGGCCTACGGACTGAGGGGTCCCAGGTTCGATTCCAGTCAAGGGCATGTACCTTGGTTATGGGCACATCCCCAGTAGGGGGTGTGCAGGAGGCAGCTGATCGATGTTTCTCTCTCATCGATGTTTCTAACTCTCTATCCCTCTCCCTTCCTCTCTGTGAAAAACCAATAAAATATATTTAAAAAAAAAAAACAAACTCTGAAAATACACAACTGAAGCAAAAGGCCCTCAAAGCAATACTTAGAATGCCCTCCGACAATTTCCTACTCTGCTGTTACTGTGTTTGTTTGCCTGCGACCCACTAAATGTATTTCTGGACCACTAATGGGTCAGGACCCACAGTTAGTTAGGAAAACAGGCCTTAGGACACTTTCCCTAACTCATCCCCATTCCAGGGGCCTTGCCCTTTGACCTCCTGCATCCTGTTCAACACCCCCACACCTACACAAGTCTAGGCCTCACCTCTGCCAGTGGCTCCCTGGCTCCAGGCCTGACTTAGACGCAAATCGTCCCTCAGCCCACACTTCCCTGGCACCAGCGGCATCCTGGGTGCCTCGCCAGATGCCCAGCGTATTCCTTTCCGAGAGCTCCCATAGCAAACTGGGTGCCTAAAACAGCAGAAATGGCCCTGGCCGGCTGGCTAGGTTGGTTAGAGTGTCGTCCTGTCACCGAAAGGTTGTGGGTTAAGGCACATACCTAGGTTGTGGGTTCCATGTGTGGAAGGCGCTGATCAATGTTTCACTTCCTCTCTCTCTCTCTCTCTCTCTCCCCCCTCTCTCTCTCTCTGATCTACAAAAACATATCCTCAGATGAGGATTAAAAAAATTAATAGAAATGCACGCTCTCACAGTTCTGGAGGCCAGAAATCTGAAATCAAGCTGTTGGCCGGGTCACACTCCCCCCGAAGACTCTAGGGGAGGGTCCGTCCTCGCCTCTTCCAGCCTCTGGCAGCCCCTGGCCTTCCCTGGCTTCCGATCTCGGTCTTTCCTCTGCGTCTCTCTCCTCTTCTTATAAGGGCTCCAGTATGCCGTCATTTTCACGAATTACGTCTCCAATAATCTATTTCCAAATAAGATTATATTCTGAAGTACTGAGGGGTAGGATTTCAATATCTCTTTTTCTGGGGGAGGGGAGGAGAGGGTACAAAACTCAGTGAATGTCATCTACTGAACACTTCATGCTCACCATGTCCTATCTGACCCTATGTCCCCAACTGGGTCCTGGGCCAGAGAACTGGGTGTCACCTACACATCTCCCTGCTCCCCAGCCTGACAGGCTCTGCACTCTACATTCCGCCTTCCAAATGCTTCCCAATTAATTTCTACCTTTCCCACCATCTCTGCCCTGGCCCAGTATCCCCACCCCTTCCTTGTCCCTGCTCTAGATTTCCCTCTTGACTCTGCCCAAAAGACTTGCCCCCTCCCATCCAGCCTGCACACAATGGCCAGGGCGACACCTTCCTGAAGCACACGGCAGGCCCTTGCTTCCTGGCTCAGGCCCACTGCCTTAACACTGCCCGTAAGACCCTGCATGGGCCACCCTGACTGCTGGACCCGGTCCCCTCATGGGGCCCATGTGGGGCCTCATATAAACCCAGCCCTGGGGACAGTCAGCTTGCCACCCAGTCTGCACCTGCACCCACTCGGAAAAATACAGCCAGAGCAAGACACGCGGCCACAGCGACGCATCTCATTTCAGTTTAATAGCCAGTAACCTCAAGGGGTTGGGTCTATGTGTCTACCTCTCCCCGGCCACTCACTCACTATCTCATGATTTCCCCTCTCTCTCCAACCTCAGCACCTCCCTCCACCTTGACGCTGCTTCCTAATTTACCGAGACAACGCCAGGAAGGAGAAGAGAACGTTCACATTTCCTGACACCTCGTGTTGCTACCTGCCCGCCTTCCTGCCCATATGCCCCTCCTCCCCCGTCACTGTGGCAGAACAGCGATGCCCCTTGGACCACCCTCCCCTGGGGCCCTGGAACCCACCCACCGTGCTGACCCAAGGACAGGGCTCCAGCAAACCTCCCCTTTCCCCTCTGCAGCATCCATCTCCCCTCTTCTAGATCGTTCTCATTGGCACATGACATAGTTACATCTACCATCTGAAATAAACCTTCCAAGATCCCATTCCCCCTTCAGATACCACCGCATTTCTGTGCTGCAAAGAATCATCTACACTGGCTCTCTCCAAACCCTCTCTTGAACCCACCTAATCAAGCTGCAGACCCCCCCCCCACTGCCCCCAAAAATGGCTCTTTTCTAGATGACCGGTGACGTCCATCTTGCTCGCTCTAGTGGCCAGTTCTCAGTCTGCATCAGACTCCGCTTCTAGCAAGCATTTGGCATCCACGACCCTTCCCTCCTTCTGGATTTGCACCCTTCACTTGGCCTCCAGGGCATCACATTGCCAGGTTCTCCTCTGTCTTCCCTGATTGCTCCTCCCTCAGCCTCCTCTGCTGACCCCAGCCCTCTCCTGGAGTGCCCCCGCCTCAGGCCTGGACTTCTCTTCTATCTACAACGGCGCCCTGGTGGACCTCTCCCAGCCTTAGGGACTTACAGGTCACTTACTCACTGACAACTCCTCAATTTCTGCCTCAAGACTGAAGCTCTTCCCCTGGAGTCCAGACTCAAATATCCAACTGCCTACCTGACATTTGTACTTGGGAGACTAATGGGCATCTCAAGTTGAGGCAAACTTGAACTCCCGATCCACTTGCAGCTCTGCCCATTGCTTCTGGCAGCTGCATCCGTCCTGTTACTCGGGCCAAAGACACTGGAGTCACCCTCGACTTCTGTCTCTCACTTCCCTATGCAATTCCATTTCACCTCACCTTCCCCGCTGCCACCCTGGTTGGAGCCACCATCACCTGAACCACTGCAGTGGCCTCCTCGCTGGGCTCCCAGCTTCCATCCTGGCTCCCTGAAAGCAGGTCCCCAGAGGAATCTTACTAAGTCCTTCCCCAGTGCAGGGCCCTCCCCTGGCTCTCATCTCATACAGGGTAAAGGCCGAAGTGCTTGCAGTGACCCACAAGACCCTGCACCATCTGGCTCCCCACCCTGCCCGCCCCTGGCTCCCTCCATCCCCATTGGCCTCCTAGATGTTCCTGTAACACAACAGGCAAAGTCCTGGCCCGGGCTGCACTTGCTCCCTCACCTGCTTCACCTCTCTACTTAAATGTCACCTCTCTGCTTAAAGGAGGCCTCTCCTAGCCACCTTATTTTAAAATCACACACACATACACACACACACACACTCACACACACACACACACACACCATACTCCCCAACCCTTTTCCCTTACATTTTTAAAAAAATATATTTCTTTATTAATTTCAGAGAGGAAGGGAGTGGGAGAGAGAGAGAGAAACATCAATGATGAGAATCATTGATCGGCTGCCTGGTCCAGCACGTCCCCTACTGGGGATCGAGCCCACAACCCAGGCATGTGCCCTTGGCCAGAATCGAACCTGGGACCCTTCAGTCTGCAGGCCAATGCTCTATCCACTGAGCCAAACCGGCTAGGGCCCCTTCCATTTTCTTCATAATACTTATCACCTTCTCACTTATTTGTCTATTTATTTTGCCAGTTGTCTGATTCTCCCAAGTGAAGAGTGAGCACCATGAAGGTATAGGTTTTTGTCTTTTGTATTCACTGCACCTGGAACTGTATAGACGTTCAATAAATATTTGTTGAACAGATGAAGCACCGTTGGTTGATGACCTTGAAGTCTCCTGCGGGTTACTAAATTACAAATATTTCGGCCCGCCTTGCATCCTGCCTTCCAGCTCACCCAACCGGTCTTCTAGATTCATTCCTGCTTCCACGCGTTTGCTTAAAGTCATGCCCGCGCCAGGATCACCCTCCCTACCGAGGAGGCTCTCACTCAGGTCTCCCTCCCTTACCTCGAGAAGTAAATGTGTAGATGGTGGGGGGGAACGCCAGGCATGGATGGAAGGTTTATGCGTTGCCATAGTTACTGCGCCCGCCCGGAACAACACATTCCCAGGGTGCCCCGCCCCTACGGGTAATAGGTGGTTAGCAGATCCCGAGCAGTCCCGCGCTGGGGCGAGTATAAGGAGGCGACAACCCGGTTTTACTACGACGCCCCCCGCCCCATCCGCTTTCACTCCACCCACGCAGTTGTCATGGAAACAAAGCGCATCCCTCCAGCGCCGTCTCCCTCCCTTTTCTGCTAGAGAAAAAAACATATGCATAGATATGGAGCTGGGTGGGCTGAGAGTCCAAACGGCGGGGACGCCGCTCGGTCCCCGCGCTCTCTCCCTGATCTCTCCTGCCTCCTGCAAGGAGGGCGACGCCTGCGCAGGGCGACAGCCTTGGGTACCAAGGCTAGAGGCAAGCGGCGCGCATGCGTGAGACGGGGTTTTGCGCGTGCGCCGCGGTGGCCCCGGAGGCTGCGGCCGGCGGAGGCTGGCGGGAGGCGGTCCTGCGCTGGCGACGTGGGCGGGGCGTGAAACCCCGGCGGTCGGGGCGTTGGGGACCCACCGGCGTGTGCTGCGCCTGCGCCGCGGCTCTCCCGGCAGCGGGAGGCGGGGTCCAGAGCGGGAGGACGGAGAGCAGCGGGGGGAGGGAGGAGGCCGCAGGGGCCCGAGCCTGGACCGACGGGCAGGCGGGGGCTGCGGCGGCGCCGGTGAGTGACCCGCGGCCCGACTCGGTCCCCACCCTCCGCGACCCTCACTCTTCCATGAGCCCCCCCCCATAGCCTCCGCTGTCCCCCGCCTAATCCCTGACTCCCATTACCCCCAGAGCGCCCCTTAATTTCTAGCAAGCCCCCGCCATCTCTGCAGACCCCAATTCCTAATATTTCATGGTCCCAGCTCCCCTGCCCTAGGAGCCCCCAACTCGCCGCTCTTCCTGCTCATCCCCTCCGAGGACCCCTTCCCATAATGGTCGTACAGACGTCCCATTGGCCCGGAACCCCCAGAGCGCTCCTCTGCTCCAGATCCCCCCTTCTTGCTGCATCTCCCCTTCAGCATCTTGCACCCCCGTTACCCTTGTGCGTTTTCGACCTCCGAAACACCCCCATTCTGCTTGCACTTGTCCTATGCCCCCATTCTCCTCCGACTCCTGCAGATACCCCCTCTTCCGCTCTTCCTCATTTCCCTCCACCCCTCCAGATCCTCCCCAGTTTCCATCAACTCCTCGGCTTGGCACTTGGCGCCTCACTGGCAGGAGAGGAGCGCTCCACGGGTGTCAGCTGCTATTAGGCACTCGGACTGCCCCCCACGGCCCATCGCCCCCCGTCCCCTGCCCCCATCCCTGGCCCCGGGTACTAAGGAGCCGGTGTCGCAGCGGCCGGCCGGGGTGGGGTTGGCGGCGCGGGGGACGCCGAGCCCCCGCCAGCGCGGTGCGCCCTGTGCCCGCAGCGCCGGCGCCCCCCATGCGCCAGGCGGCCGGACGGCGGCGTCGGGGGGCGCCATGGCCTCGGCGGCGGCGGGCGAAGCGGAAGAGACCACCCGGCTGCGCAAGCCGCGGTTCTCGTTCGAAGAGAACCAGATCCTGATCCGGGAGGTGCGCGCCCACTACCCGCAGCTCTACGGCGCGCAGAGCCGTCGGGTGAGCGTGGCCGAGCGGCGGCGCGTGTGGGACGGCATCGCGGCCAAGATCAACGGCATCACCAGCTGGAAGCGCACCGGCCAGGAGGTGCAGAAGCGCTGGAACGACTTCAAGCGCCGCACCAAGGAGAAGCTGGCCCGCGTGCCGCACTCCACGCAGGGCGCTGGGGCTACCGCCGAGGACGCCTTCTCTGCCGAGGAGGAGACCATTTTTGCCATCCTCGGGCCGGGTGTGGCGGGGCCAGGCGCTGGCGCAGGGGCGGAGCAGCCCCCAGCGGCGCCCCCCTCACAGCCACTGGCCCCAAGTGCCTACACCCAGCGCTATGTGTTGTCCGAGGACCGCAGGGAAGACCGAGGGGCAGGTGAGTTCCTTAAGCATCACCGTAGCAAAGAGTCTGCTGTGTGCCTGGCACTGGTCCAAGCCCTTTAGGTGGCTCATCAGCTTCTCACTACAACCCTGCTAGGGGGATGCTGTCATTATCCCAATTTTAAACCTGGGGAAACTGAGGCTCAGAAAAGTGAAATGATTTGCCTCGGGTTCCACCGCGAGTGACTGTCAGAATCAGGAACAGAACCCAGACCTAGGAGGCCTGGCCCCAGAGTCCACACCCAGAGTCATCAGCTCAGGCATCATTTTTTTCCTTCTTTTTTAATTTTGTGATAGAATCTTTTTAAAAATATTTTTTTATTGATTTCAGAGAGGAAGGGAGAGGGGGGGAGAGTTAGAAACATCAATGATGAGAGAGAATCATTGATTGGCTGCTTCCTGGGGATGGAGCCCACAGCTCTTGCCCTTGACGGAATCCAACCAGGGACCCTTTGGTCCGCGGGCCAATGCTCTATCCACTGAGCCAAACCAGCTAGGGCAAGGCATCATTTCAATTGAACGTCTTGTAGGGTAGTGACTCTGGAGGCAGACTGGGCTCCAACCACAGCTTTGCCACTCAGCTGTGTCATTTCGGGTAAGTTACTGCAGGTCAGTTTCTGCATCTATAAAATGGGGATAAAAAGCAGTTGCTACCCAAAGGTTGCTGTAAAGATGAAGTGAATTAATATGCATAAATTGCTTAGAACATGGCCTCTGGAACATTCATTATTAGCTTCTGATATAATTGCCAATGCTGTGAGGTACGGGCTGCTTCACTATTTTATAAGTCAAAGTCTCACAGAGGTTTGTTAACCCCCAAGGTCATGCAGAGTCGAGGAGATGGTGAGAGCTGAGTACACGATTTTCCACTTCGCCTTGAGTCTGGGTTATTATTTCTTACACAGCTATTCCCCAGGCACTGTCCTATGGTGGGTAGTGTTGGGGACACACTGAAGGTCAGACTTTGGACTTCCTCTTGAAGGCATTTGGGAGTCTTAAGCAAGAAATAAACACAAAAATCTGGACCTTTGTTCTTAGTGTGAATCAAACCTCAGTGTTTCTGTGACTGAGGAAACACAGTCCAGTGGGGAAGACAGACTCATAGACAGTGATGACTCCCAGCTGACCTACCCTGGGAAGTCAAGGAGGGCTTCCTGGAGGAGGAGAAATCAGAGCTGAGACTTAAAGTGAGGATGAAGCGCTAGGAAAGTGTTCCTGGTAGAAGGAACAGCATGTACAGTGGCTTGGAAGCAAGAAAGCTTGACCAGTTTAGAAAATTGAAGTCTCCCAGTTGGAGAGAGGAGCGGGAGAGTGGAAAGATTGAAGAACGGAAATGTTTTGAGATGAGGTTTGAGAGGTCAGCAAAGACCAGACCCTGCAGGGCCTTTAGGCTGGATTGAGGAGTTCGCATGTTATCCGGAAGTGCTTTGGGAAGCCACAGAAGGGTTTTGAGGAAGGGAGGGACATGATCAAACAAAGCAGTTGAGGATCTTGTGATTCAAAGAGGTTCCTTCACCTACCCAAGGTCACACAGCAAGTAAGTAGTAGAGGTAAAACTGGAATACACATGTGTGCAACTCACAGTCCATGCACTTAGCAATTGGGCTAGATTGCCTGGCAATAACAACAATTAGTATGACTGAAAGTTAATGAGTGTGCCAGAATTGGGTCACACATGGCTTACAAGTGAAGGCCAGGCTTTGGGTTTTATCTCTTTTTTTTAAAATATATTTTTATTGATTTTAGAGAGGAAGGGAGAGGGATAGAGAGATAAAAACATCAATGAAGAGATAGAATCATTGATCAGCTGCCTCCTGCACACTCCCTACTGGGGATCGAGCCCGCAACCCAGGAGTGTGCTCTTGGCCGGAATCAAACCTGGGACCCTTCAGTCCGCAGGCCGATGCTCTATCCACTGAGCCAAACCGGCTAGAGGGTGGACTTTATCTTGAGGGCATCTAGAAGTCATAAAAGTGTCTTGAGCAGGAGAGAGACACAATCACTTGGGACTTTTATTCTCAGTGTGAATGAAAACTCCGTGTTTCTATCTGTGAAATGGCCCTGTTGAACTGGAGCAGACATGTTAAACTTATTTTTCAAAACCTGTGCAGCCCCTTCATTCATTCATTCATTCATTCAACAAATGTTTACTGAGTACCTTTCTGAGGCGGGCACTGTTGTAGATGCGGGGAATACTGTGCAGAAAGACAATTTCCCTTCTCTTATGAAGCTAACGTTCTAATTATGGGAGACAGACCACAAACAATCCAATATGGATCATATATAGGAGGTTATAAAAACTAAAAAAAAAATAAAGCATTAAGAGGATAGTGAGTGATGGAAGGAGGTCTGCTTTAGACAGGGTAAGAAGGGTCAGCTTCTCTGAGGAGGTAAACCTTGAACAGTAACCTGAATAGAGGGATTGAGCCAAATGGATGAATAGCTGAGGAAAGCACTCCATCCAGCTAGAGGGAACAGCACGTGCAAAGGCCCTGAGGCAGGAAGGTGCTTAAAGCTCCTTGATTAGAATAGTACACAGAAGACCCACAGTGTAAAACTCAAAAGAGGAACTGAAGGACTGAAACAGCCTGGGGCTGCCTGAGGTGTCTTTATCGACAATGAGAGAATTGGGACCATTTCTCTCTGACCTAATGTTTGAAAAAACAGTAACAACATGGAGAAGTCACTGTGTGTCAGGCACTTAAGCATGTGCCAGAGGTGAGTCAGTGACTCCCAGGAATGGCCCTCGGGAAGATGATCTGTTACTGGGGCCCTTGGTCCCAGGCACTGACACACATCCAGTTACAGGTAGGGACACTGAGGATCAACGTTGGTAAATAGGATTTTAACGCTGGTGTGATGGTGCCTCCGTGAGCCCTGTGGGTGTGGGGAGTGGGCCACTTTCCGTGCATCGTAGTCAGTAGACGAAAAGCCATATTTTCAAGTGGCTGCAGTTCTCATGTCCTTCTGAGTGAGACTCACCACCCTCAGGCCCACAGCCGCGGCCCAGGGAGTGGATAAAAGTGTGGGCTCTGGAACCTACCTGGGTTCCACTCCCTCTTCTACCATTCGCCAGATCTGGGACACCTCTCTGGGCCTCAGTCGCCTTATCTGTAAGATGGGATGATAATGATAGCACCTATCCCAGAGAATGGCTGTGAGGACTCTGAAACAGCACAGGAGGACAGGGCCTGGCCAGGAGACAAAAGGACAGGGATGGGAGCTATTTAAGAGGGACAATATCAAGGAATGTCTTCCCAAGGAGGCCGCCTTTGAGCGGAGGCCTGAGGAGGTGAGGGAGGGAGCCAGGCAGGTGTGTCTGGGGAAAGACCTTTCCAGGCCAAGGAATAGCAAATGCAAAGGCCTGGATGCAGGCGCATCCTACTGTGAGGATCAGTATGAAGGCCAAGGTGGCCCTAGCCCAGTGGTCGGCAAGCTCATTAGTCAACAGAGCCAAATATCAACAGTACAACGATTGAAATTTCTTTGGAGAGCCAAATTTTTTAAACTTAAACTATATAGGTAGGTATATCGTTATTAACTTAATTAGGGTACTCCTAAGGCTTCGGAAGAGCCACACTCAAGGGGCCAAAGAGCCGCATGTGGCTCGCGAGCCGCAGTTTGCCGACCATGGCCCTAGCCCAGGGATGGGCAAACTTTTTGACTCGAGGGCCACAACGGGTTCTTAAACTAGACCGGAGGGCCGGAACAAAAGTATGGATGGAGTGTTTGTGTGAACTAATATAAATTCAAAGTAAACATCATTACATAAAAGGGTACAGTCTTTTTTTTTTTTTTAGTTTTATTCATTTCAAACGGGCCGGATCTGGCCCGCGGACCATAGTTTGCCCACCGCTGCCCTAGCCGGTTTGGTTCAGTGGATAGAGCATTGGCCTGGGGACTGAAGGGTCCCAGGTTCGATTCCAGCCAAGGGCACATGCCTGGGTTGCGGGCTCGATCCCCAGGAGGGGGTGTGCAGGAGGCAGCCAATAAATGATTCTCTTTTATCATTGATGTTTCTGTCTCTCCCTCTTCCTTCCTCTCTGAAATCAATAAAGAAATATATTTTAAAAACAAATAAGAAGGCCAAGGTGGTGGAGCCAAATGAACAAGGTACAGACCGTGGGGAGGGAGATGAGGTCAGGGAGGCCGTGGGGGCAGATCACGCAGAAACTTGGGGTCTTTGAGGACTTTCCTTCTTCCGAGACCAACGCCAGGAGGCATTGAGCTGCAAAAGACATTCGACTTGTGTTTTTTAACATCTTCATTAAGCTACAATTCCCCTACCGTATAACCCGCCCACCTCAAGTCTGCAATTCCGTGGCTTTTCCTATATGCACAGTCTGCAACCATCACAATCAATTTCAGGTACTTTTCATCACTTGAAAAAGAAACCCTGGCCCTAACCGGTTTGGCTCAGTGGATAGAGCATCGGCCTGCGGACTCAAGGGTCCCAGGTTTGATTCCGGTCAAGGGCATGTACCTTGGTTGCAGGCACATCCTCAAGAGGGAGTGTGCAGGAGGCAGCTGATCGATGTTTCTCTCTCACTCTCTCATTGATGTTTCTAACTCTCTATCCCTCTCCCTTCCTCTCTGTAAGAAATCAATAAAATCTATTTTTTTTTAAAAAAAAAGAAAAACCCTGCACCTCTTAGCCATCACCCCCCTCCCTATTCCCCCATCTCCACCCTGCCCTAGGCAACTACTAATCTACTTTCTGTCTCTGTAGATTTGCCTATTTTGAACATTTCATATAAATGGGTCACGTGACATGTGGTCCTTTGCGACTGGCTTCTTCCCTGTAGCATAACTGACATGTATTTCAGTTGGACCCCTGAGGCTCTGGTGGAGGACAGACTGTGAGGGGCAGGGTGGAAGCAGGAAGCCAGTGAGAAGGCACCTGCCACGGTTCAGGTGGGAGGTGACGGTTGGACCAGGTGGGGACCGTGGAGGCGGACAGGAGAGGTTGGGTGTTGGATTAGTTTGAAGGCAGAACCAATGGTGTTTGTATATGGATGGGGCCTCGGGAGAGAAAAAGAGAACAAGTTTTTGGCCCGAGCAGTTGGAAGGATGGAGAGCTGCCATAAGCCGCAATGGGGGGGTGGGGGTGGGGGGGCTGGGGGAGGAGCAGGTTGGGAGCACCAGGAGCTCAGCTCTGGGCAAGTGAGCGAGAGGCATTAGTAAGTGATCATCGGGGTATGCCGAGTCCACAGCGGGAGAGAAGGGTTCAGGCTGGGTCTGGAAATCCGGGAGCCGCTGCCTGTGGACTATGTTCAAGTTCATGGGCATGAATGAGATGCCAGGTGAGAGGAGATGGAGGCAGCCCAGCAGGACTGGGGGTGAGCTGGTACAGACCGGAGCTGAGGTTGAAACCCTGGCATCTGCATAGGAGACAACCCCTACTGCTCCGGCCACCACACCTCTCCCCCTGGGATCCAGCAAAGAGGTCTGAGAAGTGAGCAGGGGGCGGGGGGGGGGGGGGGGGGGGAATCAGATGATCTGAACCTTCTAGATTCTAGGTTGGCTCTGCCTGACTCCGCTGCAGGCCTCCAGGACCCTTTTCCACTAAGGCCGCCCGAGGCTACCAGGTTATCACTCAGTATAACCTACTGACTCCGCAGTATGCGGGCTTCTGTTGCAAGCCATGATCTGACTTGAGTTTTGAAGATGGCGGCTCTGGGGCTAAGGCGGGTGGAGGTGGAAGGGAGGAATCCAGACAGCATTGCAGGGTCACGCACACCTTGCCTACATCTCTCTCCGCAGATACACCAGCCCACAGCAAAGGGGGCTCCAGCAGCCCGGAGCCCTGGGCCCGGCCCTCCTGCCACCCCCAGGAAAGGGGCTGCCCACCGCCCAAGGAGCGTGAGTCCTCGCTCCCTCCAGCCCTGCAGACCGTCCAGCTGCCCCGTCTGGCCTTGTCTCCACCGCCCCCAGCCCCTCCAGCACCCCAGCCACCACCACAGGTTCAAGTGGCGCCCTCGCCCGCCAGCCCCTCACCCCCTCTCCTGCCTCTGCCCTCGGCCCCAGACCCCTCCCTGGACTTCCTGCGGGCGCAGCAGGAGACTGCCAACGCCATCAGGGAGCTGGCTGGCACCCTGCGGCAGGGACTGACCAAACTGAGCGAGGCCCTCAGCGCCCTGCTGCCCCTGCTGCCTGGAACCCCCGTTGACCCACTGCCCCCACCTCCACCCCCACCCCCCAGGCCTGTCCTGCCTCCACCTACCCCCAAGGTGGAGATCACCCCAGAGCCCGTGTCTGTGGTGGCTGCTGTCGTGGACCGGGCCAAGGTGGCAGCCAGGGGGGTGATCATCGCCCGTAGAAGCGAGGAAGGGACGCCCCGGCCACCCCCAACCCCTCCTCCTCCCCATGACTCCCCCCCACACAAGAGGAGGAAAGGTTTTCCTACACGGAAGAGGCGAGGGCGATGGAAATCTCCGTGAAATCGACCATTGGATTCAAGCTTGTCTGCACTTTCTGCCTGCACCACCTCTCCCAGCTTAGCCCGGCGGAGGAGGGCCATGCACCTTCCCCGTGCCAGCTGCACCCTGGCTCCCTGCTGCAGGGGCGTGGGCACCCCACACCCCCACTCCCTGTACTAGTTAGTGCCTGATTCGCGGGGGCCCTCGTTGATGGGCCCCCCAGCCCTTTCTCCAGTACAGCGCTGTCTGCCTGGCTGCTTTCCTTAACCCTGACTTCTAAGCCATCCATTTTAGGTTATTTCTTATTGCCCTTGGTGGGCTGCAGAGGGAACCTCACGCCCCCTTCCCTAATCACTCCTGGTTTGACTTGAAGAGAACTGATCTGTGGGAGGCCTCCCCGCTTCCCAATCCAGACTTTGGAGGGAGTGGGGGCTGCGAGACAAATCAGAGCGTGGATGACAATGAGGGGACAGCAGTCTGTATTCTGGGGGCGGGTGGGGGGGGCGAGTTCTCAAGGGGAGGTATAGGTTGGGTCCTCTGCCTCCCAGTGCAGTCTGACCTCCAGAACTCAGCCCCCTCCTTTCTCCTCAGTGGTGACAAGATATCAATAAACTTATTTTTAATATAATCACTCAAGGCTCTGGCTGAGACAGGCCTGGGATTTCAGTCCCTACACCTGCCCCACCCTCCCGGGAGCAGGCGACACACCCTTGAAGTTAGAGAGGCTGGAGCCTTCTTTTGTTAAAACCGTGAAGGCCAGCGTTCACGTCTTATTCTACTTACTCATCCTCCAGGTGCCACCGCACTGTCATCTCCAGGAAAGCATCCTGGTTCCCTCCCCGCCTAGGATGGGCCTGCAAGTGAAGACCGGTTAAACATACTTAAGGCGTGTTTCCTCCATCGTTCAGGAAGGCAGGAGCTGATTTTTTTTTTATAGCAAAGGTGGGAATTTATTGAGAAACAAGCACAGACTCCCACGTGGGGAGGGGGAAGAGTCCCAGGAGCTGATTTTCTTACTCTGAAACCTGCTGCAGAGTCTGGAGCAAAGCTGGTAATAACCACCTCCCTGGATTCAGACCTGGCTCCGCCCCTGATGTCGCCCTGGGCAGCTGCGTAACCACGGTCCTCCGTTTTCCTCATCTGTAAAATGGGCATCTTTTGATGTAGGAGGCTTTATTTTCTACAACTAGATTCTACTTATCTCCCAGGCCTTAGCTCAAATATCACCTCCTGAGGAAAGCCTTGTCTGACAACCCCCGCCCCCCCAGCAGTTGCCAAGAAATGAAGTTAATCATCTGAAGTTAATGAAGTTAATCATCTACAGTTAAATGGAAAGTCTACCTCCCTCACTAGGCTGAGCCTTGTCAGGTCCAGGCCCGAGCCTCTCTCAGTCACTCCTGTGTCCTCAGCGCTGCCCAAGGCTGAAGCGGAGTTGCATCTTTGAAATAATGGGCAGCTAACAAACACACACTTCACTTACAATGCTTCATTTCGGGGCCTGGCACCATGCTTAGCATTCATATGCAGGTTTGCATCTTAACCTGAAGGTAGCCGGTGAAAAGCAGAAGCTAGGGGGTCTCCTTTTTTTTTCTTTCTGAGTTTAGGAACTTGCCTTAAACTTATCAGGTGCCAATCCAGTCCACCTGAAGCTGGCATCTGGCCAGAACTCTTGTCTGCCACTAGAGTTTACTAGAGAATGACCCAAATGCAATTTTCAGTGATACCTGCTGGCCCTTTTAATAGTTGTAGATGCACCTTTAACTTACGTAAAAATGTAGCTAGCACATAAGGGCCATGATGGTGCCCATAACATTGCTTAGGTTGAAGCAAAAGGAGTCCTTTCCAAAGAAGTCCATTAATATATATTCTATATAATAAATAACTAATATGCTAATTAGACTGAAGAGCAGAACAACCATCTGGATGACCTTCTGGATGAAGCTGGGGCTGCAAAGGCCAGCCAAGGCAGGCAGGGCTGTGAGGGCCGAGCCCCTTGCACGAATTTCGTGCATCGGGCCTCTGGTATATATATAATTTCAGAGAGGGAGAGAAACAACGATGAGAGTCACTGATTGGCTGCCTCCCACACTGGGGATCAAGCCCGCAACCTCAGCCAGTGCCCTGATGGGGAGTCAAACTGTGACCTCCTGGTTCATAGGTCGGCAGTGCTCAGCCACTGAAGCATGCCAGCTGGGCAAGAAGTCCATTTTTTACAAGTTATAGGTGGGTAACATAAAATCAGAGCTGCTATGCTTGCAGCTGGATGAGGGAGTGGGGTAGGCAGCCCCTGATTAGTTTGAAAAACACTTTAGTATGCAACGCTGACAATACATTAAAATATTGTTGTGTCCTTAGCATGGACCCAGGCTTAGGAAGAGGCTAATGGGGGTTAGAACTTAGAGACCTGTCTTCCCTGCCCAGCCCGCCTCACACTATTCCCAAGGACACGAAGAAAAAACACGGCTGGGCCAGCATGTCTCGGTGGTTGAGCGGGGACCTGTGAACCAGGAGGTCACAGTTTGATTCCCCATCAGGGCACATGCTGGGTTGCAGGCTTTATCCCCAGCAGGGGACGTGCTGGAGGCAGCCAATCCGTGATTTTCATCAC
Organism: Myotis myotis; assembly: GCF_014108235.1. Lineage (NCBI taxonomy): Eukaryota > Metazoa > Chordata > Mammalia > Chiroptera > Vespertilionidae > Myotis > Myotis myotis. Next base: position 2,105,786 of record NW_023416340.1, read on the forward strand.
TGATGTTTCTATTTCTGTCTCCCTTCCTCTCTGCAATCAATAAAAAAAAAAAAAAAATTATAAGAAAAAACATGGGAGTCGCCAGAGCCGGGCTGGGCCTATCAGGTAGTAAGCACTCAGGTTGCTGAAAGGTGGTCTGGCTCTTGCTCGTCCCAGAAACTACATCCCCCGCCCCCCACTCTTGCTCGCCATCTCGGGCCTCCTTCCCTTCACTCCAATTGGGGAGCAGTAGAAGGTGGTGATCCCCTCAACTCCGTGCCCCGAAAACACGGGAGAAGCACCCCCCACCCCCCGCAAAATTGACGGGGGGTGTCGGAGGTAGGACAGTCTGTGGGAATAGGAAGGCCTCCCCAGACCTCCCAGACAGCGGAAGTGCGTCAGTTTGTCCGATCCGCGGGGCATTTTGGGAATTGTAGTGAAAGTTGGAGGCGGGCGCAGAAACGGACGTCGTAACCCTTTGGACACCAGAGCGCGCTGTCAGCGCTGGAACAGCGTTGGAGGGCGCTTACCGCTCCAGCAGAGGAGGCAACTGAGGCAGAGGCCTTCGGGCCTCTCTTCTTAGCCGGCTGATGCTGGGCTGGCTTAGGGGCTGATACCCAGGATTCTGGGGAGAACAAAGTGCCAAGTGGACACCCCACCCCACCCCCGCATACCATCAAATGGCCAACTTCCCGTCCCCTACCCAGAAACCATCCAATCAGGGCCCCTCCACCCCAACCCAGGAGCGCCTGCCTTCTTCACGGGCCATTGGCTTACCTTTGATGGGCGGGGAACTCAGTCTCAGAGAGGGCAAGACTTGTGCTCGAAGCTGCACAGCAAGTCCGAGCAGAAACTATGTACACGCTCGGAAACATGTCCGCCTCCTACAATTTCTGGATTCGTGGTACCTCTGACCCTTGGTACCACATCTTCATCCCCAACTCTTGTGCCCGAGCTCCCCGAAGCGCGCCCAACTCCCTGCCCTTTTGGAGGAGTTGGTAAGGGTTGCGCGGCAGGGAAGCGACGAGTCCCCCTCAGCCGTCCCCTTTAAGAACCGGCCCCGGCGGGACTACGTTTCCCAGAAGGCTTTGCCGGCGCGTTATGTAACTTTCCCTGCGAAGCGGCCTCTGGGGCAGAAGAAGGTGGAGGCGGCGGCGGCGGCCGTTGCAGTGGCGGCGGCGAAAGCGACGCGAGCGGCGGGAGCCCGAGGCGGCGGCCCATCACTGGGCCGGAGCTGTGCGCCTCGGCCCGGAGCCTGGACCGGACGGGGGCGCCGACGTGCCTCTGCGGCTGCCTTTTCAAGGAGGCGGGAGTGAGGAAAAAGGCTTAGGGCCCAGGGGGCGGGGAAGGGGGGCCGGGCCTGGATCCGCGGGGAGGCCGAGCCCAAGGCCCGACCGTGGCTCGCGCTTCCCGGGGACACGAATAGAACGTCGACGGCGCGGATCGAACGGCGGCGGCGGGTGCAGCGCGGGGGCCCGGCGGCGGCGGCGGCGCGCGCGCGCGGGGGCCATGGCGTCGGTGCAGGCGTCCCGCCGCCAGTGGTGCTACCTGTGCGACCTGCCCAAGATGCCGTGGGCCATGGTGTGGGACTTCAGCGAGGCCGTGTGCCGCGGCTGCGTGAACTTTGAGGGCGCCGATCGCATTGAACTGCTCATCGACGCCGCCCGCCAGCTCAAGCGCAGCCACGTGCTCCCCGAGGGCCGCTCCCCCGGGCCCCCGGCCCTCAAGCACCCCACCGGCAAGGACCTGGCGGCGGCGGCTGCCCAGGGACCCCAGCTGCCGCCGCCGCAGGCCCAGCCGCAACCCTCGGGGACCGGCAGCGGCGCTGCGGGCCAGGACCGCTATGACAGGGCCACCTCCTCGGGCCGCCTCCCCCTGCCCTCGCCGGCCCTGGAGTACACGCTGGGGTCCCGCCTGGCCAATGGGCTGGGCCGCGAGGACGCCGTGGTGGAGGGGGCGCGCAGGGCCTTGCTTGGCTCCATGCCTGGCCTGGTGCCCCCGGGGCTGCTGGCAGCTGCCGTGACTGGCCTGGGAAGCCGAGCGCTGACGCTGGCGCCCGGCTTGAGTGCCGCCCGCCCGATCTTCGGCTCCGATTTCGAGAAGGAGAAGCAGCAGAGGAATGCGGACTGTCTGGCCGAACTGAATGAGGCCATGCGGGGCAGGGCAGAGGAGTGGCACGGGCGCCCCAAGGCGGTGCGGGAGCAGCTGCTGGCGCTGTCCGCCTGTGCCCCCTTCAACGTCCGCTTCAAGAAGGATCACGGGCTGGTGGGGCGCGTGTTCGCCTTCGACGCGGCCGCCCGCCCGCCCGGCTACGAGTTTGAGCTGAAGCTCTTCACCGAATACCCCTGTGGTTCTGGCAACGTGTACGCGGGAGTCCTGGCCGTGGCGCGCCAGATGTTTCACGATGCTCTGCGGGAGCCGGGCAAGGCGCTGGCCTCCTCGGGCTTCAAGTACCTCGAATACGAACGCCGGCACGGCTCGGGGGAGTGGCGCCAGCTCGGAGAGCTGCTCACCGACGGCGTCCGAAGCTTCCGCGAGCCGGCTCCCGCCGAGGCCCTGCCCCAGCAGTACCCCGAGCCGGCTCCTGCAGCCCTGTGCGGCCCACCCCCGAGAGCCCCGTCCCGGAACCTGGCGCCCACCACGCGCCGTCGCAAGGCATCCCCTGAGCCCGAGGGCGAGGCGGCCGGGAAGATGACCACCGAGGAGCAGCAGCAGCAGCAGCAGCGACACTGGGTGGCCCCGGGTGGTCCGTTCTCCGCCGAGACCCCCGGGATGCCCTCGCCCATCGCTGCCCTGAAGAACGTGGCTGAAGCTCTGGGCCACTCCCCCAAGGACCCCAGTGGGGGTGGGGGCCCCGGGCGTGCAGGGGGTGCCAGCCCAGCGGCCTCCTCCGCGGCCCAGCCGGTAGCCCAGCATCGCCTAGTGGCCCGAAATGGCGATGCCGAAGTCAGCCCGACCGCCGGGGCAGAAGCTGTGAGCGGGGGTGGTAGCGGCACCGGGGCGACCCCTGGAGCCCCCCTGTGCTGTACCCTCTGCCGCGAGCGGCTGGAAGACACCCACTTCGTCCAGTGCCCCTCAGTGCCCGGACACAAGTTCTGCTTTCCCTGCTCGAGAGAGTTCATCAAGGCGCAGGGCCCCGCGGGTGAGGTGTACTGCCCCAGCGGAGACAAGTGCCCGCTGGTAGGCTCCTCTGTCCCCTGGGCCTTCATGCAGGGCGAGATCGCCACCATCCTCGCTGGAGACATCAAGGTTAAGAAAGAACGGGACCCCTAGGCCACCACTGCCACCAGTCTGCTGCCCGTCCCCTTGCCGCCCACCGCTGCTGCGGATAAATTATTCCCTCCCTTCCCCAGCCCAGTGCCACCCCCACTGTGTACATACTCCCTTCCTCCTCCCAGAGGGGTCCCTGGGGTAGACGCATTGAGGGTGGGGGGAGAAAGCTCGTGGCTTCTGTCTGAGGGGGGTGTTTGGGGTCCCTTGGCCCCTCCGATTTCCCTCTCCCCTCCTTGGCTTAGCTTTGCTGCTGCTCGTAGTTGGGGAAGAGGCGGCCCGTCCTCCTTGAGAAGGCGCCTCCTGGAAATGTCGCTCTTTATAAATGAAGCAAAAGCATTTTATTGCTCCCCTCTCCTGCCCCCTTTCCTCCTTCAATAAACCGAAAAATGGGTTTTTTCCTTCTTGGTCCCTTAGTTTGTGAGCTGCTGCGCCCTCTGCGGGACGGAACTGGTCCTGCAGGGAGAGGATGTTCAGTGTGTCCTCCAGGTGTCGCTCTCCGCCCGGGCAGGCCCGCTGGCGACCTTTGCCGATGCTGGCGGCTGGTCAGACGGCCTAGCCATCGCCTGCTCTTCAGGTGACAGGACAGGCCCAGAGGAGATGGCTGTTGCCCGGGAGCCATAGCCACGCTTGGGAATTAGGTTTCTTTTCTGGTCCTTCCCCTGTATTTACCCAGAATGTGGGGAGGAGGACTCCGCCCATGAGGGGCGGGAAAGGGGCAGCAGGAGGCTTCAGAGGGTGGGTAGCGAGACGTGCGGGGCAGAGGCAGAATTAGGGGAGGTTGCTAGAGGGACTTCCCGGGGAAGGAGGCTGACGGCTGTGGGTCACACCAACAGGGTCCTCGGCTGCCTCGGGCCTCATGGGGCCCAAGCGCGCAAGAGGGAGGCACTCGGGCAGCCTGAACTGGTTCCTCGTGTGCATCCGGGAGACCATCCCAGCACCCTGACTGGCAGGGTGAAAAGCACTCCCCCCGCGGCCGCCTCTGATGTGCCGGGCCTTGTCCCGCACCTGTCCAGGTGGGCTGATCATTAACCAGGACTTCCTGCTCGCTGACGTCAGGGGGCGGGGCCTGGGCAGGCTGTGGCAAAGCAGGGGTTAAGGGGAAGGGGCAGCCCCAGAAGCCCAGCCCCCACCCCAGCGGCCTCCCCTGTGACCTGGATTGGCAATTCCGGGGAGGGGAGAGGGAATGCCGGGCACAAAGGCTGGCGGATGGACAGATGGGGGATGGGAGTTCTGCCCCTGAGCAGCCCTGTCTTACACCTATGGGACCCATGGTTGCCCCAATCTCAGGAGGCCAGGTGTGAGTCACTCAATCGGGAAGATCCTAACATTCTGACCTGGGTCGCCCAGGGGTCCCACCCACACCTCTTCAGACCACATGCCCCCACCTCCAGATATTAGGGCGGTGGGTAGGGGGTGCGGTTTGTCCACATCTTGAGTTCTTAAACCCCTAGTTCTTGGACTGAGGGTTCCCACCCCCTCCCCCAAGCCATCAGGTCTCAGGTGTTCAGTCACCCCTGGCACTGCCAGCCTGGGCTCTGGGCAGGGCTGGGAAAACCACCCCTGGTTAAATAACACCAGGCGATAAGCCTGGGGCAAGTGAGACTGGATGGAGTCCCCTGCCTGTGCACCCCTCCCGGGCAATCTGTGGCCTCCCCAGACACAGCTCTGCAGCCCCAAGCACTGGGTAGCTCCCCCTCCCCCATCCTCAGGGCTAGAGGCCTCCAAACACCAGGGCCCTCCTTCTCAGTGGGGGCCAAAGAGCTGTGGAGGACACCTGGTCCTTTAAGAACAGCTGGTGGGTGGGTGGGGGGCAGGGGAGTCACCCCCAGCCTGGTCGGTGTGTGTATTCTAGATAGAGGTTGGGTTAACCATTAACAGCAGAGGACCTGACCTGTGTGGGTGTGAGGGGCTGGATCAGTCCCCCTCCCCCCAGCACCAGCGTGGGTCCAGAGTGAAGGGGGTCTGGATGTATTTGGGGATCAGTGAGGAGGCGACCAAGCTCCTAAAAAGAAAGACAGGAACACAAAAGAGACCTAGGGGAAAATGGGAGACAACAGGCGGTAGCGAGATGCAGGGAGCAGCTCACTGAGAGAAAAGGCAAGCCTAGAGGGACGGAGAGCTCAAGGGACCCTCTGAGATGGAGGAGATGAGGCAGGAACAGACATTCAGCAAAAAGGAGAGGAAGATCCAGATACGTGGATACTTGCAGGAGTAGAGAATTATCCTGGTACACGATAGAGATAGAAGGAGGGAGAAAGACGAAGGTTCAGAGAGAGGAATAAAGAGCAAATGAGAGAGACACAAACAGAAGGGGCAGGTTTGAACTAGAGGGTTCTGTGAGACGGGGGGCTCTGTGAAGGACAGGCTCCATCTGTTTTGGTCCCTTGGTCCCCTCAACAGGCCTGGCCGACTCTTCCCCCACCAGGTCTCAGCTCAGCTGATGCTTCCTCCAGGAAGCCCTCCTGGACCCCCAGGCTGCAGCAGGTGCCATTTCTGGGCTCTGACAGGTCCTGCACTTCTCATATCCCAGCCCCGCTCCTGTAGTGGCTGGCGGCTCAGAGGCATAGGAATAGAGGCTGACACTGAGAGGGACAGGGACAGAAGGAGAGAGGCAGAGACCCAGAGTGTGGCCTGGCAGCGTCGGAGGCTGGCCCCAGTGGAGACAGAGAAGCCAGACTTCACTGAGAAGACTGAGGTCACCACTGTGTCCCCGCAGCGCGCAGCACAGGGCTGGTGTGAAGGCCGGATAGCTAGACGGTCCCCTCCAATAAACGAGTATACAGCACCCGCGGTGTGACAGGCGCTGCGGTGGGTGCTGTGAATACAGCCGGAGCAGACGCGTCCCTGCTCTCATGGAGCTGGCATTCAGGCGCGAGCTGCAGACAGACCCAGAAGATGTGACAGTCGTGGAGCGCTAAGTCCTCAGAAGGAAAAAATCAGCCACAGACTCCAGCCGGGTGGCTGCGGTACCAAAAAGGTCACGGGTTCGATTCCCAATTGGGGTGCCTACAGGAGGCAACCAGTCGATGTTTCTCTCTCACTAGAATCAATACACATATCCTCAGGTAAGGATTGAAAAATAAGAAACCAGAGAAAAGGGAGAGAGAACGATGGAGGTTGCTATTTAAAGAGGGAGGGAGCGAAGGGCTCACTGAGGAGATGGCACTAAGAACTGAAGGCGGTAAGGGGGTGAGCCAGGAGAAATCTGGGGGGGATAGCGCGTGCAAAGGCCCTTGGTTGGTTCCATGTGGCCAGTGCAGCTGTGGCAAGGGGGGGAGTCATAAGAGTGAGGTTAGAGGGACAGTGAGGGAGCATCGGGGGGCCCTGTAGGCCATGATGGCGAACCTATGACACGCGTGTGAGAGGTGACACGCGAACTCATTTTTTTGGTTGGTTTTTCTTTGTTAAATGGCATTTAAATATATAAAATATCAAAAATATAAGTCTGTTTTACTATGGTTGCAAAGATCAAAAAACTTCTATATGTGACATGGCACCAGAGTTAAGTTAGGGTTTTTCAAAATGCTGACACGCCAAGCTCAAAAGGTTCGCCATCACTGCTGTAGGCCATGGTAAGGACTTTGGGTTTTGTCTTCAACAGGTAGAGGGTCTCAAGCACCGAGAGAAGGGATGGAGCAAGTGAGACAAATGGCAAAGCATCAGTGGGTTGGACAGCAGCTCATTCATCTGTGTGTCCAGGGTTTAATAGAGGACCTAGCCCAGGGGTGGGCAAACTTTTTGACTCGAGGGCCACAGTGGGTTCTTAAACTGGACCAGAGGGCCGGAACAAAAGCATGGATGGAGTGTCTGTGTGAACTAATATAAATTCAAAGTAAACATCATTACATAAAAGGGTGCGATCTTTTTTTTTTTTTTAGTTTTATTCATTTCAAACGGGCCGAATCCGGCCCGCGGGCCGAGGAAGACCCAAACCGGCAGAGAAGAAAGTCAGAATGACGTTAGGTGAACGGACAGACTCCCTGGGGACGCCCAAGGACAGCGGACACACACAGTAGCCCAGCTGAGAAGTCCCGTTTCTTCCAGAGCCCTCCCCACCCGGAAAGCTTCCCTGGAGCTGGAAAAATCCCCCAGGCCCCCCTGCCCGCCTCACCCGTGGCGTGCCCACTCACACCTCAGGCAGAGGAAGCTGGCAGGCCCCACAGGAACCTTTCTGTGCGGGGGGGGGGGGGGGGGGGTGCGGGCGGGCGGGCGGCAGGGACGAAGGGAGAGGAGTGGCGGGCAGGCAGGCAGCGGGCAGCAGCAGCTACACAAAGGCCCCAGTGTCTGCCCTTCTGCCCCCGGGTGCAGATATAAATAATACGTGCATATACCTCTATATATGTGTGTGTATATATATACACATATCCCAGTGGGCTGGGGGCCACACACTGCCCTAAGGGGCCTGGGCAGGCAGACGTCTGCTCCTGTGCTGGCTGGCGGCTCAGAGACAGAGGAATAGAGGCTGGGACTGAGAGGGACGGTGACAGGAGAGAGAGAAACTTGCAAAGTATAAGGGGAGAGAGGCCGAGAGAGACCCAGAGTGTGACTGGCAGAGCAGGAGGCTGGCCCAAGTGGGGACGAGAAGTGAGGCTTCACTGAGAAGCCAGAAAAGTGAGAAGGACAGTGACAGAATGCAGACAACGGTCATTCTAGAGAAAGGCACAGCCAGAGAAACCCAGGTGAGAGGATTAGGGACAGAGAGGAACAGCGAGGCCAGCAGACCCCCCAGAGAGGCACGCACACAGGAGCAGACAGACAGACAGGACGGGGCCAAGGCTGGGGCTTGGGGAGGCTGGTGACTAAGGGTGGGGGAGGGGCAGGGCACATGTCCAGTTCGGGGGCACCGGCAGTTCGGTCCAGCCCAGTCCAGGGCAGGCTGAGGGGCAGGGCGGAGGTGAGGGAGGTGGCCCTTGGCTTCCGGATCTTGGTGTTTACCTGGGGCAGGCACTGCAAACAGGCGTCCGGCCCGGCCCATGGAGGGTGGGATGGGGTGGGCCCCAGCTCTGGCACCAGTGGGCCCGACACGCCCACCTGTGGCCTGGGCGGTGAGTAACGCGGTGACACCTGGGTAGATGGTGACACATAGAGGGACAGACACAGTGACACACAGAGACAGATATAGGCAGACCCAGAGGGTCAGAGACATAAACAGACCCACAGGCCCCAGTGACAAAGACGCACTGTAACAGACACACAAAAGACAAGGACAGGACAGGGACACACGCATACAGAGTGACACAGACACCGCAACACCTACAGAAACCCACCGACAGACACTGACACAGACACATGCAGGCACACACAACGCACGCTAACATGGCGACCAGAGACACATCACAGTTAACATACAAATCTGTAGGCACAATGACACAGCCTGACAGCAGGATACATGTATGACACCCAGTGACACACTGACGCGGACGTGCATGTACGCACTCGTAAACTGCCCGGACTGCTAGCTTCCAGAGCCCCCCTGCAGCCGGTTGTGGTGGGGGTGCCTATGAGAGGGCTGGGGACCCCAGGGCCCCCCTGGCTGCTGTTGCCCCTCCCAGGCTCTAGAACAGCTTGGCGGTCAGGGGCACTGACTCTGCCAGACTGTCTGGGTTCAGGCCTAGCTCCCCCACTCATACTACCTGTGTGGCTGGGGGTAAGTCCCGTCACCTCTTCCCACCTCAATTTCACCGATAGTAACAGGTTCACACAACGCCTGGCATGGTAAACCCTAAACCCTCGTGGCTATTCCTAATGCCTTGGTCATCTCCTGTCTTCTGATGCAGATGGCCCCCGGCCCACCGCAGGGACCCACCCTGGCCCCGTTTCCCCCCAGGGACCTCTCCTATGGACCGTGTCACCTCAGGCCCACAAACTGTGTCCAGGTCCATGTGTCCCCAGGCTCCTCCGTGTCCCCACGGCCATCCCTCCATCCCCGATCCCTGGCGTCCTCATGTCTGTCCACGCGTCCCACGTCTGGCCATGGTACTTTTCCACGCTGGACAGCAGCCGGCTGTCCCTGGGGTGGGGGTCACACCTGCCCACGCCAGCCGAGCTGGTGGCCACGAGACACCCTGACGGATGGCCCCACCCTCCGCCCAGGACCCTACAACAACACCCGCCCTCCGGCCACCTGAGGTCCCCGCAGGGGCGGCCTGAGGCCCGAGCCTGGGGACAGGAAGCCCCAGGCCTGGCCGCCCTGAAAGCCTCTTTCAGCCTGGGCCTCCTCCCGCTGCCACCGGCTCCTCCTGCGGAATAATATTTGGGCTGTTGGCCGGGGGGTGGGGGCCAGATCCGGAGGCCGCCTGGGAGAAGCCAGAAACCGCAGGGCTTCCTGCCTCAGGCCGGCCGACTCTGGGAGAGACCCCCAGGCCCGAGGGAGGGGGGCAGGCGCCCGGGGAGACTGAGGGCCTTTCTCTCGGCCCCAGTTGTTTTTTCCAGGAACCAGGAGGAATTCCCCAGCCTGCCCAGGACAGCGAGGCTGGAGGGACGACTGACAGGGAGCCAGCACGGCAGGGGGCGGGGGTGACACGCAGCCGGCAGGGCGGGCACAGCGACAGAAATAGAGGGCCTGGCCTGTGCGAGGTGGCAGGTAGGAGCGGAAACTCAGGGAGCTGGGAGAGGGAGACCAGGGGAGGAGAGAGGCCAGAGAGCCAAAGAAGGAAGGGGGGGGGAGGTGGACCCCAAGAGAGAAAAGGAAAGACCCAGGGGCCCAGAGGGAGGGACAGAGGTAAAGCCATGAGAGAACGAGAGAGAGAGAGAGAGAGAGAGAGAGAGAGAGAGAGAGAGAGAGAGGTGTGTGTGTAAAGGGAGCAAGGCAGATGATACGAAAGACAGATGTAGAGAATGAGTGAACATTTTCAAAAAAACCAAGGGGCCCTGGCCGGTTTGGCTCAGTGGATAGAGCGTCAGCCTGCGGACTCAAGGGTCCCAGGTTCGATTCCGGTCAAGGGCATGTACCTTGGTTGTGAGCACATCCCCGGTGGGGAGTGTGCAGGAGGCAGCTGATCGATGTTTCTCTCTCATCGATGTTTCTAACTCTCTATCCCTCTCCCTTCCTCTCTGTAAAAAAACAATAAAGTAAAAAAATAAAAAAAAAATAAAAACAAGGGGCAGAGATAAAGCCAGAGAGAAGGTTAGGAACCAAGGGACAGAGAGAGATGACATTAAGAGACAGAGCTGGACACAGGCACTGGGAGAGACGTCTCGCACACTCACGGATAGACAGCCTTCGGTCTTTGAATGAACACGTGGATGAGGGATAGAGCCATGACCAGGGAAGTCTAATGTGAACTAAGAAAAACACCATCCAGACAACCGTGCCCCCCTGCTCCCGGCTGGCTGCATGACCCCAGTCCCGTCCCTCCCCACCCCGGGCCTGTGTCTCCCCTGTGAAGTCAGGGCTGTGCAGTGCACAGCGGTGTGTCTGAGAGCCATGTCCACAGAACATCTGAGTGACAGACGCGAGGCAGAGCCTGGAGGAACAGACACCCAGGCCCCAGAGCCAGAGGCCCCCAGAGGCCCTCTGTGGCCGAAGGAGGACCCAGCCCCTTCCCCACACACCCGCCTGCAGAAGTGACAGACACGCACCAGGGCCGGGCGACCCTCCATACAACGGTGACAGGCACACAGCAGACAGTCAAAGTATGTAAACACAAGCGGCCTCTCTTGTCAACAGACAGACGCTGACACAAATACACAGGAAACGCGATGACAGGCGCACCTGCAACACAGCACAGTCGCACACTCCTTAGCCCAGCGATGGCGAACCTTCTGAGCTCGGCGTGTCAGCATTTTGAAAAACCCTAACGTAACTCTGGTGCCGTGTCACATATAGAAATTTTTTTGATATTTGCAACCATAGTAAAACACAGACTTATATTTTTGATATTTATTTTATATATTTAAAGGCCATTTAACAAAGGAAAATCAACCAAAAAAATGAGTTCGCGTGTCACCTCTGACATGCGTGTCACAGGTTCGCCATCACTGCCTTAGACCATGGGTATGCAGACAAACCGACACACAGAGACACACACCCAACAGTGAGACCCAGAGAGCCACACACAGCATACGGACACGCACGCAAGAGTCTGGTATCCTAAGGCACCCACAGTAAGCACACACCCAGAGTAGGAACAGACATACCAACACACACCATGAGATAGAAACAATAGTTAACAACACCCTATGGAGCCTCCACAGACATGATGGTGACCCAGAGGCCTTCGGACACAGACATGCACAAGCCCCCCCCCCCCCCCCCACAGCCTCTTTCAGTTAACACCTTGTTTGTCCCTGCTCCGCCACAGCTTAACCAAAAACTGAGCAGCCCCAGGGCCCCAAAGTTGGAGGTGAGGTGTGTGTCTGCGGAGCGGGGGTGGGGAGATGGCCTTGGTCCCTGCACAGCCACCTCCCCCTGCTGCCCTGGCCCCGCTGCTGCGGGGGCTGCTATCTGTGAGCAAACTGTCCTTGGGGTCAGGGACAGCCAAGAGCCAAAGATCAGGTCGATGCCTCCCCGAGCCCCTCCCCCACGGGCAGCCAGCTCCCGGGGGCAGGAAGGAGCAGTTCAGGTGTTCACGTTCCACGGGGCCCACCCACCAAGGAAGAGACGTTCCGGAAGAGGCAGAAATGGTGCCTTTAATGTTCACACACAGCCAGTATCCCACTTCCCAGGCAAGAACCAGACTTCAGTAGAAATTCCCCACACCCTCGCGTCCTTTCCGGTTTCTCCTGAACCAGAGGGGCCATGGGCTCCAGAGAAAACCACGGCATGTTCCTATCTCCATCCCCCGCTCAACTCACACCGAAGAGACAGTGACGACAGGGCCAACACAGGGGCTGTGGCGGCCGTCATGGTGCACATTGGTACATCGATATGTCAGCCAGCCAAGACGGTGGCCATCAGAGCAGCCAGTGGGCCCAGACAGGTGTTACATGGGATGGTGGCCAACTTGGCACCTGCTATGCCAAGAAGTCCACCAAAAAGAAGTGATCACGGTGCCCAACGGGCCAAAGAAATTGCAATTGAAACAGCATCACCGTCGCAACCAAAGCGTCGGCCACGGGGATGCCCATCACAGTGTCCAAAGGGCCAACCACGAGGTCATCCCCAGGGCGGCCATCAGAGCACCCAATGGGCCAACCAACAATGTCAGTCGTGTGGAGGCTTTCACAGTGCCCCACGGCCCACCACGATGTCCAAGGCAGTTATCACAGTGCCCAATGGATTGACATGATGCCCGCAGAAGCGGCAGTCACCACAGTGAGTCACAGACCAACCGAGATGTCAACTGGCGGGGACCGGCCAAGTGTCACCAGGAGGACCAGGCCGCACAGCCTGATGGTAGGAGCTACAGCCATACCCCACCCGCCATGGGAGCACGTCCCTGCTAGGATGCGTTCAGCAGGGAGCGGGAATAGAGGCCCTGGTAGTAGACCCCAGGCTCCCCACCCTCTGCCCCGTAGCCTCCAAACCCCACGTCCAATTTGGGAGGCGCCGGTGTCTGTTCCGACATCAGGTTGTTGATGGAGAAAGGGTGGTTGAAGTTATAGGGAGCATCCAGCTTCAGCTCCCCTGGGAGCTCCAGGCCAGTGAAGTAGGGTGTGGAGGAGGAGGGTGAGCCACAGTCTAGAGCCCCCACATCTTCCCCACCCTGGGCCTCGGGCTCGGGGGGCGGAGGCTGGGGCTGCGGCGGAGAGGTGACCGTGGCGGCCGGGGTGGCGGTGGACGCGGCAGACCCTGCACTGTTCCTGGTGGCGGAGGTCCCGCTGCCCGCTTTCTTCACCTTCTCCTCCAGCTTGAAGCGCTTCTGGCGGCGCAGGTAGCAGCCGTTCTCAAACATGTTTCCTGAGCTGGGGTGCAGGGCCCAGTAGGAGCCCTTGCCCGGCTTGTCCGGGGAGCGCGCCACCTTGACGAAGCAGTCGTTGAAGGACAGCGAGTGGCGGATGGAGTTCTGCCAGCGCTGCTGGTTCTCCCGGTAGTAGGGAAAGAGGTCCATGATCCACTGGTAGATCTCGCTCAGGGTCAGCATCTTGCCGGGCGCCTGCTGGATGGCCATGGTGATGAGCGAGATGTAGGAATAGGGCGGCTTGGCATGGGCCAGGGACCGCCGGTACCCTTTGGGCATCTCTTTCCCGGGCACCAGCCCCGGGCCTGGGCCCCCGTACCCTGAGCTGCTGCCTCCACCACTGCTGGCACCCAAGCCTGGGAAGGTGGGGCCCAGGGGCGCGGTGGGGGCCGGGGGCGCCAGGGGTCCTGAGGGCAGTGGGGAGGCGGGGAGCCCCCCGGGAGAATAGGGAGAGCTCAGAGGGTTCAGGGTCATGTAGGAGTTGAGGGGGGCCATGGTGGGCACTGGGGTCACTGGAGAGTAAACCTGCATGGAGAGAAAGAGAGATAGGGAGGGTCAGGGAGTCCCCACTCGCTGCTGGACCCACTGTGTGTTCATCTGTCTGTCGGTCTGGTGGCTTTGAGACCCCTTCCATCCTTTTCCCTGTAGACGGCTGTTTCTTGAAGTCTTTCTCTCATCCCTCCTCACACACCCCTCCCCGATCCCACCCCCGACCCCCCAACCCCCACGCTCCAATATCCTGGAGCTCATGCTTCCAGAGTTCTCCAAGTGGAGACCAGGACACCCTGGGGGGTGTCCAAGGCCTTTTTAGGGCTCAGGGTGTCTACGAGGTCAAAACTATTGTCATCTAAGGCAAAGGTGTCACTAGCCTTCTTCACTCTTTCTCTCTTGAGCGCACAGGGGAGAGTTCCAGAGGCCACGTGACATATGACGTGGCAACAGACCGAATGCAGAAGCAGCTATGAGAACACAGCTGCTTCCTACGGCGCAGACACCGACGGGATCTGCCAAAACGCAGCGGTGCCACCCCTCTCACGGGATGTCTTGAAATATACTCATTTTAATAAAAAGACATTATTCCCACTAAAAGTTATTGCTGCTTTGGAACTATAGAATACATTTTTCTCCATTTTTATTTCTTATGTGGAAACCATTAAGAGCCATAGCCCACACCAATGGAAACTGCTGGAGGTCCTCAATCATTTCCCGGAGTGATAAGTGATACGGAGACCCCTCAAAGTGAGACCTGCTGATTTACCCAATAACCTAATCTACACGTGTACTCTCCATCTCTGAGGTTATAAAATTACAGTTTTTAATGGGTCAAAACGTTTGACTATCCGAAATCACATGTTTTAACCTCAGATCATCTTACTATACATCATACTTACTATACATCATCAAATCCAGGACGTGACCGTTTGTAAGCTGCAATGTTAAGTATCAGTAAGAATGGGGGAAAACCCACTGCCGATTATAACCCCTAGATACCACTGGCTGTAAAACCCATTCCATTTTCAGAAACGTTCAAATGGTGAAAAAACGTGCATTGGTGAAATGCGGTAGACATTGATAGCTCCGTCTAAGTAACTCTCCACAGGCTTCCATCCATTCCACAAATACTCCCTGGCCACCTGCCCTGTGCCAGGCACGGCTCCCAGCCCTGCACCGACAGCTTCCCTTTCATCTTCACACTATGGGGAGGTGCTACGATGATGCCCATTTTACAGCTGAGCAAGCTGAGTCCCTGAGAGGCTGTCGGGTCACACAGCAGGGAAGGGGCAGAGAGACGGGTGATTCTGAATCCAGACCGGTGTTCTGGATCTTCCTGTAAGAGCAGTGACCGCGCGGACTGAAAGGCCTGCCCTCCTGGAGCTGACAGTCCAGCAGGAAGTGAACAAGATATGGGAACCAGGAAGCCTGGTGGATGGTGCTTTCTCTCTTTCTGTGTCTACTTACTCCCTCCATCCACCGTCTCCCATCCTCTCTCCTCCATCTGCTGGGCTACCCTGCTCCCTCCTCCCTGACCCTGCTGGGGTCTCCTGGCATTGGGGGTGCTGCTCTAGCTCTGGCAGGAGCCAACTCTCGGCCCGTCACTGTGTCTGCAGGTCCCAAGGTGCAGAGAGAAAAGGGACCGCCAGGGTCGCCCGGGAGTCAGGGACAGGTGGCAGCCCACCCGGCTCTGAGTTCCGGTGGGAAACCCTCTCCTCTTTCTCATGTCCATCCAGGCAGCGCCTTTCTCCTGGTCTCTGAGTCTCCCTGTCTCCGTATATATGTCTATCCCTCTCCCTGTCTCAGTACCTCTACGCTCCTTGGCCCTCCCCTTCCCCATCTCTCTCCTCCTCACTGTCTTCCCCTCTGCCTTTCTCTGCTCAGGACTCTCCCTAACCCCGGACTCTCTCCCCCTCTCCCCACCCCCACCCTCTCTCTCCCTCTGTCTCTCTCTCCCCCACACTCCTCTGCCACCCCCATGTCTTTCCCCTTCGGCACACCTTTGTACCTACCTGCCTCCTTCCATCGGTCCCTTTTACTCTCCCCAGAAGTCTCACATTGAAACTGAAGCCATAGCTACTCCCCTCCCCATGCACTGGTTTCCCCCTGGCTATCTGGCTTTGCCCCCCCAGAATAAGAGATGAGTGAGACTGTGACTGAGTCGGGGGATCTACAGAGAGCTCCCAAATCCCTCTGCAATCCCCCCTCCCACTTTTCCAACTCAGCCAGACTTTCTTGTATCACAGAGGGAGACGGACTGGGACCCCAGGGCCCTCTTTGCCTGGCTACCCAACCCACCCGGAAGTCCTCCGTGAGGTCTGACCTCCAGCAGTCCAGCTGCCCTAAACCACCAGAGGCTTTCCCACGCCCTGGGGCTGGGATGAACCCCCAGTGTCCGGGTCTGAGCCGGATTTCCCTGCCAGGGCGGGGCTGAGGTTGTGGGGGTAAGCCCTCAGGGGACATGCACCCCCACCCCAGGAGGGTGAAATTTCTCCCCTTTCATTTCCTTATTGTCTCGAGTTGAGTTGGGTGTGACGGGGAGCAGAGGAAGGCAGTGTGAAACCAGAAGCCTCCTTTCTAGTCCCAGTCCCTGGCCAGAACCTCAGGCAGCCAGCCCCCCACCCTCCAGGAGGCTTCAGGGTTTCGGCCTCTAAAAGCTGGGGCGGGGGGGGGGGGGGGGGGACCTGTGAGAATTGGAGGCCAGGGGGCACAATTTCCTTCCAGGCAGGGAGCCAGCCTGGGGGTGAAAGTATCACCCCAGCAAGACCCTGTGGAGGGCTGCAAGCAGTGTGGGGGACCTCTCACCTCTCAGTTGCTGAGTGAGTGCAAATGTTTCTCTCTCCACAGTCCTGACCCAAGGGGAGGAGGTGGCTCAGCTGAGGGGGAGGCTGGGGAACCCTCAGACAGCATTTCCGTCTCCAGCGCCCCATATGTCAACTCTCCCAAAATATGCCCCCCAAGTGCGGATCATCTCTGGACGGTCCCTCAATTCCTGACTCAATTTCCACTCAATTGTCCCCTCCACTTCAAATTGTGTCTGTCCCAAATAAAAACTGCCCTATCCTAAACTCCCCCACAATTTACATAAGAGGTGCCCACGAAAACACTGATTTCTAGTTGGTTCCCTGAAATCATATTCCTAGACTCTGAACTCTCCGGGGGCTCAGCTGGCTCCCCCTGACCCCCACCCCGCTACCTGGGAGCCTTCACCTCCAACCACCGGGTCTCCACGGCTCCACACTTCCAAACCCCTCCCTGGTCAGCCTGCCCCACCACCCCACGTGCACCTAACACCTCCACAGCCCCAGGACGGGCCCCTCCCGGGCAGCAGGCCAAGCCCCGAAGGTCTGGGGATCCAAGAGTCCCACCCGACAGCTTCAAACCCCAGACCCATAACTCAGGCACGTGGGGGCCCCTGTGATGCCCAGGTCTGCCTCAGAGAGCTCAGCCCGCCCTCCCGGACCTCCAGCCCACAGCCCCCTTCCAGGTGAGGAAGCGAGGTGTCCAGATCCCCATAACCCTCAGCTGGGACCTCCTTCCCCTCCACAATGCTGACCGTAGAGTGAGCTAAGGAGAAGGAGTCCTTGCAGCAAGAGGAGTGGGAGTCAGACGGGAAGGATTCTACCTGCTGCGGGAGCGGGAGTTAAGACAGGCCCCTGCCCCCTAATCCAGGGTGGTCTAGCAAGAAACGGGCTGCTGAGGACATTAGCAATTACTGGAGAATAGAGAGAGGTGTGAAAGCTGAAACCCTCCAGCCCCGAGGAGGATCCCCGCTGAGGGTCTCTAAGAACAATGAAGCCGTGAAGTTCAGCTGGAAGGACTAAGGGTCAGGAGGAGAGATGGGGGCGGGGAATGGACCCCTCTCCTGCTCTCCCGCGCCCAGCTCGGGCTCCATCTGGGCCTCACCCAGCTGAACCCCAACTCTCACCCACCTGTTGTTTCAGACTCCCCCAAACCGATCTCCATCTCTTATTCCTGAGCCCTAACCCTTATTTCTGACCTTACCTTACTTAGCTCGCACTCTCGCCCTGAACCCCCACTGATTTCTACCCGCAGGACCCCCATCTTTAACACTATATTCTAACCCGGGGCTCCCACCTCGGATTTCCCTGAATGGTGACCCCTTCTTCCATCTCTTAGCTCCTGTCCACCCGCCGCACCCCGACTTTGATCCCCTTCCTAATTCCCCAGCTCTGCCCCTACCTCTCCTGCTGTCCTGGAGGTCGGACTCCTCGCTTGGGTTTGTTCCTGGGACGCCCTTGCATTTGGGGTCGCCCCCACCCAGGCCTCGAGTGTAAGCCGGGACCTGCCCCTCGCCTCCGCTTCCCTGGCCCCCATGGACACCGCGCTCCGGCGCCGGCCCCCCGGCCCTGACGCCCAGGCACCTGGCCTCCGAGTCTGCAGTTCCTCTGCTCCTCGGCCCCGGTCGGGGCGCCCCTTGGAGCCCACACCCCGGTGCTCGCCCCCATGGAAGCCCGCACCTCGATCCCCGGCCCCCGCTTCCCGCCCGCCATCCCCGCCGACACACCTCGCCCGCCTCCGGGTAGTAGCTCCACTCCGCCAGGTCGTGCGCCTCCATCTTCACCGAGCCCAGCATCCCCCGGGCCTGCGCCCCCACCTGCCCCCGCTCCGGCCCGGGGGGAACCGAGCGCCCCGGATCCCTCAGCCCGCACGGCCCGCGTTCCGACCGGCACCCGCCCGTCCGACTGCCCAGGGTCCCCGCCGTCCCGGGCGCCGCGGGAGGCGGCCAAGCTTTATAGCCGGGACGCCCCCCCCCCCCGCTGCCCCCGCCCTCCCCGGGCTCCCCTCCCGCGCTCGGACTGGGGCGCCCCCTGCGGGATTGCGAGGAGACAGACCTCAGGCGCCGGGAGCCGCAGCCCGCGGGCCGAGCGCTGGACGTGGCTGGAGCGCGAGGGCGCTACTGGTAGGAGGCACCGCTGGTCACCGAGGCCGAGAGGGCGGGACGCCGGCCCTTCTGCCCCGGCGGGTTTCAGCTGCTAGACGGGAGCGGGAGGAGAGCCGGGGCTCAGCATGACCGCCGGGAGGAAGGGGCCTCAGAGCGCGGGGCACTCCCGGGCTCCAGATACCGCCACCGGGACGGGTAAGAGACCCCGAAACCACATGCCCATTGGACGGGCTGGGACACGGACGCTTCCGACAGCTGCAAATGCTCCAAACTGTGCCAATGGTGGGACCAAAGGTGGAGGCGAGTGGGGCCTCAGCTCACACACCCCTCGGGCCCCAACCCGCCGTCAAGACCTAGGAGCGACGCCACCCAGACTCTCCGCACTCCCTCTACCGCCGGCCGTCCAGGGACTCGGAGCCACGGAACTCCATTTCCCAGAATCCTCTCTCCCGCCCCGTCCCGCGCCTCCGCCGAGGGACTACATTTCCCAGAAGGCACGACTTTCGAAGACAGGAAACGAAGAGCCCGGAGACGTCCGGGCGGGGGCGGGAGGCCGCTCGCGCGGCTGGAGGTCGGGGCGGGCTCGGCCTGCTGCGCGGACTCCATTTCCCGGCGACCCCGCGCGCGCCGCGCGTGCGCCGTGCGGGGCGGCGAGCGGAAGATGGCGGTGGCGGCGTCAGGGAAGGGGTGCTGCTGAGGGTGCGCCACGGGACGGAGGCCGGAGCTGCGGTGAGCAGGGCGGGCGTGGGGGCCCGGGGCCCAGGGAGGAGGGACCCTGAGGCTGCAGGGCGCTGGCGGAGGGCTGGGGGCGCTCCGAAGAGAAGGCAGCAGTGACGTTTGGGACCCCGATTTCTTCTGCTCTGGACCCTCCCGTGCTCCCCTCGGGGCAAAGTTCCAACGTGGCCCCCGAGGCATGTCCGCCCTCGGCCGCGGCTCTGCCTCCGCTGTCTCTGCTCCTGCCTCCCTTCGAATAGCCGCTCTGGCCTTTGGTCCCTCAAACGCGCCATGCGCCTTCCGGCCTCGGGCGTCTTGCACGTGCTGCCCCTCCGCCTGCAACATCCTGCCACCCATTCTGCTGGGCTAACTCCCATTCATCTTTCGGGTCTCAGCGCCAACGTCACTTCCTCTGCCGAGTTCTCCTTTCCTGTCCTCTGTCCCGAAATCTGCCCATTGAACGCTCTCCTAGGTCCCAGTTCCTTTGCTTTGTGTCACAGGTGATCTAATTTGGGTTTGGACCTTTATTTGTTTGGCTGTTTGAATAATCAAATACCGTGAGCTTCATGGGGCCGGGGCTGGGTTATGTATGGTCACTGCTGTGTTCCCAGCACGACGCTGGCCGCACTGAAGACGCCCAGTTGGTATTTGTTGAATGAATGAAAGATGGCAGGAAAAAAAAAATCCAGCCCTAACAGGTTTGGCTCAGTGGATAGAGCGTTGGCCTGCGGACTGAAGGGTCCCAGGTTCGATTCCGGTCAAGGGCATGTACCTTGGTTGTAGGCACATCCCCAGTTGGAGATGTGCAGGAGGCAGCTGATCGATGTTTCTCTCATTGATGTTTCTAACTCTCTATCCTCTCCCTTCCTCTCCGTAAAAAAATCAATAAAATATATATATATATATATATTTAAAATCCACATAATAAAACACTATGCAACTGTAAAAAGGAACGAGGAAAGTCTTTACACACTGATACAGAGAGGGCTCCAGCATATATTAAGCGAAGGCAAATGAAAAGTAAGATGGTGTTTATTATACTGTATGCGCCCTTTTTATTAAAGAAGGGGAAATATGGATATAAACTTTAAAAAATAAAGGCTAAACCAGAAAGTGGAAGAGGAAGGACAGGTTAAAAAAAAAAATTGGTGGATCTGAACATATCATCGTGAAAAGAGTGGAACGGTTCATCATGAGAAGGCTCATTATGCTCGAATGGGCGACGGGTATGCTGGTGGTTGGGAGGCCGTGCCCCTTGGCTGGCATTCACAGACCTGGAGGGGAGAAGCTGTCCCTTTTAAAGAGGCAGTGCAGCACAGTGGTGAGGGGGGTAGATTCTGTAGCCTTACTCCTACGTCTGCATCTTGCAAACCGTGGGCCTTTGGTCAGGGGACTTGACCTCCCCGGCTCAATTGGTTGAGTGTCGCTCCAGGTATGGAAAGGTTGCTGGTTGGTACCTAGTCAGGGCACTTGTTAGGGTTTCTGGCTCAATCCCCCAGTAGGGGGTTTGCAGGAGGCACCAGATTGGTTTCTCACATCAATGTTTCTCTCCCTCTCCCTTCCTCTCGCTCTAAATATCAGTAAAAATAATTTTAAAAAATAGTACCTGCCTGGAAGAGTTGGCGTTGTGAGGTTAAATAAGTTCATACACAATAGCGGTTAAGCCTGGCCGGTGTAGCTGAGTGTATTGAACGTGGTCCCATGCACCAAGAGGTCGCCGGTTCAATTCCCAGTCAGGGCACATGCCCAGGTAGAGGCCTCAACCCTTCAGGAGGCAGCGGATTGAGGTTTCTCACTCGTAGATGTTTCTCTATCTCTCCATCTAAAATCAATAAAAGCATTTTTTTAAAAATATATTTTATTGATTTTTTACAGAGAGGAAAGGAGAGAGATAGTTAGAAACATCGATGAGAGAGAAACATCGATCAGCTGCCTCCTGCACATCTCCTACTGGGGATGTGCCCGCAACCCAGGTACATGCCCTTGGCCGGAATCGAACCTGGGACCTTTCAGTCCGCAGGCCGATGCTCTATCCACTGAGCCAAACCGGTTTTGGCAATAATAAAAGCATTTTTAAAAAGAAAAGAAAAATAATCATTTTGTTAAAAAAATATAGTGGGTATTTTTCAAACATTCTAAATTTTTTTAAATTTATTTTAGGGAGGAAGAGAGGGAGAGAGAGATAGAAACATCAGTAATAAGAGAATCATTGATCAGCTCCTCCTGCACGGCCTCTCTGGGGATTGAGCTGGAAACCCGGGCATGTGCCCTGACAGGGAATTGAACTGTGACCTCCTGGTTCATCGGTCGATGCTCAACCACTTAGCCACACTGGCTGGGCTTCAGACATTCTAGAGCCAAAGGGCAGGGATACTAAGCCCAGTGATTGGGGAAGCCCTTTGGCATTCACTGGGCAGGTAATTACTGAACACTTCTTAGGTGTCAATCACTGTTCCATAGTAGGGAAACAGAATGTAAACACACACACACATCTTTGCCCTCAGGGAGCTTACTAATAGGAAGTTCATTGATGATAAATGACATGGAGAAAAATAAAGCAACACAGATGGGGAGGGAGAGGAAATTGAAATATCTCACAGCCAAGATTTTTCAGCTGAAACCTGGAAGGCTTGAGGAGGGCGGGAGTTGTGCCTGTCTCTGTAGAGGAGGAGTATTCTAAGCAGAAGGAAGAGAAGCACAAAGGTTTTGAGAAGGGGCATGCTGGGCATATTTAAGGGAAAACAGGAGGCCAGAGCAGAGAGAGGTGAGGGAAATGAAGGCAGCGGTAGAAGGGGCCAGATCCTAGGACGGGTGGGCAGCCTTTTTGTGAGTGCGTGCCAAAACCAGCAAAATCTCTGACTCAAAATTCTTCTGCGTGCCAACCCTAATGTTTTGAGAACATGTTATGCCTACTTGATATCTCTTACGGTGTACGGATGTGAAGAACCTTGAAGAAATAATAAAATTCATTTGAGCGACAAAAACAGTATATGGTGAAAAATACATACATTTATTTATTTATTTATTTATTCATGTATACATGTACACCGATAGCCCGACAGAAAACTTTATGACTCCGTTTGATACTATCAGTGGGACTTTTGCTGCTGCATCACTGATGACAGAGATTTTGCATCAGGTTCATATTTCGTGACCTTCAGAGATATGCACGAGCTACTGCTTTCATCCGTCAGGCTACTCCTATGACGAGACTTAACAAAATTCATCACTGAGAACAAAGATTCACAAGCGTGTGTGGATGAAAATATGGAGAGTAACTCCGTTGCAAAGTTTTTTAAACAGAAAAAATTTTCTGGAATGGCATTCCAAGTCCTCAATAGTTCGTTTTCGACACTATGGAAATTGCTCTTCCCCCTCTCTCGTCAATCCATGTCTGTGGTCTTTAAGATAACTTGTTATGTAAAATTATTTATTTATCTAAGATGCACCTACACTGAATTTATCTGAAAAATAAGAAAGTCGATATTAAGAAAAAAATTGTAAATGGAAGATTTTAAGAGAGGGTTTCCCGTGCCAGCAAAAGTTACTGGCGTGCCATGTTTGGCACGCGTGCCAGGGGTTGCCCACCTCTGTCCTAGGACGTCTTCTCGGCCTTGGTGAAGATGTTGGCTTTGACTCGAAGCAAGATGTGGGGGTGACGGGCAGAAGCGAGACTAGGAAGCACGCTATTGGCTAATCATTCATTCAGCAGATACCTGTGTACAGTATATATGTTCCTTTTAAAAAATGCATCTTTTTTAAAAATATATTTTTATTGATTTCAGAGAGGAAGAGAGAGGGAGAAAGAGAGACATTAATGGTGAGAGAGAATCATTGATCGGCTGCCTCCTGCACACCCCCTACTGGGGATTGAGCCCCAAACCCGGGCATGTGCCCTTGACCGCAATCCAACCTGGGACCCCTCAGTCCGCAGGCCGCTGCTCTATCCACTGAGCCAAACCAGCGAGGGCATCTTTCTTTCTCTTTTTAATCATATATACACAATTCCCTCTCTTTTGTAAAAAGGGAACACACAGTAAACATTATCTTCCACTTTGCATATTTTCACTGAATGCATGCTGAGGCCCACTGTTTATTAGTGTATAGAGACTGTCCTCGTTCCTTCTTTCCCCCTCCCTCATTCCTTTTTACAGTGGCGTAGTATTTTATTATGTAGATATGTCATAGTTTTTTAGCCAGTCTCCTTATTTGAGAACGCTTGGAATACTGGTAGTCTTTAGGAATAGTTCTGTGGTTGGTATCATTATTTCATAATTGTGCCAGTGTGGCTTTGGGACAGGTGCCCAAAAGTCTCCCCTCCCCATCCTACCTGACTTTTTTTTCTTTAATTGTTTTTTAATTTATTTACTTTGACTTATTGATTTACTTTTATTTTATCATTAACTTTTAGAGAAAGAGGAAGAAACATTGATTTTTTAAAATATATTTTATTGATTTTTTTACAGAGAGGAAGGGAGAGAGATAGAGAGTTAGAAACATCGATGAGAGAGAAACATTGATCAGCTGCCTCCTGCACATCCCCAACTGGGGATGTGCCCGCAACCAAGGTACATGCCCTTGACCGGAATCGAACCCGGGACCCTTCAGTCCGCAGGCTGATGCTCTATCCACTGAGCCAAACCGGTTAGGGCGAAAACATTGATTTCTTGTTCCGCTTATGTATGCATATCTAGGTTGTTTCTTGTATGTGTCCTGACCGAGGATCGAACCCGAAACCTTGGCGTATTGGGACGACGCTCTAACCAACAGGTGAGGACACAGTATTATTACCACCGGTTGAAAAACAGCTCCATAGCATTCTAGAAAAACGGCTGAAACATAATTTCTTTAACTAGGCCGTTTCTTGTGTATTGAGTCCTTACTGTGCAGGACTCTGCAACTAGTCCCTGTTTTAGAAAGCTTGCTCTGGTGTCCAGTCCAGAGCATACAGCTCAGATGGAGAGACCCTGAGGCCAGCGAGGGGCTGCTGTGTGTTCACTGGTTCATCACTCAGCAGATGTCTGCAGTCAGCCCGCTGGGTGCAAAGTACTGGAGGTGAGGCTTGGCACTGCCTCTGACCCGAGAGACCTCAGTCTCCCCCAAATTACAACCCTCATGGACCCGTACAGTTTGAGACAGACTCTGAGACTGGGAGGGGCTTCGGAAAACCCCACAGGCTGGGGAGGAGGGTGGAGCCTCTGGGTGCTGAGGGGAAGGCCGGCCCATCTCTTTCTCCTCCAGGGCGTTCGGGCGGCGGCCATGGCAGGCAGCAGTGGGGACAGCGTCACCCGCCGGAGCGTGGCGTCACAGTTTTTCACGCAAGAAGAGGGGCTCGGTATCGATGTCATGACCACTTCAGAGAGAGTGAGCATGGAGAGAAGGTCTTGGAGTGGGGGGCACCGCCCCTGTGTGGGTGATCCACCCCCAGCTGGCAGCCCAGGGAGCGCTGAGGGGGCTGGGCTGGCAAGATGAGCACCACCACCTGCCTCTCCCCCTCCTTCTAGGTGGTCGATCTCCTGAACCAGGCGGCTCTGGTCACCAGTGAGTCCAAGATCACACTGCTCAAGCAGGTGAGGGGCAGGGTGTCGCTGGGCAGGCAGGGCGCGGGGAGGGGCTTGGGAAGCTGTGAACAAGAAGACGCTGGTGATGGCACTGTGTCCCCATCCCAGCACTTAGGTGATGCGCGCTGTGGTGCTCGGCGCTGTTCAGCCCACCCTCCTTTCATTCCCACCAAAGCTCTGGGGCAGGGTGATGTCACCCCCGTTTTATAGGGGGAGAAGCAGTCTCAGAGCTTAAATACCAGCCCAAGGTCACTCTGCTGGGAGCTGGATTCCAGCTCCAGATCCTGAGCTCTTCACCCGCCGTTTCCCCTCTGCCAGGGTCCTGCCCAGTGGGGCAGACAAGCAGGTCACGTGACAGTGAGGCCCCAGAGTGAGCAGAGTTGGGGAGGAGGCAGCCAGGGGCTTTGGGGCTCAGGGAGGGCTTTCTGGAAGCGGGGACATCTGAGCGGAGACGTGGAGGATGAGGACGGAAACCAGCCAAGAGTGGGAGGGGGGCTTGAGAAGAGGTCACACTAGCTTGTGCAGAGGCAAAAGAGGACATGGGAATTAGTGTGGGGCGGGGGTGTGGTTCAAAACAGGATGCAGGTGGAGTTCAGAACCCCAGTCCTGCTACTGGCTCAGCACGCAGCCTCGTGCAGCTGACTCCCCCTACCAGTGGAGTGGGGTCCTGAGGGGCCGCCCTCGGGGGAGGTGCCGTGAAGGTGACTCAACAGCAGCCCCTGGGTCATAGGAGCCAGGCCTGTGCTGGCACCGGGCTGACATGAGCATGCCTGCGGGAGGCGCTGATTCCAAAGAGCCTGGCCAGGACCAGGGCCTCAGGCACGGGTTCTCAGGTCAAAGTGCCTGCTGGCCTGTGGCCGTGTGGGTGGGGAACAGAGACCGAAGGAGAGTGGGGAGCTGATGACGGCCGAGCCTCGGGGAGGCAGGAGCCTGCAGCGCTTCCCTCTCCTCTTCAGCCCTGTCCGTGTGTATCACGTGCTCACTGTCCACCAGGACGTGGCCTGGTGGGACCTTAATGAGACTACACAGCAGCCCTGGGAGTTGTGTGTGAGATCCCCACGCACAGAAGAGGCTCGGGAGAAGCCTGCCAGGCCCCAGTGCGCGTGGCAGAGCCAGGGTTTGAACTGAGTCTGTCTGCGGCCTGCCCCATGTCCTTTCTCCACACACTCCTGTCTGCACCGATGGGACCCTGGATTTATATGGTGTTCCTCCTCCCCATCCCTAATCTCCTTCCAGGTCCAGGAACTGATCATCAACAAAGACCCCACCCTCCTGGACAACTTCCTGGATGTGAGTGACGGATGGGAGAGGGCGTGGGGCAGGGGTGAGGGGATGGATCCTGGTGCCACCCTGACACGCCTTCTTCCTGATGTTGGCAGGAGATCATCGCGTTCCAAGTAGATAAGTCGATTGAAGTGCGCAAATTTGTCATCGGCTTCATCGAGGAGGCCTGGTACGGGGCCCCGGGAGTCGCCCTCTACTCCCCACCTGGCCCTGCCCTCATGCCTGCCCTGCGCTTCCTAGACCCAGTCAACCCCCCAGGCACAGACTCCCCAGCAAATAAGTCAGAATGTTGGAGTTGTCCACGGTAACCTCTGCTTCGCCCACACTTCACTTCCGTCAGTGAGGACCGTTGGCTGTGCCTTCAAAATGTAAACAGCATTGACCGTCTCAGCTGCTCCCCTGGCTGTCACGCCAGCCGCCATATGTCCCCCTGGGTGACCTCAGTGGCCTTCTGTCTGGCTTCTCTCTTGTTTACTTGAAGAAATGCACACGACAGACAATTAACTGTTTTTAAGTGAACTCTTCAGTTGCGTTTCGCACATTCAGAATCTAGTTCCAAAACACTTTCATTCCCCTGAAAGGAAGCACTGTTCCCACTGCCCGCTTCCTCCGCCAAAAGGTGGATCCACCTGGGCCCTCCCTGCTCCCAGGCCTCCTGGCCACCGCCTCTCAGATGGAAACCCACACTCCTCACCCCTGCTCTTCCTGGGCCTCTCCGTCTTCACTCACATCTCTTGGCCTCCCTGTGGCTCCTCAGAAAGTGCTGTTCTGCTTCATAGCCCCTCTGCTTGCAGCAGTGTATCTGCAAGGGACGCTCCCCTCCAGGGACCCGCTCACACCCTCTGCCTCTGTCTCCCTCAGCAAGCCCTTCCTGGCCATGCCAGCACAGCCCACTCCTCTGGCACCCCTTCTGCACTCTTTTTTTGTTGTTGTTTTGTTTTGTTTTAGTTCTTTAATTTTATTCATCATACTTTTGTAGTTTTCCTCATATATGCACTCTTGTTTATTTAAAAAATATATTTTTTTTCTTGATTTCAGAGAGGAAGGGAGAGAGAGATAGAAACATCGATGATGAGAGAATCATTGATCAGCTGCCTCCTCCACGCTCCCCACCGAGGATCAAGCCCACAACCAGGGCTTGTGCCCTGACCGTGATTCGCACCGTGACCTCCTGGTTCATAGGTCGACGCTCAACCACTGAGCCATGCTGGCTGGGCTGCACTCTTCTTATTTTATTTTTTGAAATATATTTCATTGATTTTTTACAGAGAGGAAGGGAGAGAGCTAGAGAGCTAGAAACATCAATGAGAGAAACATCGATCAGCTGCCTCCTGCACACCTCCCACCGGAGATGTGCCCGCAACCAAGGTACATGCCCTTGACCAGAATCGAACCCGGGACCCTTCAGTCTGCAGGCCGACGCTCAATCACTGAGCCACGCCGGCCGGGCTGCACTCTTCTTTATAGTGTTCTTGGCGTTACCTTGTTGCATCCGCACAAGCATGTCAGCTCCATAGGGCAGGACTTCTCTAGTGCAGACCTCTGTGTCCCAGTGGCTAGAACAGTGCTGGCACACAGGAGGGGCTGAATATGTATTTGTTGGGCAGGAATTTAAATCAGAATAGTAACCACGTGGAGTGCTTACTCTGCCACACACTCTTAACTCCTGTCCTCTGTGGTCGCCTGTAGTCTCCACCGTAGCCTTCCGGATGGAGACTTGGTTTTCCTCCTTTTATGGAAAGGGAAAGTGAATGTTAAAGGGACTTGCTCAGGCTGACTCAGTTCTTCATTAAACATTTACCAGATGCTCTGACGGCGAGAAAACAAAATAGCCTTTATTTTGTGAAGTTTCTCATTGTCAGGCACTGTACTAAATGCTTTCCCTACTTTGTTATTCAACTCTCAAAAAAATACTGTGCATTTTGGCCCATTTAGCCAAAGATAAAACGGACTCGGAGAGAGGAAGTGAGTTTCTTGAGGTCACACAGCCAGCATGTGGCAGGGCTGGGATTCTAAACCGGGTCTGTAACACCATTGCCCAACGTCCACCTGTTACTCGGAGAGTTTGTGCTAAGTTTCTGAGTTGCAAAAAACCCCAGCAAAATGATTTGTTCAGCCGCTGCATGCGACTTGCCTGCGATGTGCCAGGCATTTGTGCAGGCTGTAGGAATATGAGTAAGAACAGATGTTGTTCCTGCTTTCCTGTAGCTGACAGTTGAGTTTCATATTTTTTGACTAATTAGCTTCAGGTTGAGTGTGAAATGATACTTATGGTCTGAGTTCTAGGTGTGGCCTTTAATTCTTTATTATGTTTATTGAAGGCCTTTCATTCTTTCCTTCAACAAAAAACGAGACTGCTAGTACTCAGACTGAAAAGGGTCCCTCCCTCCCCTCATTCAGAGCCCTCAGACTTAGGTAAACAAACCAGTAAACAAAACTAGTGATTACGTAAAGCAACGTGTTCTAAAGTAGTGATGGCTACTATTAGCCAAATGCTTTCTACACTGTTCTAAGCACTTCGCATGTATTGCTGCAATTTTCAAAACAAACTATGAGGGAGGTACTGTTTTAAATGAGACAGAGTTGGTTGCCCAGACTCATACAGGCGTCTAGCTCTGTTGCCCTTACTTGAACAGCAGGGGTCTCTTAGGGCAAAGTGGGGGGTGCATGAGCAACGTAGATAGAGGGTTCAGGGGGCAGCTGTGTCCGAAGGCGCCAGCCACTGTTCTCAGCGTCCGGATGTGCTGGCAGACGAGAGGTGCACTCCCTGCCTTCGCCCCCCTCCATCCCAACCTCCTGACACACTGACCCTGACTTCCTTTTCCTCATGGAGCCCAGGTCCCTTTCACCTGCCCAGAGGCGGACTTGATTTGCCCTTTCTCCTCCCCCCGCAGCAAGCGGGACATCGAGCTGTTGCTGAAACTGATCGCGAACCTGAACATGCTCCTGAGGGACGAGAACGTGAATGTGGTGAAGCGGGCCATCCTCACCATGACCCAGCTCTACAAGGTGGCCCTGCAGGTAGGCGCCCGCCCGCCCGGGCACCCTGGCGCACACGGCGCATTTGCAGGCTCACCTGTCGGTCCAGAACCAGGGTCGGGTCAGATTCTTCCTGAGCAAGAGGTGCTGTTGGTCTTTGGGGACAGACAAGGGATCTGCTGTGAATGTTGTCTGCTGGTCAGGGACCACTGTGAACCCGTCCGTTTATACATTTATGCGTTCAGCAAGCATTCCCCGAGGAGCTCTTCTGTGACCAAGATGGGCCGGTCCTGCCGTCATGGTGCTCATGGCCCAGTGAGAGACATACCCTAATTAAAGAATCACAGGCCCTGGACGGTGGGGCTCAGCTGTTTTGAGTGTCGTCCCATGCACCGAAAGGCCGCTGGTTCGATTCCTGGTCAGGGCATATACCCAGGTTGTGGGTTCTATTCCTGGTCGGGGTTCGTGCGGGAGGCAGCTGGTCGATGTTTCTCTCTTACATCGATGTTTCTGTCTCTCTCTCCTTTCCCTCTCTCTCTAAAATGAATAAAAACATACTTTAAAAAAAAAGAATCACAGAAATACTAATTTGGGCTGTAGTTAGTGCTATAAGGAAAAGACACTATGGTGTGTTCATTAACGATCATGTAAAGATGAATTCATTTAGTCCCTGCCTCCCCCGCTTATGGTCAGCGTGGTTATTCCTTTGTCTTGCTTCAGATTTGAGCCTTCATCACTCTGGGTGGTCACTGTGAACCTCGTGGCAGGACCAGGTCTGTCTTGGTCACCCCCGGGCCCTGTCCCCAGTGTCCCTCAGCACAGGGCTGCGGGCAGAATTGTAGCCCAGTAAGTGTTTCCCAAACGAAATTTTTTTCTTAATTTTTTTGTTTGTTTTTGTTAATCGTCACCTGAGGATATTTTTTCCATTACTTTTCAGAGAGAGTGGATGGGAGGGAGAGATGGGGAGAGAGAGAAAATAACATCACTGTGAGAGAGACACATCAACTGGTTGCTTCCTGCACGCACCCTGACAGGGCAGGGAGCAAATCCGGGGTCTAGGTGGGTGCCCTTGACCCGGAATTGAACCACGACC
The DNA here is from genome assembly GCF_014108235.1 of Myotis myotis. Lineage (NCBI taxonomy): Eukaryota > Metazoa > Chordata > Mammalia > Chiroptera > Vespertilionidae > Myotis > Myotis myotis. The sequence continues at coordinate 2,135,909 of NW_023416340.1, forward strand.
CTTCAGTACGCAGACTGACTCTCTGACCACTGAGCCACACTGGCCAGGGCCAAATGACGTTTTCATCATCGTTCATGGATATCTGGCTGTGGGAGAGTCGGCGACTGATGTCTTGTCCCCCTTTCTGTCTGTGCATTCCTCCCTGGCCGCTCCCAGTGGATGGTGAAGTCACGGGTCATCAGCGAGCTCCAGGAGGCCTGCTGGGACATGATGTCTGCCATGGCTGGGGACATCATTGTGCTGTTGGACTCCGACAACGATGGTGTCCGTACCCACGCCATCAAGTTTGTGGAGGCCTTCATTGTCACCCTGTCGCCCCGCATGGCTGACTCGGAGATACCCCGACGCCACGAGCAGGACATCAGCCTGGACCGCGTGCCGCGGGACCACCCCTACATCCAATACAGTGAGCACCCCGTCCGCTGCGCCATCTCCCAGTCACTTCCTCTTCCTCCTCCTCCCTCTCTTCTTGGTTTTTAATTTCCGGAGACAGTATAATGCAGTGCTTCAGCGCCTGAACACTAAGTTCAAATCCCAGCTTCATCACTTACATACCACTTATTACACTCCTTGTGTGAACTTGGGCAAGTTCCCTCTCTCTGAACTTCATTTTCTCTGAGAAATGGAGGTGATGGTAAGACCCTTTACGGTTGGTAGTGAGGCTCCATGCAGATAAGAGCACTCAGTAAATGCTAGGTTTTCCTGTTGCAAATTATGAAAGTAGCACGCTGATACTACTAAAGTGTCAGGCAATAAATGTGGAGGGGCAAAAGGGAAAGTATCCCGCAGTCCTGCTTCCTAGAGGTAAGTACTGCTAAGAATGCTGTTTCCTTCCAGACGTTTTCCACGCAAAGACAGATACTTGCCTGTATGTATGCCTACGTTTGGCCGTCCCGGCCATTTCTACGTTTGATGACTTTTTTGTTTATAGAAAACAGGACATGCTTTAGATTTCCAGCTGAGAGATATTAGAGTGTAGTGGCTTGTGTTTGAATCTCTGCTCTATTGGGGAAGCGACCCATTCTGTTTCTTCATTGGCACTTGGGGGTCATTATATACGTTAGGGTGTGAGAAATTAACGTGGCTGGCATAGTGAGCATGCCTGCACTGCTGCTATTCTTCCGTGTTGTTTGACAGCCTTTTTAACTCAACAATATTAAGTTTTATCTTTCCCTATGAAAATCATGTTCACCCTGGCTGGTGTTGCTCAGTGGATAGAGCATCGGCCCACACACCAAAGGGAAATGGGTTCAATTCCGAGTCAAGGGCATGAACCTGGGTTGTGGGTTCGATCCCTAGCACCAGTCAGTGCACATGAGGGAGGCAACTAATCGATGTGTTTCTCTCACATCCATGTTCCCCTCTCTCTCTCTCTCTCTCTCTCTCTCTCTCTCTCCCTCTCTCCCTCCCTCCCTCCCTCCCTCCCTCCCTCCCTCTCCTCACTTCCACTTTCTAAAACTCAATGGAAAAAATATCCTCAGGTGAGGATAACAAAACAAAACAAAACAAAATCATGTTCAATTGCTACACCGTATTCCATAGCACTGTTACATCCCATTCAATTATTTATTACATTTTTATTGATTCAGGGAGGAAGGGAGAGGGAGAAAGAGAGATACAAACATCAATGATGAGAGAATCTTGATTGACTGCCTCCTGCACACCCCACACTGGGGATGGAGCCTGCAATCCGGACTTGTGCCCTGACTGGGAATCAAACCATGACCTCTGGTTCCTAGGGCCACGCTCAACCACTGAGCCATGCCAGCTGGGTTTATTCAATTTTTTATCCAGTGTTTTTGCAAAGAAAGATAACCACCAAAGTTATGAAGGGTTAACTTTTGGGGACTGGATCGAGGAGACGCTGAGTTCTGTGTGTACGAACACATATGTAAGTCCTCAACGTTTACCTCAACATAGTTCACCCAGTCAGATTCTGATGGTTGGATATTTAAAGTTATGTCATGTTTTGAGCAGTCTCGTCACTAGATCTTTATACTCATTAAGTCTCAAAAGACTCATCAGTACTAAATGTTGTGTTTTCCAGCCAGTCACAGCCATCCACGTACAGGGTCTCTTTTCCTGTTGACGCCATGGGCTGCTCTCTCCAGAGCCCTAGGAGAAGGCTCCTACTGACTGGTTCCCTTCTCTCCCTCATTAGACGTGCTGTGGGAGGAGGGGAAGGCAGCCTTGGAGCAGCTCCTCAAGTTCATGGTGCACCCCGCCATCTCCTCCATCAACCTGACCACAGCGCTGGGCTCCCTCGCCAGTATCGCCCGCCAGAGGCCCATATTCATGTCCGAGGTGATTCAGGCCTATGAAACCCTGCATGGTAGGTGGTCCCCCCGCTCCCCTCCCCACTACCTGGCCGTCGGCTCTTTCCTGAGGAAATGTGAGCGCTAGGTGGTGGACTCCTGAGAGCTTCGTCATTAATTTAGTGGGTGGTGGGCACAGAGAAGGGCTCTCTGGGTTACACAGGAACCTTTCTGTTGCGTGTGACAGAAGCCTGGTTCAATGCTGGTTTAATACTGAGGTGCATGTGGGTGAAATGACATGATGTCTATGAAATACCTTAAGATATTCCAGCCTCTCCGCCCTCTCCCCAAAAAGCAGGGAGGAGGATACATGTGTCAAAATAAGCAAAACGTGGTGGGTGCATGGCGATGCATTGCACGTTTTCTCTGCTTTTGTGCACATGTCAAAACTGGAGAGTTGAGTTGAGATGTGAGTGCGTCAGATCACGGCTCTGACTCCATCTGTCGGTTTCTTTTCTCCATGTTGGGGTCCTTCTGTGTCTCTTCCCTTGGGGAGCAAAGATGGCCCCCAGCAGCTCCAGGCTTCCCTTCTGTTCACTTGGCAACCCCAGGAAGAGAGTGTCTCCTTCCCAGTCATTCCAGCACCAGTCCATGACCTGATGTTCATTGTTTCTGATTGGCTGAGAAGCGATTACGAGCCTGTATCTGAACCAATCACAGTGGCTAAGGGGTTGCTGCGCTCTGACTGGCCCTGAGACTTTGCCCAGTTGGACTGAGAATGGAGCCAGGGTGGTTCCCTCAAAGGAGGATGGGCGTGTCGCTGGCCGAGGAACGGGGGAAGGACGCTGGGCAGGCAAAGCTACAGGCACCCTCCTCTGCTCTGGAGCAGGGGAGGCTCGCTCAGCAAGGTGACTGTTAGGCAGGCCACAGTCAGTCTCTGGCAGGGACCCACCAGGAGCTGTGGGAGCAGCGCGGCTGGGCCATTCGGGAGGGGAAGGTGATGGCTGTAGTCGTCCCCAGGGGAGGCATATTGGGGTTTCCAGTCCCGAGATGGAGGGAGATGGGATTCTGTGTGATAAAGGGAAGGGTACGTTTTCTCCTTGGCGTCAGGTTGTAACACTGATGAAAACCTCTCGGGGCTGAGCATAAGCTTGCAGAGAGGGAAGGCTACCCATTCCACTGGAGAGGGAAGAAACTTTTAGGAGATGCCTGCAAGCACTGCTGGGGCTCGGGAGTGAGACTGAGGCCCCCGAGCTCCGTCCACAGCAGGAACCTCCTGTTTCTCCTCAGCCAACCTGCCCCCCACGCTGGCCAAGTCTCAGGTGAGCAGCGTTCGCAAGAACCTCAAGTTGCACCTGCTGAGTGTGCTGAAGCACCCAGCCTCCCTCGAGTTCCAGGCCCAGATCACCACCCTGCTGGTGGACCTGGGCACCCCTCAGGCCGAGATCACCCGCAACATGCCCAGCAGCAAGGACGCCCGAAAGCGGCCGCGAGATGACTCGGACTCCTCGCTCAAGAAGATGAAGCTGGGTGAGCTGAGAGCCGCGCAGGGCCTGGCGGGGGGGTGACGGGCTGACCGTGTTTAAAGAGTTCCAGTGATTTCACTCAACTAATCTCCATTTTTATTAATATTACCAATCACATTGTATAAATGTGATGACATAATAAATGATTCCAAAATAGAGTTATTAAAGTTAGAGTATACTCTAAAGTAATTATGAATTACTTAAATTATACAGAAAGGAACAGAATAAAAATAGTCTCCCTCTTGCCCCTCTCCCCAGAAGTAACCACTCCCCAAGTATTACACTTAGCCTCATATGTGTAGAATTCTCCTTTCTTTTGTTTCGTTTAAGTGGGTTTTGTTTTTTAAGTAATTCTTAATGGTCACATTACTTACCAATAGTATCAATCATGGCAACTTCCTGACTCAAAAATTTTCTAAAAATCACTTATGTTTGTTTCTAGAACATGTATGAAAGGTGTAGGTGTGTGTGTGTGTTTGTTTTTGTTGTTGTTAGTCATTTAAAAAAATAAGGAATTAATTTTGATATAAGGAGTGAGGTAGGGATCTATTCCTCCCCCGCCCCCATTATTAAGCATACAAAACAGAGTGTTCTATATCTTAATTTACTGAGTAATCACCTTGGAGCTCTTTCTATATCTGCACATAGAAATCTTCTGCATCCTTTTAATGGTGGAGTAATCGTCTGGAGTGCATGTGCGTCATTTAAACTAGTCCCCCTGTTGATGGACATTTCATTTTTTAAAGTATAAAGACTTCTATAGTATAACAGTCTTGCAAACGTTTCCACAGGACAAATTCCTAGTAATGGGACTGGTGGGGCAAAGGCTTTGTGCATTTAAAGTTATATTTTGTGCACCAATTTTTTTTTTCTATTTCTTTTAACTGTTTATCTTGAAACAATTTTGAACTTGCAGACAAGTTATAAGAATAGCACCAGAACCTCCGTGTACCCTTCAGGAGGCCGATCCCCCATGGCATGTCACTGTCATGTTTATTCAGTCTCAGCCTTGCTCTGTTCACCTTGACACGGTGAAGAGTCCAGGACAGCTGTTGGTGGGATGCCCTGCCTTTGGGTCTGTCTGCTCGTGCCTCCTGAGTGCGTTATTCAGGTTCTGTGCCTTTAACAGGAACAGTGCAGAAGCGGTGCCCTGCCTGCGTGGCATCAGGCGGCACAAGGTGTCGGTCTGTCCCGTTTTGGTGTTGGAACTTGGGTCGCTTGGTTTCTCTGGTGTGAAAGGACCCCTTTCCCTTGTATATACGGGCTGAGGGAGACACTGTGTAAAGTACCTGTTTCTCTTCAGACTTTGACCCAGGGGTCTTAACATCCATTGATGATTGCCGTCTGCATCTGTTATTGTTATAATGGCTACGAAAAATTTCCCTTCTACATTTATTAGTTGGAATTCTACTATAAGGAAGAGTTTTCTTCTCCCCACTTTATTATCAGTGTGGATTTGCGGATTCTTATTTATTCTCTGGGTTATGATCCATTACTGTTGTCATTAATTCTGCTGCCCAAATTGCCTTTATTGAGCCTTCGAGCTGGCTGCTGTGTCCCTTTAATGTGCTCTATAAGTTTTGTTTTTAATTGATTTTAGAGAGAGGAAGCGAGAGGGAGAGAGAGAAACATCGATAGGTTGCCTCCTGCATGCACCTGGATCGGGGATCTGACCTGGAATTGAACCCACCACCTTTGGTCTACAGGATGACTCTCCAACCAGCTGAGCCACTCTGACCAGGGCCTGTACGGGTGTTTTTAGTGTTCTTTATTTTTGACGTAAGGTATTCTGGGTTCATCTTGTACTTTCCTTACCCTAGCCTTGGAATCACATTTCTCGAAGGAGCCCTGGTTTCTTTTAGATATGGAATAGGCCAAACCGGTTTGGCTCAGTGGATAGAGCGTCGGCCTGCGGACTGAAAGGTCCCAGGTTCAATTCCGGTCAAGGGCATGTACCTTGGTTGCGGGCACATCCCCAGTAGGGGGTGTGCAGGAGGCAGCTGGTCAATGTTTCTCTCTCATCGATGTTTCTAACTCTCTATCCCTCTCCCTTCCTCTCTGTAAAAAATCAATAAAATATATTTTAAAAAAATAATAATAAAAATAAAATAGATATGGAATAGTTTCAGAGATCAAATCTGGGGGAGGGAGGGATCAGATCTGTGCCCATTGCTGCCGGGTGCATTTAAATGCTTGATGCCCATTGCCAAACTGTTTTCCAAAAAAACTGCACTGGGGTTTACACCCACCACTCTTACCAGCCCTGGACATTCTGTGCAACCTCTGGGTATAAACCGTATCCTAGGTTTATTTGCTTTCTTACTTCAGTTGGAGTCAGGCTACACATTGTTTTACATTTATTATCCATTTGCATTTCTATGAAGTGCCCATTATTAAGTTGTTGAACCTTTTGTAATTAAGTTACATGTGCCTTTGGTTAATGCAACATTACAAATTACTTAAATCATCACCCTGTCGAACATTCCAGTTCTTCCATTTTTATAAAGACAACTTCAAGGAACGTGACTGTTCGTGAACGCTTTTTTCTAAGGTTCACATGATCGGTGTTTCTCCGTGAGCTAGAGCCACTGGGCTTGTGTTCAACCAGCCTGTTCCTACTGATGGAGACTGTTTCACCTCTCTGTGCTGTCCGTGCCGTGAACTCTGTACATTTCACCTTGAAAATGGATAGACGTTTTCAGAGTAGATATCTAGAAGCGGAATTGGCTCTGTCGAAGAGATGTGCACATTTAAAATCTTGACCTGCTAACAAATTGCCGTTCGAAAAGCTGAACCAGTTTACATTTCCACAGTCCACACCCCTGCTAACAACTGTCATACCAACCGTTTCTTTTTTAAATATATGTTTTTTATTTCACAGATGAAGGGAGAGGGAGAGAGAGATAGAAACATCAATGATGACAGAGAATCTTTGATTGGCTGCCTCCTCCTACATGCCCCCTACTGGGGGATCGAACCCACAGCCTGGCATGTGCTCTGACTGGGAATCAAACCTGCAATCCCTTGGTGCATGGGACAGTGCTCAAGCAACTGAGCAGCCCAGGCTGAGCAACCTTTTTTTTTTTTTTTAAATATATTTTATTGATTTTTTACAGAGAGGAAGGGAGAGAGATAGAGAGTTAGAAACATCGATCAGCTGCCTCCTGCACATCTCCCACTGGGGATATGCCCGCAGCCCAGGTACATGCCCCTGACCGGAATCGAACCGGGACCCTTCAGTCCGCAGGCCGACGCTCTATCCACAGAGCCAAACCGGTTTCGGCGGCTGAGCAACCTTTTTTTTTTTTTTTTGTCCATCACAGAGGCAAAAGTGCCCTTACTGGGTGGTTTTTACATTTCCCTGAACCTGGCGAAGGTGAGCACTATTTCAAAGATAGAGGTTTTTAAACAGTAAAGCTCTGGAAATGATTAGTTAACCAGTTTTTATCTTCTTGGAGCTTAGTGTGATCAGCTGGGCTGGGCTGACTTGTTCCCGTTTCCCGGATGAGAACTGAGGCCTGGAGAGAAGCAGTTAGTTCCCAGGGTCACATGGCCCTTTGATGGCAGAGCCAGGCCTGCAGCCCAGTCTTCGTCCACTGCACTGCTGTCCGCTGAGGCTGCCCCGAGGCAGGGGCCCCGGGCTCCCGGGGAGGAGGGAGGACCCGCTGCCTCTCTAGAGCATCTTGTCTCCTCTCTCCCAGAGCCCAACCTGGGGGAGGACGACGAGGACAAGGATCTGGAACCAGGCCCATCGGGGACCTCGAAGGTCTCAGCCCAGATCTCGGGCCAATCAGACACAGACATCACAGCCGAATTCCTGCAGCCTCTGCTGACACCCGACAATGTGGCCAACCTGGTGAGGAAGGGTGGGGGCCGCTCCCCACAGGGCGGGGAGGAAGGGCCTGTAGTCCTTTTCCTGCCTCCACTCCACACTGTCACCTCTGCAGGTGGCATCAGTCCTGAAACACCCCCTGTTCTCAGTGGGGAGGGTGTGGGCCAGGGGGCCCTCGGACCTCTTCTCTGACCTTTACTCCTTCAGGGGTCACTGGTCACCACCCGCTGCAGTCTCGCTCTTTTTTTTAAATATGTTTCTTTATTGATTTCAGAGAGGAAGAAAGAAGGAGAGAGAGATAGAAATATCAATGATGAGGGAGAATCATTGATCGGCTGCCTCCAGTATGCCCCCTCCTGAGGATCGAGCCCACAACCCGGGCATGTGCCCTTGGCTGGAATCAAACCTGGGACCTTTCAGTCCACAGGCTGATGCTCTATCCATTGAGCCAAACTGGCTAGGGCCCTACAGTCTCTCTTTAGGTGGTCTGAGTTCCCATCCAAACCCACTCACTCTCACTCTCACCCAGGGGCAGGGGTGTATTAACGAGAGAGTTCACCCCATGACTTGTGTGCTAAGTGGTGTGAGATCAGCATTGGGGAGCAGGATGGCCAGCATTTTCCTCAGATTCCCCAAGTGACCCTGCTCCACAGAAAGAACAGCTGGATTGAGCTGATTGGGGGCTGGGGGGAGTGAGTCTCACACCTGTCGTCGGGCTGTCGCAGCACCCAGACCTCTCTGTTGGGTGCTCGTGGAAGAGTGCGTCTTCCCACGCTGGTCAGTGGTCACCCTCAGCCTCCCCTTCTCTCTGCCTGGAGACCCCACGGGTTAGTTGTTGGTGAAAGGGGTGGAACTTCTGTCATGATAGCGGCGAGAAGGACTTTGCTCTCTGGTGAGCTGCAGGCCTCGGTATGCAGCTATCTCCTGCATCTTTCTCGGATGTTCCACAGGCATCTCAGACTCAACATGTCAAGATAAGCTTATGACATTTCTCTCCACAGGCCGGGGCCCCTCCTGACCTGGCACACCAGCCTCCTAGTTGCTAAGCCAGAAACCTGGGAGTTAAGCTCTTTGCCTTCCCCCCATCCTGCCCCTCTTCTCCATCCCCAGACCCCGCCTGGTCCAGGCCCCACCCTTTCACCCGGAGCACCACCCGCCTACTCCTGGCTGGCACGTTTTTCTAACATACAAGTCGTGACACTTCCCTGTTCAGATCCCTGCCATGGCCCTCTGTTTCCTTGTAGATAAACTTAAATTCAACTTGCCTCAGTCCCTGTCTGATTTCGCTTCCATTAACTCGTACCTTGTCAATCCTTATTCTACTGGGAAATTGTCCTTTTCAGATAATTGGCAGGAGGTTGTTTATAGGATTCTTACGCTTTTACAATACCTGCTGTGGTAATGTGCCCTTCTGTGTCCGTACTCTTTTTTCCTTCCTTCCTTCCTTCCTTCCTTCCTTCCTTCCTTCCTTCCTTCCTTCCTTCCTTCCTTCCTTCCTTTCTACTTTCTTTGAATGTTTTTTCCCACAGTTTTCAGTTAAATGCTAGGTTATTAGTTTTCTGCCTTCTTTTCCAATATAAGCACTTAAATATGTGCTTAAACTTCCAAGTTTAAACTTAGTTTGAAATTATTTTTGTTTTAATTTCCTGACAGGCATGGATATGCTTTCTTAGGATACTGATTTTTTTTTTTTTAAGCGAATTTCTGGTCCATGTTCTATTTCTTACTGAACCTCCTTCCCCTCTTCGGGCAGGGCAGCGGCTCTGTGCCTCTGTGCCTCCACCCATGCTGCTCTTGTACCTGGAATACATACCCCTCCCACAGCAAGACTTCGCCCTTTGCCGGCCGGATTCTCATCCTCCTCTCAGTTCTCAGCCCGGGTGCCAGTTCCTCGGGGACCCAGAGCTGTCCCTGGCCCTTCTTCCCCCGTCACACACCACGCTGCATCATTACTCGTGGCCCCTCTGACCGCCCCAGGGGTCTGAGCTCCATGAGAGTAGGCCCAGGTCTGTCATGGTCACTGCCACTTCCCCAGTGGCCTGGGCATGGAGCCAGCGCTTATCCAGTCAATGAGTAAGGAAAGGCTGCTCTTCCTGGCTGTCCACAGGTCCTCATCAGCATGGTGTACCTGCCTGAGGTCATGCCTGCCTCCTTTCAAGCCATCTACACCCCAGTGGAGTCGGCAGGCACCGAAGCGCAGATCAAGCACCTGGCTCGGCTCATGGCCACACAGATGACGGCCGCAGGACTGGGGCCAGGTGAGTGTCACACGGAGCCGATTCAGACCAGGGACTGGCCCTGTGCCTGCTGGTTTCTCCTACTGGAAGGGCCCTTCCTCGTGGTGGAACAGATGAAAATCACGTGAGCTTTTAGGTGTTAATAATTACAGATCCACAGGGGGCAGCCGGTCAGTGATTCTCAACATTGAAGTTTCTATCTCTCTCCCTTCCTCTTTGAAATCAATAAAAATATATTTTAAATAATAATGAATAGCTACAGATCCTGTAGATCTATTAGTGCTCAGTATTTTAGACCCTGAACTTTGAAATCCGACAGACAGGTTTGGTGTCTACGTTGAATCAGGCTGTCTCAGTCACTCATGGCTGTGTGGCTTGGGCTAAGTTTCTTAACCTCTCTGAGCCTTGGGTGTTTTTTTGTTTTGTTTTTTTAATATATTTTATTGATTTCGGAGAGGGAGGGAGAGATAGAAACATCAATGATGAGAGAGAATCATTGATCGACTGCCTCCTTGCACGCCCCCTACTGGGGATTGAGTCCGCAACCCAGGCATGTGCCCTTGACTGGACTTGAACCTGGGACCCTTCAGTCCACAGGCTGATGTTCTATCCACTGAGCCAAACCGGCTAGGGTGAAACACAGAACTCTCACTAGTAAGTGTACACATAACTGTTAAGTGTGAATTTTTGCAAAGTGAGCACACCAGTGTAAGTACCACCCAGACGAGGATGCAGTGGGAAGAGAGACATTTCTGCTCTAAAAAGTTCCTTCTGGTCACCACCCCCACACCCTCCCTCCACAGTGCTCACTGTCGTGATTTCTGTCCCCGAGATTAGTCTTCTCTGGTCTTGAACTTCATATAAACGGGTCGTGGAAAGTCTGACCTCGTTTGCTCAGCAGAAGCTCTTGAGGTTCATCCGTGTTGTCGTGTGAACTGTAGTTGACATGTTCTCGCTCATATCACTCCCTCCGGTGCAGTCACCGTTGGTTTACCCCCGTCCCACTGGCGTACCTGTGGGCTCTTTCCGATGTTGGGCCGTGTGAGTAAAGCTGCCGTGAACATTGTGTGTACATGTTTTTTTTGTTTGTTTGTTTTTTTTAATATATTTTATTGATTTTTCACAGAGAGGAAGGGAGAGAGATAGAAAGAAACATCAATGAGAGAGAAACATCGATGAGAGAGAAACATCGATCAGCTGCCTCCTGCACATCTCCCACTGGGGATGTGCCCGCAACCCAGGTACATGCCCTTGACCGGAATCGAACCTGGGACCTTTCAGTCCGCAGGCCGACGCTCTATCCCAGCCGTGGGCAAACTACAGCCCGCAGGCCGGACCCGGCCCATTTGAAATGAATAAAACTAAAAAAAAAAAAAAAAAAGACCGTACCCTTTTATGTAATGATGTTTACTTTGAATTTATATTAGTTCACACAAACACTCCATCCATGCTTTTGTTCCGGCCCTCCGGTCCAGTTTAAGAACCCATTGTGGCCCTCGAGTCAAAAAGTTTGCCCACCCCTGCTCTATCCACTGAGCCAAACCGGTTTCGGCGATGTGTACATGTTTTGATGCACACGTGCCCTCGTGTATCTTGAGTATATAATGGCGTTGTTGGGTCATGTGTCAGGGTGTGTTGGTTGCCATTAAATGTTCATCCGCTTCCCGAAGTGGCCGTCCATTAGCCCCTCCAGCAGCGAGTGGCATTTCTAGTCGGAGCCTCCGTTGTTGTATTGCCAAGTGATACAAAGCCTGCTTGTTCCAGGCATGCGTTTTGCAAGTTTAAATGAGTTTTGTGTGTCTGAGCCTCGAATAGATCCTGGTACACGGGAGGTTCTTGCGTGGGAGCAGGTGGGTCTAACGGGCCCGGGACCTGTTTGCGCCTCCTCTCAGGTGTGGAGCAGACCAAGCAGTGCAAGGAGGAGCCCAAGGAGGAGAAGGTGGTGAAGCCTGAGAGTGTCCTGATCAAGCGACGCCTGTCAGCCCAGGGCCAGGCCATCTCGGTGGTGGGCTCCCTGGGCTCCATGGCCACTCTGGAGGAGGAGGCGCCCCAGGCCAAGAGAAGGCCAGAGCCCATCATCCCTGTCACGCAGCCCCGGTGAGTCCCCTGCAGGTGCTGGTATAAGACTCGGGGGCCTGCGTGTGTGCGTGTGCGTGTGTGTGTGTGACAAAGATAAACAGAGACAGGGTCTTTCTTTTTTTCTTTTTATTGACTTCAGAGAGGAAGGGAGAGGGAGAGAGAATCAGAAACATCAGTGATGAGAATCATTGACCGGCTGCCTCCTGCATGACCCACACTGGGGATCGAGCCCACAGCCTGGAATGTGCCCTTGACCAGAATGGAACCTGGGACCCTTCAGTCCACAAGCTGATGCTCTATCCACTGAGCCAAACCAGTAGGGCTGATTTTTTTTTTTTTAGAGAGTAGAAGGGAGGATTAGTTGCCTCCTATACCCACCCAACCAGAACTGAAGTTCGAGCCAGCAACCCACTCTGTGCCCTTGACCGGAAATCGAACCCACCACCCTTTGGTGCCTGGGTTGACGCTCTAACCCAGCTGTGGGCAAACTACGGCCCGCGGGCCAGATCCAGCCCGTTTGAAATGGATAAAACTAAAAAAAAAAAAAGACCGTACCCTTTTATGTAATGATGTTTACTTTGAATTTATATTAGTTCACACAAACACTGCATCCATGCTTTTGTTTCGGCCCTCCAGTCCAGTTTAAGAACCCATTGTGGCCCTCGAGTCAAAAAGTTTGCCCACCCCCTGCTCTAACCACTTGACACACTGACCAGGGCCTTAGTAGTTTGTGGGATTTTTCTGCATAAAAACATCCTCTTATATGTAAAATTGGGATATTATCGATCTCTAAGGATCAAGAGAGAATTAAATTGAGTTCACAGTCATGGTTAGATTATTAACTTAGGGTTGAGAGTGATCATGGTTCCTAACATGTCGTAAGTGCTGCTGGTTGTGACCATCGCTGTCCCCATTATTACCTCCCTCACGGACCCAAGATCCACCGGTCCCTGCCCAGTGTCCAGTCAGCGGGGCTGCCTGGTCTACTGCCCCTCCAGGCTGTGTTCCCCTCTCGGTCTCCACTTGAAGGCCTTTGCACTTCCTGTTCTCTCTGCCTAGAATTTGTGCGAATCGTCCCCTCTCTTCATTCAGATCTCCGCTCCCTCATTGCCTCCTCATGGCCGTTCTCCTGCGACACCCTTTACACAAACGAGAACATTCTCCTCCTCCTCCTCCTCCTCCTCCTCGTTACCCCGTGCTCCCTCCGCCGCGCCTCAGGGTCACAGGGGCGTCAGGCAGGCAGTGTGCGGTGTCTGCGTGGCCTGGAGACACGGCTGGGCCCGAGCTCCGGAAAGGAGGTTCTGAGTCTCTGTCCCTGTCGTCTCTCCCACGTAGGCTGGCGGGGGCCGGGGGCCGCAAGAAGATCTTCCGTCTGAGCGATGTCCTGAAGCCCCTGACCGACGCCCAGGTCGAGGCCATGAAGCTGGGCGCCGTGAAGCGGATCCTGCGGGCTGAGAAGGCTGTGGCCTGCAGCGGGGCGGCCCAGGTGCGCCCGGCCCCCCAAGTCCATCTTTCCAGTCCCTGTCCCTGGAGCCCACCTCACGGCAGAGAGACGCCCCTCCCTGGCTCATTCCCGGCTCGGCCGCTCGCCAGCCGACCACCTCTCCAAGCCGCCTGCCCTCCACATCCACGCGGGTGGTGGGGGAAGGAGTGCGCGGACCGCACGTGCTCTCAGCACAGGGCTGGCTGCGAGGAGGAGCCCCACACGGAGGCTGCCATTGTGTTCTCTGTGCTTAACACTATTTTTATTCTTTTCTTTTTTTTTTTTTAGTATTTATTGCTTTCAGAGAGGAAGGGAAAGGGAGAGAGAGAGAAACATCAATGATGAGAGAGAATCATTGATCGGCTGCCTCCTGCACGTCCCCTACTGGGGATCGAGCCCGCAACCCGGGCATGTGCCCTTAACCGGAACCGAACCTGCAACCTTCTGGTGTACAGGACAATGCTCCAACCAGGTGAGCCACCTGGCCAGGCAGGTTGTTTCATTAACCAAGTAGAATATCAGCGCTCTGTTAGAAAAGGCCTCCGGCCCTGGCGGGTGTGGCTCGGTCGGCTGAGCGTCCTCCGGGCACCAACAGGTCTCCGTTCAATTCCTGGTTGGGAGACATGCCCGGGTGTCAGGTTCAATCGCCAGTCGGGTTGTAGAAGGTATGCAAACCATTGGTGTTTCTCTTTTCCTGTCCCTCTCTCTCTAAAATCAATAAAAGTATATTTTTTAAAAAAGGAAAGAAATTTTTAAAGAGCTCCAGGCTATAGAGGTATCTGCACCCCATCCCTCTCCCGAGGCAAATTCTGGAATCCTTCAAGATCTTTTTCGGTGTATTTAAGTGCATGGGTCCTGCCCTTAGAAACTCATTTTATTCTATAATGTTTGATTTTCTTCTCCTTTTCATTTGTTTCCCCCAAAATGGGACCTGCTGGGCATAAGGCTCTTCACCGGGCCTTCCTCACTTAACCTTGGGTCTGCACTGGGCGCGCTGAGCCTGGGCGGGGGCTGCCCACTGCCTGCCGACGCGCTCGCTCTCCTGCCAGGTGCGCATAAAGATCCTGGCCAGCCTCGTGACGCAGTTCGACGCGGGCCTGAAGGCTGAGGTCCTGTCCTTCATCCTGGAGGACGTCCGGGCCCGCCTGGACCTGGCCTTCGCCTGGCTCTACCAGGAGTACAACGCCTACCTCGCCGCCGGCACCTCGGGCTCCCTGGACAAGTACGAGGACTGCCTCATCCGCCTGCTCTCCGGCCTGCAGGAGAAGCCAGACCAGAAGGACGGGTGAGGGGCGGCCCTGCACCCTCCTGTCCCCAAGCACCCCCTCCTGCGTCCCGGCTTTCCTCTCCAGTTCCTGGCCACCTCACTCTCCCTGCCACCCAGCCAGCCCCACGTGTGCCCGTCCTTCTCCCTCCTCTCCCACGGGCTGGAGGCCCAGAGAAGGGCGCTGGGCGTGGGCGCTGGTCACACCCGCGGGGGCGTGATCTCCAGCTCTGCTGTTTGCGCCTGACGGAGCCTGTCACTCACCCTTCGGGCCTCCTTTTCCCACCTGTAAATAGCAGTGCCGGCCCATCTCTCCCCGGGACCGGTTCTGTGCCTCCCTCTGTGTTCTCAGCCTCCAGCTTATGTATCCATTCTCCACCCAGCAGCCAGGGGACACGGTGTAATGCAAATCCTGTCTTGTTGCTTGCCCACTAACACCCTTCCCTGGCTCTCCAGTGCTCTCGGCATGAATTGCAGGCGCCTCCCCATGCCCTGGGGCCTTGTGGGATCCAGTCCCGACCTACCTCTTCAGGCTCTTTTTCTTGCCCCTCTGCCACCCCCAAACTTTCACCACACTGGCCTGTCATCTATTTCTTTTTTTAAATATATTTTATTGATTTTTTACAGAGAGGAAGGGAGAGAGATAGAGAGTTAGAAACATCGATCAGCCGCCTCCTGCACATCTCCCACTGGGGATGTGCCCGCAACCCAGGTACATGCCCTTAACCGGAATCGAACCTGGGACCCTTCAGTCCGCAGGCCGACGCTCTATCCACTGAGCCAAACCGGTCAGGGCATATTTCTTGAACATGCCAAGTTCAGGGCTTGGTACTTCCTGTTCTCTCTACCTGAAATGCCCTCCCCACACCACGTGGCTGGCTCCTTCTCACCCACCAGCGTTGACTCCGTTGTTATCTCTTTTGTGGCCTCTACGGCTAAAATAGCAAACTCCCCCCCCCTTCCCCTGCTGCTGCTGTATTACATGAGCAGAGCTAGGAGCCCCGTTGACAAAGGGGAGAAACTGAGTTTCAGGGCGGTGAGTCTCCTCCCAGGTCACCCAGCCGGCAGCATTTGAACCCTCTTGTTGCCCTCAGAGCTCTGTGTGGCTGCGTGCGCCGCGGCCTCTGAGCTCTGTGGTTCACAGAACGGGGGGGCCAGGCGGCCTCTCTGCAGCCGCTCCCTGTCCCTCCCTCCGGCAGGATCTTCACCAAGGTTGTGCTGGAGGCGCCGCTGATCACGGAGAGTGCCCTGGAGGTGATTCGCAAGTACTGCGAGGATGAGGTAGGCAGGGCCGCAGACTCCCTCTGTCCCCAGCTTCGCGGAGGGGCCGGAGCCCTGCGCACGGCAGCCTGTGGCGGGGACAGGGCCCTGCGTGGGGCACCCAGCCGAGACGGTGTGGAAGGGGTGTGAGGGCAGGTCCAGCTCTGAGCAAGGCAGGAGAGCCCCCCGAGGCTCCTGCAAGCGGCTTGAGCCCGGCCCCTCCCTCTTGCCAGAGTCGCACCTACCTGGGCATGTCCACCCTCCGAGACCTGATCTTCAAGCGCCCGTCCCGTCAGTTCCAGTACCTGCACGTCCTGCTGGACCTCAGCTCCCATGAGAAGGACAAGGTGATTCTCCACCGTCCCGGGCCCTTCCCGTCCTGAGGGCCCAGCCTGCTCCCACCACAGGCCCCTGGGCGGCGCCCTTCTCGCAGCAGTTCCTGGGTGGGGGTGTTTCCACGTATGATGTCATGAGGCTGTTAGGATGCACTCACATGTACACTCACCCTCCCAGGACGGGCAGGTCCGTTCCTGCCCCTCTTAAAGCCCAGCGCTGTGCTGGGACCTGGGGCGCTGACCAGGAGAGGAGCCGTGTGACCTGTCAGCGGGCGGGACACTGTGGGTGGCTGGGAGCCCTGACCATCTGCTGGAGGATGGGCAGGGAGAGGTCAGGAAGGCTTCTGGGGAAGGAGGCGTGGGAGCCGTGTGCTCTGGGCAGAGGGAACGTGTGTGCATGAGCTGAGAGGGCCCTGGACCCATCCCTGCTGCAGCCTCACGCCAGCCCCTTTCCTGGTGTCCCGTGGCCATTCGCTCAGCAGACCCTCCGTGTACTCCGGCTCGGCCTGTGGTGGTGTCTGTGCTCATGGCTCCCAGCGGGGGAGGTCTGAGTGACCCAGGACATGGCCAGTGGCAGGCATTCCAAACAGTGGGGACCTCTGCCAACTCCCACAGCCAGGGAGACGCTGTCCCCTTTGAGGAACTGAGGAAAGCTCATTCTGGTTTGGTAGCAAGCAAGGCAGGTGACACGGGGTGCGGTGAGCAGGTAGGCGGCGAGGCGAGGCGGGACCCGGAGTGAGTTCACAGCCGGGGGCGCAGGTAACTCGCTGGGCCTGGCCTTTCTCGAGCGTGGGCCCGCTCACACGGGCGCTGCCGGCGTCGGCTCCGCCGCCTCCCTCCACATCCTGCCACCACTCTCCGCAGGTGCGCTCCCAGGCCCTGCTGTTCATCAAGCGCATGTACGAGAAGGAGCAGCTGCGAGCGTATGTGGAGAAGTTTGCCCTCAACTACCTGCAGCTCCTGGTCCACCCCAACCCGCCATCGGTGCTGTTTGGAGCCGACAAGGACACAGGTCTGGTGCAGATTCATCAGATGCCTGTTGAGCACATGCTGTGACCCAGGCTCTGGACTGGACCCTGGAAACAGCTGGGTCCAAGCCGAGCCCCGCCCCGCCCCGCCCACTGGGGAACACAGCAGAGTAATAGCCAGAACCAGCACGCCAGGGTGGCGAAAGCAGGGAGCGTAGGAGCCCAGGGGCACCTGACCCAACCCGAGGGGTCGGGAGAATGTCCTGGAGGACAGGAGAGCTAGCCATGGGGCTCCAGGAGGGGCCGGGCAGGACCATCGCCTGTTCCCTCAGCAAAGGCCTGGTCCCCCCTAGAACTACAGATGGGGAGACCTGGGCCCTAAGAAAGTGAACCATTAAATTGGAAGGCGCAGGCTGTGGAGGGAAGCGCAGGGCCTCCTGGGAGCACAGGCGCCCTCACAGCCTGGGTGCTGGGAACGCTGCCACGAGAGGCACTGGCCACGTGCGGCCCAGAGGATGAGGAGGTGCGAAAGGAAGGGCTGGGCAGCAGCGTTCCAGGCACAGCCTCCCAGTGAGGGCTGGGGGGTGGGGGACGGGCACAGAGCCCCAGGGCAGAGGCTGCCCCACAGGGCCTGGCAGGGGGAGCAAATTGAGGAGCTGGGACTTAGAGCTGAGGGCACAGGGCGTTCGTGTGCTCTGAGCAGGAGAGGGGCAGGGGGAGACCTGCTCCCTGTGGATTGGTGGTCAGGGGACGAGGTGGGAATTCAGTGCAGAGGTTTCTAAAAGGGGGGCAGTCCTGGTCCCACCCCATTTCCCAGATGACTGGCTTCCTGCCCTAGGACAGTCGGCTTCCAGGGCCCGCTCTCTTCTCTGCCTGCACCCAAGAAGGGGCAGGCACGGGGGGTGGGAAGGGATGGAGGGGAGTGGGCCAGCCTGATCCCGTCTCCTGCCCATCAGAGGTGGCAGCGCCCTGGACCGACGAGACAGTGAAGCAGTGTCTGTACCTCTACCTGGCCCTCCTACCTCAGAACCACAAGCTGATCCACGAACTGGCCGCTGTGTACACTGAGGCCATCGCTGACATCAAGCGGACGGTGCTGAGGGTCATCGAGCAGCCGGTGAGGCTCCACCCCCAGCCCCTCCCCTGGTGACTCCTCCTCTGCGGGAGCTAAGCTCTAAGGTTTGTCTCCCCAGGCCCAGCTGCTCTGCAGCTTGTGGGTCGTGGACACGCCCATCAGTTCGTGAGAAGACAGCAGGGTGGCCCCACAGTTGTCGCCTGAACCAGAGTTCACATTCTGTCTCTCACTTTTTTTTTTTCTTAATATATTTTTACTGATTTCAGAGAGGAAAGGAGAGAGAGAGAGAGAGAGAGAAACATCAATGATGAGAAAGAATCACTGATCGGCTGCCTCCTGCACACCCTCTACTGGGAGCTGAGCCTGCACCCTGGGCATGTGCCCTGACTGAGAATCGAACCATGACCTCTCGGTTCATAAGTCAACCCCCAACCACTGAGCCACACAGGCTGAGCTGCCTCTCACTTTCTCACTCTGTGAACATGGCAGGGCGGGGCGCGGTCCCCGAGTTTGTTGGAGGAACTCGTGTGAACATGCCGTTTACGCGCTGGCCCTCCCCCGCCTCTGGCGCCGCAGGGTCACCCCCATGAGAAGCTCAGTTGCAGACTGGCACCTGGGCCCTGGAGGGTCTGTCCTGCCCGTGTGCAGCTGGATTTGAAACCGCTCGTAGGTCTCTGCCTCTGATTTTTTTATTACGGAACGTTTCCAACAGAAGCAAAAGGAGAGTGTGGTATCTTAATCCCACCCACCTGCCCCCCAGACCCAGCCTGTCCTTCCCTGTAAATGGGGACGATGGGCTCCTTGTGAGCAGGGAGCAGTCTCCCCCGGCCTGGAGGTGAGCCCCTGGAGTGCGGCTCCTTGAGGGCCAAGACCTGTCAGTTCCACTCACTCCTGGGGCAGAACAGGGCGCCGTCGCCTGAAGCCTGGCCCTCCGCTCCCTGTGCTGGGTGCTCGCGGAGGCGGCAGCAGCTGGGGCGCTGGCAGCCCCGGAAGCGGGGGGGGGGGGGGGGGGGGCAGGTGTCACTGATGCCTTTGGAAGCCAGAAAAGTCGTCACTGAGAAAGCGAAGGTGAGGTTAGGTAGAGATGGCAGTGAGGAGAGGCGTGGCCTGCATGGAGGAGGCTGGTGCTGCAGGAGGGGCGTCCGTGTGAGATTGGATGGAAGAGACCGAGGTGCTCAGCCCTGCCCCTCCCACCTTCCCAGGTGTCCCCGTTCTCGGAGCACTGTCCCCAGCTCTCCCCCACCCCCCAGTTCTGTTGACATGAAATTGTCCTATAAGGTGGTGTTAGTTAAAGGTGTACATCGTAATGATTTAATATATGTCTATATTGAGAAATGATTGCAGCAATAAGTTAACATCCGTTAAATTTCTTTTTCTAGTGATGAGCACTTTTAAGGTCTGTTGTCACCAGTTCTTACCCCAGAGTCCCAGCACCCCCCTCGCCACCCTGCCCTTGGCACTCGGGTCTCCCTGACTTTCACCCTGGGCCCCTTGTCCTCCCACGTCGCCCAGCCCCTGGCTCAGGCCTCCTGTCTCCTCTCTCCCTCCAGATCCGAGGAATGGGCATGAACTCGCCGGAGCTGCTGCTCCTGGTGGAAAACTGCCCCAAGGGCGCAGAGACTCTGGTCACGAGATGCCTGCACAGCCTCACGGACAAAGGTGCCCCCTGGGAGTCCCGCCTGTCACCCTTCCCTCCATTGCCCAGGCCTCCCCTCCCCCTCCCAGGACCTGGGACTAAAGCTGCTGGGTCCCCCGGTGGTTGGACCTCTTGTGGTCCCTCCCCACCCCTGGTCCTGTTTCTGCATCTAGGACTGTATGGCTAAATGCACTGAAAAACCAAGGGCCAAGGATTCCTGCTCTGAATTGAAGCTGTGCCTCCCCTCCTCCCCCACACACCCCCACCGTCTCTCCCCTCTCAGTGCTCCCCCACCCCCCCACCCCAACACCTGTGCCTCCTCCTCATTCTGCCTGCAGTCCCGCCCTCCCCGGAGCTGGTGAAGCGCGTCCGGGATCTCTACCACAAGCGGCTGCCCGATGTCCGCTTCCTCATCCCCGTGCTCAACGGGCTGGAGAAGGTAGGGGACTGGGTGCCCCCCTGTGAACATCCTGGGGCTTAGACCAGTGATCAGTCTCCTCGGCCTCGGCCTCATCTGACCTCAAGCAGCCACTCCCCCCCCTCTCAGCCTGGATTTTCTCCTGTCCTGAGGCCTAAAGGAAACACAGAGCAGATCTGTTGCAGCACATAGGAACCCCCCCTCACCCCCACACACACCCCACCCCCGCCCCCAGCATGTTTCCCCGGGATCTTGTTCCCAGTGGGCTGGGAGACCTAGGGTGAGTTCCATCTCCTCTGTGTGAGGAGGGGGTGATGATGATAACACTCCATTTGTGGGGGAAGTCAGCGAGCTGGTCCCGGGGGTGAGTTTCGCAGCCGGGGTGAGAGGAAGCTGGGCTGTCACCGAGTTGGGGAGAAAGCTCAGCCCTGAGGGGCCAGAGGGAGTGAGAGGAGGAAAGGATCAGAAGCCTGAGCCCGACCCCCACCCAGGCGAGCCACAGGCCGCTGACCTGCCTCCCCGCCCTCCCCTGTAGAAAGAAGTGATCCAGGCCCTGCCGAAGCTCATCAAACTCAACCCCATCGTGGTGAAGGAGGTCTTCAACCGCCTGCTGGGCACCCAGCACGGTAGGTCAGGCCTGCCCTCCGCTCCCTCCTCTGGGAGGCCCCCTCACGTGGTCAGGCAGGAAGAAGGGTCCCAGAAATGAGGTGTGGGCGGCTGCGGGGGGAGGGGGGGGGATGTGATGCCACCTTTAGGGAGAAAGGGCTCTCACCCTGCCCCCTGGGGCTGCCATCCAGACTCAGCACCGTCTAAACACCTGTCCAGCCTCCCGCGCTGCCCCCCCACCCCCGCCCCGCCTGTGCTCTGTGCTGTGTGGGTGATGGTTCCAACCACAGCGGAAGCAGCATTGTAGAGCCTGGGGCTGACTCTGTGCTCCTGTCTTCCCTTCCCGGGCCCAAGTGCGTTCTCCTTCAGGCATTCTTTATTTTTTTTTTAAATATACTTTATTGATTTTTTACAGAGAGGAAGGGAGAGGGATAGAGAGTTAGAAACATCGATGAGAGAGAAATATCGATCAGCTGCCTCCTGCACACTCCCCACCGGGGATGTGCTCACAACCCAGGTACATGCCTTGACCGGAATCAAACCCGGGACCTTTCAGTCCGCAGGCCGACGCTCTATTCACTGAGCCAAACTGGTTTCGGCAAAAACATACTTTTTTAAAAAGAAACAAACTAAACGTTTAACGTAGAAAAATTACCCCAGTGGGTGTTGGAGGCTGTTCACACACCTGGTGATTTAGAACGTCCACGTAGAGTGTCTGGGGCCCTCAAAACGGCGCCTGTAGGGGGCCGTCCCCCAGCCGCCGCCGCGGCATCCGTGTGAGCCTCTGCGGGCACTGCCTGGCCCCGGCCTGGCCCGCAGGTGCCCAGGTGTGTCTGCTGTGCTGAGGACCCATGAGCTCATCTAGCCCTGCCCTCGTGGGTGCACAGCCAGTGGGGTGGGGGGGGCGGGGGGGACCGCCAAGCCACACTCGATGTTGCCCTAACTCGGAGAACCCAGTGGGGGCGGAGAGCGAGAGAAGGCTTGCGTTGTGAGGGAGGGCTTCCGGAGAAGATGGCTCTCTGGCTGCTGCCTCATTCGGCCCCCCCTTTCTGTGTTCTCAGTCTGCCCCTACTCTAGTCCTTTGTCCCTCCAGTCCCATTGAAGCAGAGGGCGCCCCATCTTCATTCACTGTTCCCCCAATGGGGGGGACTCGGAGATCTCACTTAGGCTTCCATGCTGTCTCCTCCCCGCGCCCCCCCCCCCCGCCCCCCCCCGACTGCAGGTGAAGGGAACTCGGCCTTGTCCCCGCTGAACCCTGGAGAGCTGCTGATCGCATTACACAACATCGACTCGGCAAAGTGCGACATGAAGTCCATCATCAAAGGTGAGGCCCTCCCCCCACCCCCCTTACATGCCTGGCCTCCACGGACCCAGGAAGAGCTCAGCTCCCCCATGCCTCCCAGGAACCCGCCAAGTCAGCCATTGTGCCACCTGCAGCTCCAACTCAGAGCTCCAACACCCACCCTCGTTTTTCCCTTCCCTCCCTCCTCCTCCTCTTCCTTCTTTTCTCCTTCTAAGAAAACAGTGCACGGACTATGTGCTGGCACAGACTTGCCCTCGAGAAAGTTGGGGAGCCCCTCCCTCCCCAACCCGGGCCCAAGGAGCGAAGCAGAGCCTGCAGCCTAGTGTGTGGGGTGGACAGAGGGCGCCAGGGCCCAGGTTGGGCCAGGAGGAGATGCCGAGTCCTGTCTGAGCTCCAGTTGCGGGTGGGGCGGGGGTGGGGGTGGGGGTGATGGTGACAAGGCGACAGGCTCGCCACCATCAGCAGTTTCATGGTAGCTGCTGAGCCTTTTTCCTGAGTGCTCCCCTGAGCCCGGCTCTCCCGGGTGCCTTACAGGCTGCCTACCAGCCCACACCCGTTACCTGGGGAGTGTGCGGACTTCCATTCTGTAGATGAAATGGAGGTCCAGAGAGGTTCAGTAACTTGCTTGGGGCCACACAGCATCCACGTGGTGTAGTAAATACAACAGAATCTGGTCAGTGGACCTGAGTTGGAGGCCCAGTCCTGCCGGTCCCACCGGTTCCACCTCTTCCTCTCCCTCGGCTCTCAGCACCCCTCCCCCCCTCCCCCTCCCCCTCCCCTCCCTGAGAAGGTTTCTGGTCCAGAAGCCAAGCTTCCCTGCAGCGGAGGTGGACGCCCTTCCTGTCGGAAGACACAGTGCTCTGATTCCTCCTGTCCCCTTTCAGAGGCGGTGGCGGTTCCCCTCCTGTCCCTTTACTTCCATGTCAGCGGCTGGGTGCCTAGCCTTTCCCAGCAGGCTCTGCACCTGTTCGGTCGGGAGGGACTCTAAGCTGTAAGCCCACACCCGGTGAGGAGGCACCGGCCTCCGGGGGCCCTGCCCCACCTGTGCACCAGGCAGGCTGCGTCCTAGAGCAGAAAGGTGGGCGGCTTCCAAGAGAAGCTAGGATCTGGGTTTCAGGAATACCACGGTGAAACGAAAAACCAACTTCCACCAGCCCCTCGGGGAAGGGCCCGGAAGCCGGGTCCGGGAGTGGGCTTTCTCTCTCTGGCCGCTTTGATGACCTGAGGAAAGTTGCGGGCTCATTCCCGACGACGATGCGGCTTTGTGTGCAATTTGAGGGGATTCGCAGACCCCGCCACCCGCTGAGCCCATTCGAGGATCTGGGTTTAGTGCCTGGTTTTCCACGTGAGAACCAAGCCCCTGGAAGTGTCCGCACGGCCTGGCCTTGAGAACGCCCCGCTGCCTCCTGCCAGCCCGGCCCACAGCCTCCCGCTGCTGGCGCTCCCGGCCAGCTGTCGTCCCGCACCCAGTCCAGCCAGTGCCCAGCCCGTTTCTCTGCTCAGGCACCAGTAACCCCACTTGACTATAAGCTCCAGATCAGAGTCCAGTCCTGTTTTGTGCACCATCGAACCCCAGTAGCTGATAGTATTAGCAATGCCCCCCATTAAACCACCCTTTCTCTGGTGAGTTTTTCTATCACTAGACCTGCCCTCAAGTCTAGTCCAGCGATTCACTCACTGAGCACTTCTGTTCAGCCCTGTGCTGGGCTGTGCTAGGAACACAGCGGGGATAGAGACAGCTCTGACCCTGCCCTTGCAGGGGTCACATCCATCCTCAGTAACAACTCAGTGAGCCAGGTTGGGATAGGGGAGCTCAGAGGGGCCACCTAGCCTCTGGTGAGGGACATCAGGGAGGGCTTCCTGGAGGAGAGGACACCTGAGCGGAGGCCACAGAAGGATGAGCAGGGGTGAGGCAGCAGAAGAGAAGACCATCCCAGAGAAAGGAAGAAAAATTGCAGAGGCCAAGAGATGCACTTGCATAGCCTGTAATCCTTGAGGAAGCCCGCCTGGGCCCCCATAGGACTGGATCTCGAGGGCCTCTGGGAGGTGCAAGGTCAGGTTGAGTTTCAAAAGACCCTTCAGTCTGCTGTGTGGAGGGTGGGTTAGAGGGCTGAGGGGGCAGCCCAGGAGGAGGCTGGGGCAGAGCTGAGGGGGAGGAGAGGGGACGAGGCCGACTTGAGGCTTTGCAGCAAAATAGATGGGAGCTGGGATGGCCTGGAAGTGGGAGGAGCAGCCACCTCAGTGTCCAGCAGGTGCTCTCTGGCACTTTCCTCACTTACACTGTCCGCTGCCCTTTGGCCTAGGTACCCGCCCTGTCCCCTGCCCAGCCTCCTCCCACCTGTCTACCTGTAATTCTTCATCTTCCCCCTTTTCCTAACGGGAGCTGCCCCCTTTCCTTACAGTGCCTGCCCCTGTTCTCCATTAGCCTCGCAAGTATTGGGGGCCTTTCTTTTAGCTCAATAAAGACTTCCTGGTTGACAGACTCACATGGCCAGTGGTGTTTGGGGAAGAGGGGGTTCAGAGGCAGTTGGCTGGGGCCTCCCCATTAGCACAATGGATGGGAGCACCACCCATCCCGCTCACGTCAGGGTGCCACCACCCACTCCCGAGGGAGCGGACCCCAGGCCTTGGTGGGTGCTTGTGTTGTGCCAGCCCTCCGTGGGCCCTTGCTGAGCTGGGAAGCTGAGTGTATACCCAGGCTTCCTCACCCTCCCTTATTCCTCTATGGGTCGTGCCCCCACATACTCTAGGCTTGGTGCCCCAGCAGTAGCACATGCCCTATGCCCTGAGGAGGGTTGGGTGTGGGTGGTCCCTTGCTGGTGGAGTGCCATCTCTCTTGTCCACTACGGGGTGTTTATGGAATTCAGAGCTGCCTTCCTGTCTAGTAGGGGTGGAGGTGCTGTGCTGCCCAAATCAAGCCAGAATGGGTCCCCAGCGGTTGACAGCGTGTCTTTCCTGCCTCGGCTCTCCAAGGGTTGTCCTCAGAGGAAGGGCCACGGTCTCCCCACAGTATCCAGGCAGGAGCTGGCCATGTCTTCCCCCTGGGGCCAAGCCACCAGGCTTGCAAGGACCAGGCCAGTCCCTTCAGGAAGAGACCCTCTGCTGTGGGTTGGGGGGGGCAGTGTCCTGTTTTGCCCGGGGCTTCTGCAAGTTGGTTTGGGTCTGCACGCGGGCAGAAGGTGGGGCCAATGCTCTCTAAGGGTGGTGGCGCTCCCACCCCCGGGGGCAGCCGGGCAGAGAGGACAGGCCCACTCTCCGCCTCCTCGCAGCCACCAACCTGTGCTTTGCGGAGCGGAACGTGTACACGTCGGAGGTGCTGGCCGTGGTGATGCAGCAGCTGATGGAGCAGAGCCCCCTGCCCATGCTGCTCATGAGGACCGTCATCCAGTCCCTGACCATGTACCCCCGCCTGGGGGGCTTCGTCATGAACATCCTGTCCCGCCTCATCATGAAGCAGGTAACCGCCCTGACCGCCCAGTCCCCCGGCAGTGGACTGGCTGCAGCAGGAACTAAGGTAGATGAGGCCGGACCGCAGGCTTCTCCAGCCTGCCTGCCTCACTCCCTAGAGCAGCGGTTCTCAACCTGTGGGTCGCGACCCCTTTGGGGTTCGAACGACCCTTTCACAGGGGTCGCCTAAGACCATCAGAAAACATAATTACATACTGGTTTTGTGATTAATCACTATGCTTTAATTATGTTCAATTTGTAACAATGAAAATACATCCTGCATATCAGATATTTACATTACAATTCATAACAGTAGCAAAATTACAGTTATGAAGTAGCAACGAAAATAATGTTATGGTTGGGGGTCACTACAACTTGAGGAACTGTATTAAAGGGTCGCGGCATTAGGAAGGTTGAGAACCGCTGCCCTAGAGGGAGCCCAGATGAGGAGAGCAAGCTCCACCCACACTGGCCAGGCCTTTGCCCTGCCCTTGGCGCTCCAGGGGTCCGGCTTCAGCCATGGGGCAGCTACCTGATGGGTGGGTGGGTGCTAGAAGCAGGCAGTAGACTTCAGGGGTGCGCGTCCCAGGAGAGGCATGGCTGCCCTTTCCCCACCACTGTGCACCTAGGCAGGATGCATCCTAGAGCTGAAAGGTGGGCCGGTTTTCAAGAGAAGCTAGAAATCTGGGTTTTCAGGATACCATGATGAAACCGAAAACCTCCACCAGCCCTCGGGCTGGACTCAGCCCACAGGCGGCCACGTTGCTCCATCTGGCTTAGAGGTTAAGTGCAGATTCACACAGACCTGGGTCAAATGTTGGTTCTGCCTCTAGTTACCAGGGTAACCTTGGGCAAATCCCTGCGTCTCTCCGGCCTCCTCTGTTTCTCAGGGCGAATGACGCCCCCTGGAGGCCGCTGTGGGAATGAAATGCTCACAACACAGCCTGGGCCTGGCCCAGGGAGACCAGGGTGAAAGGGCACTGTTTTCCTCCCTCCTTGTCCTCCTGCCCCAGCTGCAGCGAGAAGAGGCAGTTAGGTCCTCGGTCAGGAGGTCAGGGCTGTGTGGAGCCCGAAGGGAGTCTGTGATGGCAGGGATGTGAGCCCCAGCAAGGCCCCATCCTGGCACGGTCCCTCCGGTTCCGAGGGTGGCCACTTGCATGCCCCCTCACGCCCCCTTCCTCCCTGCCCCATCCAGGTGTGGAAGTACCCCAAAGTGTGGGAGGGCTTCATCAAATGCTGTCAACGCACCAAGCCCCAGAGCTTCCAGGTCATCCTGCAGCTGCCGCCCCAGCAGCTGGGCGCCGTGTTTGACAAGTG
This sequence comes from Myotis myotis, assembly GCF_014108235.1. NCBI lineage: Eukaryota > Metazoa > Chordata > Mammalia > Chiroptera > Vespertilionidae > Myotis > Myotis myotis. The sequence goes on from NW_023416340.1 coordinate 2,162,950, forward strand.
CCCAGAGCTCCGGGAGCCCCTGCTGGCCCATGTCCGCTCCTTCACCCCCCACCAGGTATCCCAAGATGTGGGGTGGCTGGCCCCATGGGTCCGGCCCCGGGGGACTGGAGGGGAGTGGGCAGAGGGGAGCGGGCAGAGGGGAGCCCTGCAGTGCCACAGAATGTCAAGGGTTCTGGAGGGCCAGGCACCAGCCAGGCATCTGGGGTGCCCAGGAGGGGTCTCTGGGTTAGAGCTCTCCGCAGCACCCCACCCTGCTCTTCCCCTAGCAAGCACACATCCCCAACTCCATCATGGCCATCCTGGAGGCCAGTGGCAAACAGGAGCCGGAGGCCAAGGAGACTCCTGCAGGGCCCCTGGAGGAGGTGAGGGTCCCCCAGCCCGACACCGCGCCGCTCTGGGAGGCTCCTGCTGAAAGGGAGGTGGGTGGGGGGCAGGTGCCCTGACTCCGTGCCCATCCTGCTGTCTGCCACCATCCTCAGCAGCCTGGGCCCGGGCCCGAGCCCCACGCCCCCCTGAGCTTCTGTGTGCCCCTCCCGCCCCCAGGATGACCTGGAGCCCCTGGCGCCGGCCCCCGCCCCCGCCCCGGCCCCCAGACCCCCCCAGGACCTCATGGGCCTGCGGCTGGCCCAGGAGAAGGCCTTAAAGCGGCAGCTGGAGGAGGAACAGAAGCTGAAGCCGGGGGGAGTGGGAGCCCCCTCTTCCTCCTCGGCCAGGCCGGGGCCCCCGCAGCCGGACGAAGCCGTGGATTTCCGGGAGGAGGGGCCCGAGGGGGAGACCCCGGCCATCTTCATCAGCGTGGACGAGGACCCGGGGCTGCCGGAGGCCGCCTTGCTGGACTCGAGCCTCGAGGGGCCGCTGCCTAAGGTAGGGCTGGCACCGCGGAGCGGCGAGGAAGGAGCGCAGGGCCCGGGCAGCGTGTCTCCGGGCCCAGAGGCGGCGGGGCGGGCACAGCCCAGCAGCTGTCCTGACCGGCCCCCCTCCCGTCCCCAGGAGGCAGCAGCGGGCGCGGCCCCCAAGGAGGAGAGGAGCCCCCAGCCCCGCACCCCCGCCGGCGAAGACCGCGGGAAGACCCCCAGCCCCCCCGCCACGGCCGCCGAGGAAGCCGGGGACCCCGAGACCAAGGGGAACAGCTGACGGGCTTGGGGGGGAGGGGAGTGGGGGGGGCGGGGAGGGGTGCTTTGCCTTTCAAAAAAAATAATTAAAAAAAAAAAGGATCGTGGGTCTGGGGCGCGGTTGTCGTCTCTCCGCTCAGCACCTCAGCCACGGGCCCCGCGGGCGGCTGGGGACACCCCCACCCCCACCCCCACCCCCACCCCACCCCACCCCCCGGGCTGCGCCTGCGCGGACGCCCGCCCCGCCCTCCTGGGAAACCGGCAGCTACCGGGCGTGTGCGCGGGCGGCAACCGGCCGGCCGGTCCGCACGCCTCCCTCCGCGGACGATGGGGGACCCGCCGCCCGACCCCGAGCAGCCGCCGCCCGGCAGCTCCCAGGGCTCCGAGCCGCGGCGCAGCGGGGAGGCCCCCTTCGTCCAGTTCTCGCTGCCCCCGGAGGCGCCGCCGGCGCAGCTCGCAGCCCCGAGGGGCAGCCAGGAGGGGCCGGCGGGCCAGGGCTGGGCGCCGGGGGCCGGCCTGGGCCCCGACGAGGAGCCGGGGGGCAGCGCGGAGTACCTGCTCTCGGACGCCCAGCGCCAGGCCTACCTGGACGAGGACGGGCTGGAGGCCGAGCTCCTGGAGCAGCTGCAGCAGGGCCGGGGCAGCCTCCTCCAGCAGCTGGAGGCGGCCTTCCAGGACCCCCAGCCCGACGCCGCGGGCCAGTTCGCGTACCGGAGAGAGGACCAGCCGTTCGGCGAGGAGGCCCCGCACGGGCCCTACGCGAGCGAAGACCCTTCCCTCCAGTTCTCGCCCTCCGAGCTGGGCTTCCTGCCCTTTGACATGGAGGTGTCGGAGCCGGAGCCCCGGGAGCTGGCCGTGCAGAACGCCAAGGCCTACCTGCTGCAGACCAGCATCCGCTGCGACCTGAGCCTGTGAGAGGGCGCCCCGAGCGGGGAGGGACGGGCCCGGCGGGGAGCGGCCCGCCAAGACCCCCCTCAGGCTCCGGGGGCTCCCCAGCCCGGGGATTGCTCCGGAGCCGTCGGACTCGGACTAAATACTAACAGTAGCTGGAAAGCCAATCGTTACTCACCAGGCTTTGGGCCAGCCCTGCACACGTTGCCCTTCGTGCTCACAGCTGAGATGGGCACCTCCACTGTCCCTATTTTAGAGGCGGAATCAGACACAGAAATGAGGGCCCGCGTCCCAGATAACACAGCTCCAATGTGGCAGAGCCGGGATTCCCGCTCAGATGATTGGGGGGCGGGAGCTGGGGGGGAAGGGGCTGCTATTTACTAAACTTTCCTGCTGGAGGAAGGCACTAGCCAAGGCCACTTGTCTGTAGTCATACGCATCCTCAGCCCCCTTCCCCATGACCTCCTCATGAAGCTCACATTCTAGTGGGAGAACGGACGATGAGTACAATGCATGGGAAGGTGGGAAAATAAGGCAGGATGCGGGGAGAGGGAGCGCACGGTGAAGAGCCTAAGGTCAGGGAAGGCCTCGCTGAGCAGCCAGCGTGGTCAGTGACCTGAGCATGGTGAGGGAGAGCACCTTGCCAACCACCAAGCGTGTGGGACACAGCAAGTCTGAAGGCTTTAAGGGTGGCTGTGTTTGAGGCGCAGCGAGGAAGCTGGTGTGACTAGAGCCAGGGGAGGAGATGAGGTTGCAGAAGTCACAGGATTAAATATAACTCAGCCCCCTGCCTGCTCTCGAAACTTCATCTCCTAGAGCAGAGGTTCTCCACCTGTGGGTCGCCACCCCTTTGGGGGTCGAACGGCCCTTTCACAGGGGTCGCCGAAGACCATCGGAAAACACAGATATAATTACATATCGTTTTTGTGATTAATCACTATGCTTTCATTAGGTTCAATTTGTAACAATGAAATTGGGGGTCACCACAACATGAGGAACTGTATGAAAGGGTCGCGGCATTAGGAAGGTTGAGAACCACTAGAGTCAGTCAGAATCAACCAGTCGCACTTCCCCAGCAGTTCCCAGCCCCCTAGAGCTTCAAGTTCCCTTATCGAAAAGCCCTGGCCAGATGCTGACCTCTCCTTACCCTTCCAAATGGATGGCCCTCCACCACCCCCAAGACGTTGCCAAAGGGTTTCCACACCACAGGCGTTCGGATAGACACGCTGTGGAAGCAAACCAGTCGGTCCTGGTGTTAAGTCCTGGCTGTGCTACCAAATACAACTAGACCTCACATTTCCTAAGCCGTAGTTTCCTTATCTGGAGGGTGCGGACCATCATTGTTCCTCCTATGACTGCGGTGAGAATTCAACACTGCTCTCAGGCGCCCAACTTACTGCCTGACTTGGTGACTGGAAACCATTGCCATACGGTTATCACTCCGGCCTCCGCTCCTACCACAGCCCTTCGCCCTCACTCCCCTCCAGCCACTCCGACCTCCTCTGTGTTCCTTCCACACGCTAGGCACAGCCTCAGCTCTAGGCCTTTGCACGGCATTCCCAATCACATCATCTATGAACCATGACAGCTTTGCCTCTTCCTTTTCAATACTTCTCTTTTTCATGTCAGATTGCATTGGCTGAAGCCTCCAGTGCAGAATTAAATAGAAGTGAAAGCAGGCATCCCCAATCGATTAGTGGAAAGCACTATAGTCTTTTGTCATGTTTGGTGTGTGCTGTAGGTTACTTGTAGCTATCCTTTACAAGACTATTTAAAATTTGCCTTCTGTTCTTGGTTTCCTAGGTTTTTATTTTATTTTTTTAAATATATTTTATTGATTTTTTACAGAGAGGAAGGGAGAGGGATAGAGAGTTAGAAACATCGATGAGAGAGAAACATCGATCAGCTGCCTCCTGCACACTCCCCACTGGGGATGTGCCCGCAACCAAGGTACATGCCCTTGACCGGGAACGAACCCGGGACCTTTCGGTCCGCAGGCCGACGCTCTATCCACTGAGCCACACCGGTGAGGGCAATTTCCTAGGTTCTTAAAAATCATGAATGGGTGTTGAATTTTATCAAACAACTAGAGGCCCAGCGCATGAAATTCATGCACTTGGTGTGTGTGTGGGGGCGGGGGAGGTCCTCAGCCTGGCCTGTGCCCTCTTGCAGACCAGGAGCCCTCAGAGGACGTCCAGGGGGAGCGGACCTAAGTCGTCAGTCGGACATCCTTAGCGCTGCCGCGGAGGCGGGAGAGGCTCCTGCCACTGCTGCTGTGCTCTCCAGCTGTGAGCCCCGCTTCTGGCTGAGCGGCGCTCCCCCTGTGGGGGTGCACTGACCACCAGGGGGCAGCTCCTGCATTAAGTGTCTGCCCCCTGGTGGTCAGTGCACGTCATAGGGATCGGTCGTTCTGCTGTTCGGTTGATTTGCATATTAGCTTTTTATTATATAGGATTTCTCTGCACCTATTGAGGTGATCTTACAGAGCCCCTTTAACACACTGTCATGACGAGTTATAGTTTTTTCTATTTTTCTAACATCCGTCCAGTCTTACATCCCTGTCAATTCATCCAGTTTAACCATGGCGTGTCATCCTTTTGAGCAATTGCTGGATGCCCTTTTGCTTCGGATTTCAGCATCTCTTTTCTAAATGAGATCAGCATGGAATGATTTTCCTTCCTCCTGCTGAAAATTGCAAACCACCCCCTATCCCGGGCATTCCCAGTCCCATTCCCTGCTTTACTGTCTCCTTAGAAATGATCACCCCTGACAGTATGTATTTTGCATATTTGGTTAATGTCTGTCTCCATCATCAGAATGTCAGCTCCACCCCGTCAGGGATCTTGTCTCCTCTGCTGTGTCCCCGGGGCCAGGCCCAGGGCCAGGCATAGAGCAGTGAGCTGAGCGAGTCATGCCCCCCCTCCCCCCCCTCCGGAGGCAGGTATGAGCACCTGGTGAACATGCTGACCAAAATCCTGAACCAGCGCCCAGAGGACCCCTTGTCCATCCTGGAGTCGCTGAACCGCACCACACAGTTGGAGTGGTTCCACCCCAAGCTGGACTCGCTGCGGGATGACCCCGAGATGCAGCCCACCTACGAGATGGCCGAGAGGCAGAAGTCGCTGTTCGTCCGGGGCGGCGGCAGTGCTGAGGGCGAGCAGGAGATGGAGGAGGAGGTGGTGAGTGAGCCCGTGGGGAGGCGTGGCGGGTGAGTGGCGGCCCAGGCTTGGGCATCGCCTGTGCGGAAGCCTGGAAGTGAGGCAGCCTGTGGACTCCAGACATGCAGATGATCTCAGTTTAATGTGTGTGTGTCCAGGGGAGGGGCCGGGACCCTGTCACAGAGGGCGAAGGGGTACAGGCTTTCTCCCGAGGCCACTGGAAGCCCAGGAAAGGCTGGTCAGCCCTGCACTTTGGGAAGCTGACTCCAGCTGCCATGTGGAGGTGGAGGCTGGCCTCTCCCACCCTCCCTCACTCCTCCCTCCCCCAAAATTCCAGCTTTGCAGTGTTTTCTGTGAAACACTGCCTCCTGGGATCTCTCAGCACTGAATTGTCCCCTACCCCCTGGACTCGGTTTCCCCTTTTGTAAGTTGAGACCTGCTAGGAACTCTCCCACTGACTCATTTCCAGAACTGGATGACTGCCTAAAATTCGGGCGGAGTATTCTTTCACTCGTTCAAGAAACATTTGTTGAGGACTCTCTGTTTATGATCACTCTGACGCCTCTTACGCCCTCTGCGAAGACCTTCAGGAGTGTTGGCTCCTTTCAACCCTGAAACAACCCGCAAGGCAACTGCTACTTATTATGTTCGTACTAGAGGCCCAGTGCACAATTGGGGCCGGGGAGGGATGCAGGAGGTTGGCCAGCTGGGGAAGGACCGCAAGAGGGCTCCAGGGCATGTCCAGCCCATCTAGCCCAGTCCCGATCAGCCAGACCCCAGCAGCAAACTAACCTACCGGTCGGAACATCTGGCCCCTGGTGGTCAGTGTGTGTCATAGCTAACAGTTGAATGGTGGAACGGTTGATTAGGCTTTTATATGTATAGATAGAGTTGTAGAAGAAGGACTTGGGCTCAGAGGGAACCAGGAAGGCAAGACCTTGGCCTCCAAAGCCGTGCTAAGCTCTGCCCGGACTGCAGATGCGGTGTGTCTGTGCTGGCTTCTGAGATGCTAGGATTCTGGTGAGAGTGGGGTGGGCTGGTGAGAGAACCAGGAACAACAATCTGGCAAAGAAATGAGCCCTGGTGAGCAGAGTGCACTTGGGAATACAAGTTTTAGGCACAAAGGGGGACAGTTTAGTTTTATTTGAGAATATAGTTTTGCATTTCAAATCAACAGTCTCTCCTGGGGAGCCCCCACCCCCTTAGAACTGCACCTTCGGTCCTACACACCCCAACCCCACACACAATCAAGTCCTTTAAGGCCCCGCCTCCTTAGAATGCTTTACCCCTAGAGGCTCCGCCTCCTTATAACTTTGTGGCTTTTGAAGCTCCGCCCCATTGAATTTCAATCTCTTGGGAGGGTCTGCCCCTTAGAACTTGGAGTTAGAGTTCTTCTTTCTTCTTTTTTTTTAATTGATTTCAGAGAGGAAGGGAGAGGGAAAGAGAAATAGAAACATCAGTGATGAGAGGGAATCATTGATTGGCTGCCTCCTGCATGACGGGATCGTGCCCACAACCTGGGCATGTGCCCTTGACCCGAATCAAACCCAGGACACTTCAGTCCACAGGCGGATGTCCTATCCACTGAACCAAATGGGCTAGGCTGGAAGGAACTGGAGTTCTTTTTTTTTTAAAATATATTTTTATTGATTTCGGAGAGGAAGGGAGAGGGAGAGAGAGATAGAAACATCCATGATGAGAGAGAATCATGGATCGGCTGCCTCCTGCATGTCCCCCACTGGGGATCGAGCCCACAACCCGGGCATGTGCCCTTGACCGGAATCGAACCTGGGACCTTTCAGTTCGAAGGCCGACACTCTATCCACTGAGCCAACCCAGCTAGGGTAGGAACTGGAGTTCGTAATGTGAGGCCTGCAGAAGGGCAAAATGTGGAAGTTTGTGGTCTGTGCAGGCTTCTTGGAAGAGACTCAAAGAAATTGATGACTCGGCATTTTATATATATCTATTCTGTCTGATGGGAGGAAGGGCTCTCACCCTCTCGTTTTCTGTTTCTTTCCGTGGCTAGCCATGACTCCCCTGCTGAGAAATGCCGCCTCGGCCATGGGTGTTTACCTGTGCAGGACGCTCGGTCCGTTTCTGGACTCACTAGGCCAGCGGTTCTCAACCTGTGGGTCGCGACCCCTTTGGCGGTCGAACGACCCTTTCAAGGGGTCGCCTCAGACCATCCTGCATATCAGATATTTACATGACGATTCATAACAGCAGCAACATGACAGTGATGAAGTAGCAACGAAAATAATTTTATGGTTGGGTCACAACGTGAGGAACTGTATTTAAAGGGCCAGAAGGTTGAGAACCGCTGCTCTAGTCTGTGCCTTCGCACTCTGGCCGGCTTCCTGCTTGCTGTGGTCAGCGCCGCAGAGCAGGGCTGGCTGTTCGGGAGCCTGAGGCTCTCGTCACTGTGGCCTCTGATGTGAAAAGTTCCTATTTCCACGTTTACAATCTTAGACTAGCTCTAGTACAGTGATGGCGAACCTATGACACGCGTGTCAACTCATTTTTTTGGTTGATTCTTCTTTGTTAAATGGCATTTAAATATATAAAATGAATATCAAAAATATAAGTCTTTGTTTTACTATGGTTGCAAATATCAAAAAACTTCTATATGTGACACAGCACCAGAGTTAAGTTAGGGTTTTTCAAAATGCTGACACGCCGAGCTCAAAAGGTTCGCCATCACTGCTCTAGTATTATGGTGTCACAGCCCAAACACTAACACCTTCCTCTTCTTGCTGGGCGTACAGGTCACGTTAAGACAGGAAGCGGGTGATGTCGCAGAAATGGAGATATGTGGCTGAGATGAGATACAGGCTTTCCTCACACCTGAGAGTCAGGTTGCAAGCAGTCCTGGGCTGGCAAGGTGGCTCCCAGCAAAGGGGCACTGAGGGCTGGCTGTCTCCTCCCCTCACCCCTGCCCTCCCGCCCCGAAAGGAGCAGTGTGCAGGGGGGAGCAGCAGAGCCTGATCTGTCCTTCGGGGGCAGTTGACCACTCTTGCTCCAATCAGCAGTGGCCGGAAGGGCAGGGTGAGACCGTTTAGATGTGGTTGTGTTGTAGGCAGTGGAAGCCCCACCAGGTGTGAGACCAGTGGGGTGGGACCAGACCTGGGTTCTGGCTAGGAAAGAATTCAGAGCCAAGACTCAAACTATAAGAGAACATTTACAGCCCTGGCTGGTTTGGCTCAGTGGATAGAGCGTCGGCCTGCGGACTGAAGGGTCCCAGGTTCGATTCCAGTACCTTGGTTGCGGGCACGTCCCCAGTAGGGGGTGTGCAGGAGGCAGCTGATCGATGCTTCTAACTCTCTATCCCTCTTCCTTCCTCTCTGTAAAAAATCAATTAAAATATATATTTTTTTAAAAAAGAACATTTACATATAAAATCACAGAGGGAGAGAGAGTAATTCGTAGAAGAAATGGGCTGAGGAGAGGATTATGGAGGCAAAGGATGGGCCCTTGGAGCTGGGGGCTGAGTGGGGAGGGGGATGGGAAAGACACTGGTGTGCTCCCAGGCGGGAGAGCGAACTGAGCCCTCCCTCTGAAGGGTTTACAGGGTGGAGATTTTTTTTTTTTAATATTTTATTGATTTTTTACAGAGCGGAAGGGGGAGGGATAGAGAGTTAGAAACATCGATGAGAGAGAAACATCGATCAGCTGCCTCCTGCACACTCCCTACTGGAGATGTGCCCGCAACCAAGGTACATGCCCTTGACCGGAATCGAACCTGGGACCTTTCAGTCCCCAGGCCGACGCTCTATCCACTGAGCCAAACCAGTTAGGACCAGGGTGGAGATTTTAGAAGAGGTCCCAGGGAAATATCTGTTTTTTAAAAAATACATTTTTATTGATTTCAGAGAGGAAGGAAGAGGGAGGGAGAGATAGAAACATTAATGATGAGAGAGAATCATTGATCGGTTGCCTCCTGCACACCCCACACTGGGGATTGAGCCCGCAACCCAGGCATGTGCCCTGACCAGGAATGGAACCGTGACCTCCTGGTTCATAGGTCGATGCTTAACCACTGAGCCACTCCAGCTGGGCTTGGTCCTGTTTTTTTCTTTCTGTAAACTGGCCGCCATCGTCCCTCCATGCAGAGAGCCAGCCGCTTCACATTTACACACTTAGGTGTCTCACCTCCAGCCACACGGAGAGGTTGACCGCCGGTTGGTTCCCTGTTGCTGCTGGAACCAATCACCACAAACTTAGTTAGCTTAAGACAACCTCCTGTACCCGCTTACAGTGCTGGCGGTCAGTGAACTGGGCTTCACTGGGCTAAATTCAAGGTGAAGGCAAGGGTTGCCTTCCTCACGGAGGCTCCTGGGAGAATCTGTTTCCCTGGCTTTTCCTTCCTTCCTCGTCTTCAGCGCCAGCAGGGGGCATCTTCAAATCTCTTACCCTGACCTCTGCTCTGCCATCGCCTTGTCAACCTCTCCTGCCTCCTCCTTTCTCTTATCAAGACCCTTGTGGCCCTAACCGGTTTGGCTCAGTGGATAGAGCGTCAGCCTGCGGACTGAAGGGTCCCAGGTTCGATTCCAGTCAAGGGTATGTACCTTGGTTGCGGGCACATCCCCAGTAGGGGGCGTGCAGAAGGCAGCTGATCAATGCTTCTCTCTCATCAATGTTTCTAACTCTCTATCCCTCTCCCTTCCTCTCTGTAAAAAAATCAATAAAATGTATATTTTAAAAAAAAGACCCTTGTGACTTCCTGGGGCCAACCCTGATAACCAGGCAATCTCTCCATCCCAAGACCCCCCATTTGATCACACCGGCATGTCCCTTTAAAAAAAAAAAAAAAAAAAATTTTATTGATTTTAGAGAGGAAGGGAGAGGGAGAGAGGGAGAGAGAGATAGAAACATCAGTGATGAGAGAGAATCATCGATCGGCTGCCTCCTGCACGCCCCCCACTGGGGATCGAGCCCACAACCCGGGCACGTGCCCTTGACCAGAATCGAACCCGGGACCCTTCAGTCCGCAGGCCGATGCTCTATCCACTGAGCCAAACAGGCTAGGGCTGCACGCCCCTTTTGCCATGTAAGCTCACGTGTTCACAGGCCCCAGGAGCAGGACACGGACTTTTTGGTGCGATCATTATTCCGCCCACCCAGCACACCCCCTCGCTCCATCCTGGCAAGGGAGCCGCTGTCTCCCTGACCGGGGCTGTGTGTCCCCCGCTCAGTTGGGCTGGCCAGGGCCGAGGGCAGGTGGTGCCGACTCCTGAGCATCAGCTTTGTTCTCTGACACGTTAGTGCGCACGCTAGTCTGGACCTCGTGCTCATTGGGTCTTTAATAAAGATTTCTGGACTGACTGAACGAAGAAATATCGGGACAGCCTTGTGGCCGAACGGATATGGGGCAATTGGGCCGAAACCTCCCTGTAGTCTAATCCCAGCCCTTGACTTTCTTGTTCTTACTCCCTTTCTGCTCTCTCTCTCTCTCTCGTCCTGAACAAAGCAGACGGTGAAAAAGGAGGCAGTGAGGGCAAGATTTGTCACCGCCATCCTCCAACATCACTGATTCCTGGGTTCAAGACCTGCCTCTTAATTTGCTGTGTGATTTGGGGGTGTCTCTTAAAAGTGCATTTAGTTGCAAGTACAGTGGGGCCTTGACTGACGAGTTTAATTCGTTCCGTGACGGAGCTCGTAACTCAAATGACTCGGATGTCAAATCAAAAGTGAACGAGTGAGACACGTGATGCTGGGCTGATGTTGTGGCGTTCACCGTGACGTTCGCTGCGCCAACTAGCGGTGGGGTATCTGAAGCTGGCTCGTAACCCGAATTTTAGCTCGCAACTCAAAGCAAAAAATCGGCCGAGAGACGGCTCGTATCTGGAAAAACCCGTTAGTCGGGACACTCGTAAGTCAAGGCCCCACTGTAACAGTAAACATGGCCAGCAGTGGGGAGGTGAGGCGGCTCACCGAGGACCAGGCCGTTTCCACCTTGTCAGCTCCAGCACCATGAGGGCGTAAGACATGAGTTGCCTCATGGTCCCAATATAGCTGCTGCAACTCCAGCTCTCACATCCCACTCCAGGCAGGAACGAGAGGGAACGATGAAGAAAGAAAGGACTTTTTCTTAGTGTGATTTTGCCTTTTCCCTCAAGGGACATCCTCCCCAAGGACGTGCCCCGCTTCTAAATGCCAGAGGGCGGCAGGAGTGGCTGGGTTACCCAGTACTTGGGCTCTCTGGCCTCCAGGAGAGTCAGGCCAGGGAGCAGAGTTCCAGCTCCCTTCCCTCTGCCCTCCACCCTCCCCTCTGCAGGTAGACACGGCCGTGCCCAACGTCATGGAGTCAGCCTTCTACTTCGAACAGGGTGGCGTGGGCCTGAGTTCCGACGAGAGTTTCCGCCTCTTCCTGGCCCTGAGGCAGCTGGTAGAGCAGCAGCCCATCCACACCTGTCGCTTCTGGGGCAAAATTCTGGGGCTCAAGCGCAGCTACCTGGTGGCCGAGGTGGAGTTCCGGGAGGGCGAGGAGGAGGTGGAGGAGGAGGAGGTGGAGGAGCTGACCGAGAGCGGCGAGGTCATGGACGCCCACGGCGAGGAGGAGGGCGAGGAGGACGAGGACAAGGTCGCCGACGTCATCCCCAAGCCGCTCTGGAAGCCACCGCCTGTCATCCCCAAGGAGGAGAGCCGCTCGGGCACCAACAAGTACCTGTACTTCGTGTGCAATGAGCCGGGCCGGCCGTGGACCAGGCTGCCACACGTCACGCCCAGCCAGATCGCGCAGGCCCGCAAGATCAAGAAGTTCTTCACCGGCTACCTGGACGCGCCCGTCATCAGCTACCCGCCCTTCCCGGGCAACGAGGCCAACTACCTGCGGGCCCAGATCGCGCGCATCTCGTCGGCCACGCACATCAGCCCCCTGGGCTTCTACCAGTTCAACGAGGAGGAGGGCGACGAGGAGGAGGAGGGCGGTGCAGGGCGAGACTCCTTCGAGGAGAACCCGGACTTTGAGGGCATCCCCGTGTTTGAGCTGGTGGACTCCATGGCCAACTGGGTGCACCACATGCAGCACATCCTTCCGCAGGTGAGAACCCGGCCCCCACCTGTCCCAGAACCGGGGGCTCAGGTGTGACTCCCCCGTAATATCAGGGTCAATAGCTCTCTGCTGGCCATGGTGCTGAGCCCTCCTTCATTCATTCACTCATCCACCCGTTCCTCATGCACTCGTTCACTCAAAGGTAAGTCAGAATCCTTTGGGGCCAGAGGCATCTTGGAGTTCTGAATTTTTCAGGTTTTAGAAAGGTCACGGCATGTCCCATGAAGCGTGCGACACCTCAGGCACGGCTGGGGCTGCAGCCGTGCTCAAAGGCCTCATCGCTCTTTCTGCAGCAAAACTGCCCGGCCTCCCTCCCGCCACTCAGGTCAGGGGCGCTGCCAAATGACTCAGGACAGACTTCTGGTTCTCAGAGCTTTTCGGGTTTTAGCGTTGGTTGTGGATAAGAGGTTGCGGACCTGCATTTATTGAATGCCTGTGTGTCTGAACTTTATGCCCATGTATTTACTCATTCAAGGAAACACTGGCTATAGGCTTAGGATCATTCATTCATTCATTCAATAAATATTTATTGATTCCACAAGGTTTTAATAAATCCAAATAACTCCTCTGGAGATCCGTACAGCTCTCATTGCCACCTCACAGTTGATGAAACTGAACTCTGCAATATACTGTGCACTTGGGTTCATTCATCCCTTCAGCAAACACTTACCAGCTCTTCAGTATCTCGTGTAGCCCAACAGCAATCCAATGGGAGAGGCATCTATAACACCCCCATTTCACAGCTGGGAAAACCGAAGCTTATGCGGGCTGCCCAATGTCGGCTCCACAGGGCAGAGATTTGGGGTCTCTTTCCTCAAGGGTGCACCCCAGCACCTAGAGCAGAGCCTGTGTATAGTAGGTGCTCATTAAGTATCTGATGAATGAATGAATGAATGAATGAATGAATGCACAGATGAGGGCCACACAGCTCTCAAGAGGCAGGAGTCCCTACCTCAGTGCAACAGCTATCTGGGCCCATTTTCTGCCCCCAACTTATGTGACTAACCCTGTCCTCCTGCCCTTACCTGGGTCCCTGAGGACAGTCCCCAGGGTCCTGCCTGGCCCTGCACCGCCTCCCAGAGTGCAGGCTGTCCTCTGTCCCCCGGGTGCCGCCTGACTTTCCCCCACCTCCAGGGCCGCTGCACTTGGGTGAACCCTTTGCAGAAGAAGGAGGAGGAGGAGGAGCTGGGGGAGGAGGAAGAGAAGGCCGATGAGGGGATGGAGGAGGCGGAGCAGGAGATCGGGCCCCCTTTGCTGACGCCACTCTCAGAAGATGCAGGTAAGGGCTTCCTCACCTTGTGCCTCCAGCCGGAAGTGTGGGGGGGCAGGATGAGAAAGGGCCAAGCTAGAACATTGCAGAGTCATAAGCTGTTCTCTCACCTATAAAACGGACAACATGACAGGCTTCCTCCTGGGGTTACGGAAAGCAAGCGTCCACCTTGTGAGTTGTGTCTGGCGCACAGCAGGGCAGTGCCCACCTGGGGTGATGTGGGCTTGGGGAAAGAGAGAGAGAGAGAGAGGAGAGAGAGTTAGGGGGGCCTTCCCAGAAGAGGAGGAGCTTAGACGGGATTTTGGAAGAAGGGACAGTCATCGCCTGAGGTTGGGGCCTCAGGCACCTGGAGGAAGCAGGCAGGGGGGGCTGAGATGGGAGTGGGCGTGGACAGAGCCCACGTGAGCCCTGCACTGCCCTGTGCCCTCTGGTCCAAACCAATGGCCCCTGGAGGGAGAATGGCAGCCGCTGGCCCAGATTAGTACCTCCCTTCCGGGTGCAGCCACCGAGGCTCCGACAGACGGCATGGCTCCCTGGGGCGCACGGGAAGAGGGTGGTCCCGAGCAGGGTTCCAGCGCTGAAGCCACCACAGTTCCCTCCACACCCCTCTTCACCCCGTCCCGCCCCTCCCTGGGCGTGGGCAGCCAGCAGTGGAGCCTCTGACCTCCTGGTGCTCTCCACGTCCCCACAGAGATCATGCACATGCCACCCTGGACCGCCCGCCTGTCCTGCTCCCTCTGCCCGCAGTACTCCGTGGCGATCGTGCGCTCCAACCTCTGGCCGGGGGCCTATGCCTTCGCCGTCGGCAAGTAGGTCTCCTCCTCCTAGTCTCCCAGCAGAGGGCGCCCCACCAGGCCGGGGTGGGCAGAGATTGGGAGGGAAGCCCCCCTTCAGGAAGACCCCAAGGCTGAGCCCCTCACTCTGCTTCCAGGGGTTCCACTGGCCTAAATGAGAAATCCCAGACCCAGAGGGAAGCCCCTCGGATAAGAGAACGGGGGACCAGAGAGGGGGAGGGGCTGGCCCCAGGGAACACAGCATGTGCAGGACTCAAACTTGGATCTCTGGTCCCCTGGCCCAGGCTTCCCTGCTGTGGGCGTGACAGCCGACGGGACTCAGGGAGGCCCTGACAAGCACAATCTCCTCCCTGGGGGAGCTAACTGCTCCCCTGGGCCCCGTGGCCAGTTCTTCCCATTTGAAGGGTCTTCCTTCTCTGGGCCACAAGTCTTCCCCGCCAGTTGCTCCCCAAGATTTTTAGGCCGAAATCACTTTTGCATCTTCCCACCGCAGCTGCACACTCCCACCAGCCTCTCAGCCCCTCTTACCAGGCGCATCCCAGCCTTTCTGACCAGCCACTAGAGGGCGCCACCTGCGGCCACAGGGTGAGCGTACTTACCAGGTCTGTCCACCAGATGGCACGGCGATTTTTCACAGATTCTCCTTTTCTATTCGCTACCATGACACACAGTCGAGGTGGGAATTCATGTCATCTTGATACTTTAACCACATGCTTGGCAATTATTATTTTTCCTCCTCCAGAAGCAGGGAAGAGGCACGCTTGCTTTCGCCAGCACACTTCTGGCCACACCCTAGTTTGCCAATATCCCTCTGAAAACAAAAGATCGAAATTGGGAGCGCCAGTCACCCATCCACCCTATATCCCCTAACCACTTATCTGTCCCGCCCACCACCCAGTCATTCATCCATCCAGGCATCCATCCACTCATCTATCCATCCATTCATCCATCCTTTTTTTTTTTTTCACTATGAAAGACTTGAATACCACTGTTTGCCAGCTGTGTGCTGGGCCCCAGGTCCTTTGTTGGAAAGGCAGACATGGATACTGCCCTGGGAGCAGACACAGGAAACATGGATGTTAATTGTGTAGCATCTCTCACCCACCACTCACTCCTCCAGCAAACCCTCTCCCAAAATCCTGTTACAAACTAAGATGAGTACCACTAAGGAGGATGGAGTGACCAATGGAGGGACAGCTTTTATCTGTCACGCCTGGAAGGGATCAAGGAAGGATTCCTGAGGAAAGCAGCCTTGTTCTGAAATCTCTGGGGGAAGAAAGAAGTCATGGGGCGAGGGAGGTAGGCAGAAGGACAATCTGGACTAGAGTGTGTCACACTGAGTGCTGGGACCTGCTGGGGGGTCTGTTGAAGCTCAGGTCCTGTAGACATGGGTCTGGGGTGGAGGTCCGGACTCTGCCTTCCTAGCAAGCTCAGCCTCGGATCAGCAAGGCCAAAGTCGGACTGCTCCCATGACAACCTCTCCATCCCCATCTCTCCTGCTGTCTCTCTCTCTCTCCCTACTTCTCTCTGCCTCTCACCCTCTCTCTCAGTTTATTCTCCTCTTTGCTCCTCTTTCCTTCCCCAGTTAAAACTGGGGAGAGGTGAGCCGGCCGGGACCCGACCGATTCTGTCCTGTGTATCATCTCCTCCCCTTAGGGCGCAGGCCCCGCAGCAGGGATTCTTGTCAGCTTTGTCACTGCTAGCGAGGTCCCCACATCTAGACCAGTGCTTTCCATCATAGATGAAATAGGAGCCACATATGGCATTTTAAATTTCCCAGTAGCCTTACTTAAAAGGTAAAAATAGCCCTGGCCGGTTTGGCTCAATGGATAGAGCGTCGGCCTGTGGACTGAAGGGTCCCGGGTTTGATTCCTGTCAAGGGCATATGCCCGGGTTGTGGGCTTGATCCCCAGTCCAGGGCAAGCAGGAGGCAGCCAATCAATGATTCTCTCTCATCATTGATGTCTCAATCTCTTTCTCCCTTCCTCTCTTCGAAATCAATAAAAATATATATTTTTAAAAAGGTAAAAATAAACAGGCAACATTCATTTTAATATATTTTATTTAACCCCAAATACCCAAAATATTATTACAACATGAAATCAATAATGTAATAATGATTGACGAGCTATTTTACATTCTCCTCTTTCATACAAAGTCTTTGGAATCTGAGCTGAGTTTATATTTACAGCACATCTCAATCTGGACCTAAATTTTAATTGGAAACACTTGACCTATATCCACAGTTCACAACCTTTACAATTGCAAAAGTAGACTCCTGTACCCAAGTTGTCCCAGTCATACTTAGATGTTTCCAATACTGAATCGAGTATTGGCTTCATTGTTTTAATTTAAATGAATTAAAACTAAATAAAAATCCACTCCCCCCAACAACAGCAGAATACAGATTCTTCTCAAGTGCGCATGGAACATTCCCCAGGAGAGACCATATGCTAGGCCATGAGACAAGTCTTAATGGATTTGAAAGGATCAATCATAGAAAATAAGTTTTCTGACAACACTGGGATGCAATTAGAAATCAGTAACAGAAGGAAATTCACACACATGTAGAAATCGACACATTCCTGAGTCACCAATGGGTCATAGAAGAAATCACAAATGAAATTAGAAAAGTAAATAAATTTAGCAATTCAGTGTTTGGGGTGTACTAGCCACATTTCACGTGCGCAGTAGCCGCCGTTGGACACAGTCTGGCCCTTAATATCTGCACAGTATTTAAGGAACAAATGAACAGAACGGCCTAGTGGGCACGCTTCTCCCTACCCCACACAACTTTTCCATCCTGCTGACTCCCACCCTAACGACCTGTAGGCCGGGGCCTGGGAGGGAGGACTTCCCAGTATCTCACTGCCCCTCCAGGAAGTTTGAGAACGTGTACATCGGCTGGGGCCACAAGTACAGTCCAGACAACTTCAACCCGATGCTGCCACCGCCCATCCAGCAAGAGTACCCCAGCGGCCTGGAGATCATGGAGATGAGCGACCCCACGGTGGAGGAGGAGCAGGCCCTGAAGGCTGCCCAGGAGCAGGCCCTGGCGGCTGCGGAGGAAGAGGAAGAGGATGAGGAGGAAGATGAAGACGAGGACCCCGAGGACTGAGGCCTGACAGACCCCTCCCCCAACCAGGTAGATAGATAGATAGCGTGTTGTTCCTTATACATAGTTATGAGCTATTTTTTCACTGTTAGTTTGCTCTCTGCCCCTGGAAGGCAGCTGCTCTGAATGAAATGTTCCCATGGCATTACGACCCGGTCATTTATTCATTTGCTCACCAATCTGTTGGCACGACCTCTTTGTCGGGGCTCTCGGGCTCTGCTGGGAACACTGACACTGCTCTGCATAGTCTCTCCCCTCTGTTTCATTTACTCATTCATCTGGACATGAAATGCCTCTGTGAGCCTAGGCCTGTGTGCTCAGTTGGTGGGAGCGTTGTCCTGTGCTCCGAGGGTTCTATTTCCGGTCAGGGCACATACCTGGGTTGCAGGTTCGATGCCCGGAGGGGGCGAATACACAGGAGGCAACCAGGGAGGCAACCCACCGAGGTCTCTCTCCTTTCCCCTCTCTCTAAATGGGCATGTCCTTGGGTGAGGATTTAAATATTAAAAATAAAATAAAAAGCCTCCTGTCAGCTCAGTCTAGCCCAGGGGACACAGAGATGACCAAGCAGCCTCTGGTTTCTCACGGCTCTTACTCTACAGGGGAGATGGGAGCGTCCCAGGCAATGACAACCCAGATGGTGCTGCCCGGAGGACTGACAGAGCCCCTCAGCTGGCTCTTAAAGGGTCAGGAGCAGCCCTGGCTGGGTAGCTCTGTTGCTTAGAGCGTCAACCCGATATGCTAAGTTTGCAGGTTTGATCCCTGGTCAGGGCACATACAAGAATCAACCAATGAATGAATAAGTGAAACAACAAATCGATCTCTCTCTCCCTTCCTCTTTCCCAACTTAATAAAACAAAAGGGGGGGCCCTAACCGGTTTGCTCAGTGGATAGAGCATTGGCCTGCAGACTCAAGGGTCCCCCAGGTTCCATTCCGGTCAAGGACATGTACCTTGGTTGCGGACACATCCCCAGTAGGGGGTGTGCAGGAGGCAGCTGATCGATGTTTCTCTCTCATCGATGTTCTAACTCTCTATCCCTCTCCCTTCCTCTCTGTAAAAAATCAATAAAATATATTTTTTAAAAAAGGGGGGGGAGTGAATGACAGAGTGGGGAAGGGCATTCCAAGCAGAGGAACAGCGTGTGCAGAGGCCCAAGGGTAAGAGAGAAGGTGATGTACTGAGGTAGCTTCTCGAACCTCATTTTTGGGGACATGGGGTGAGGATTTAGTGGTGAGAGATGTGACAGGAAAGCAGTTGGCAGGAAATAGATCATCCAGGGCTTAACTTTGCCCTGAGAGCACTAGGGAGCCACAGATGGACTTTCAGCAGGGGAGGGCCTGGTCATGTTTGTGCTTCAGACATACCTCTCTAGATGCCACGGGGAGGATAGACAGGAGAGTGAGACAGGAGCCTGGGAGAGCAGAAATAAGGCTGGTTCAGGGCCCGGAGCAGGAGAGGAGCAGGTTGGACCATGGCTGTGCAGAAGAAGGGGCTGGAAACGAGGATTTTAGGTGACAGAATGCAAGACCTGAGGACAGGAAGCGGGGGGGGGGGGTGGGGGGGGGAAGGATTGTACAAATCTAGGCAGACACTCAGGTCTGGGGGGTGATAGTGCTGGCCCTAAGAATGGGTCACAGGAGAGGAGCAGGATTTGGAGTAAGATGTCAAGTTAGTTCATTGTAGGACTTATTGAGTGTGAGTGAGATGCCCCTGGGACATTTGGTGACCAATCTGGGAGGCCACTGAATAAGTGGGTCTCGGAATATCTGTGATGGGGCAGCGTGGCTTCAGCAGAAGTCAGGGGCACTGGCTACCTGTGGGCACGGCTGGGACCAGGAGGAGGTTTGGGGTGACTGGCAGATCATTGGAACACTGGGGAGCTTACGGGGCCCAGTGTAATATTGGAATCGAAGGTGGGTGTTGGAGGACCAAGTGAGATTGTTGAAGACAGTGAATCATGGAGATACATATTGGAGGTTGGTGGGAAGCATGGAGATGTTTGGGGTTGGTATTAATCAGTAGTGGGCCAGATGAAGTCCTCGAAGTATTTTTTTGTGTGTGTTTTTTTAACATTTTTTTAAAACGTATTTTTATTGATTTCAGAGAGGAAGGGAGAGGGAGAGAGAGATAGAAACATCAGTGATGAGAGAATCATTGATCGGCTGCCTCCTGCACGCCCCCCTCTGGGGACCGAGCCTGCAACCCAGGCATGTACCCTTGACCAGAATCGAACCCGGGACCCTTCAGTCCACGGGCCGACGCTCTATCCACTGAGCCAAACCAGCCAGGAAGTCCTCGGAGTTTTATGGAGACTTGAGATCAGTGAGGTTTGGGGGATCATCAGGGGTGCGGAGGAATGGCTGGCGAAGCTGTGGCCAGTGGGGGACAGGAGACGTCCGTGGGAAACACTGGAAGTCAGGAGGGTGTGTGTCGAGAGTCTCTGGAGACACTGGGGTCATCTGGGGTCATCTGTGAGGTCACAGGGAGGCCAGGGCAGGAAGGAGGCCTTCTCTGGAGGGTTTCTCCGTTGCTAGGCAAACGGTTCCCAGGGCGCCGTTGCTAGGGACCTGTTCTTTTTAAATACCACGCCCCTTCCCTGCGGCCCCGCCCCCGCAGCCAACCACTCGGTCGTCTCCGGCACGAAGGCCACGCCCACCTTCTCGCCCCGCCCGGAGACCCAGGACCGTTACCCGAGCGACAGCCGGGCTGGTCCCTCCTCCCGGCCCCGTTGCCAATCAAGGAGACGTCGTCGGGGCGACGACCCCACCTCTTCCGGCGCGGGCCCGCGGCTTCCGGCAGGGGGCCCGGCGGCGGGCTGCGGGCGGGCAGCGGCGGGCCCGGGGGGGCGCCCAAGATGGCGGCGGGCGGAGCGGAGGGCGGCTCGGGCCCGGGCGCCTCCATGGGGGACTGCGCGGAGATCAAGTCGCAGTTCCGCACCCGCCAGGGTTTCTACAAGCTGCTCCCCGGAGACGGCGCCGCTCGCAGGTCGGGCCCGGCTTCCGCCCAGACCCCGGCGCCGCCCCAGCCGCCGCAGCCCCCGCCGGGCCCTGCCTCCACCTCCGGCCCCGGCGCCGCGGGCCCCGCGTCGTCCCCGCCACCCGCAGGCTCCGGGCCCGGGCCCGCGCTGCCCGCGGTGCGCCTCAGCCTCGTTCGCCTCGGAGAGCCGGACACCGCCGGCACCGGGGAGCCACCCGCCACGCCCGCGGGCCTGGGGGCCGGAGGAGACCGCGTCTGCTTCAACCTGGGCCGCGAGCTCTATTTCTACCCGGGCTGCTGCCGCCGCGGGAGCCAACGGGTGAGCGGCCTGCGTCCCGGGCGGCCGGGGTGCTGAGCGGGTGGGGGTCCCTAGGGGGCCCGGAGATCGGCATCTGGGTGTGATGGACGTCCCTGGGGGAAAGGGTTCTGGGGGTGATGCATCATCCTAAGGCGATGGAGGCCTCCCGGTGCCGGGCAGCCTGGAGGGGATGGGAAGCCTTGGGGCCCTGTGGGATCCCCGTTATGGGGGGTGGGGTGGGGCGGAGGGGAGATATGGGGATGGTGAGGATGTTGGAGGTGATGGAGAATCCGAGGTGATGTAGACCCTCGGGGTTCTGGGCGGCAGGCATTCTGCAGGTGACGGGAACCCAGAGGTGGTGCAGAACCCAGGGGCATTGCAGTCTGTGGAGGTGTTAGGAGGAGGGGGGTCTCCAGACCTGGGCAGCCAAAGGTCAGGATTCCGGAAGTGATGGGGGCTGAGAGGTTATAGGGATCCCAGAGGAAATTACGGTTCTGGAGGAAATGAGGATCTCTGAGCTGATGGGAGAGCTGGAGGCGATGAAGCCCAGAGGGTACATCCCCAGGTGTGATGGGGTCTCTGCAGTGATCTAGGGGCCAGAGGGGATGAGACCCCTGGAGCTTACGGTGGTCCCCAGGAGGGATGGGGGTCCTGAGCGTCCAGAGGGTGTGAAGGTACCATGAGGTTTAATGGTCCTTGAACTGTTGTAGGGACTCCTGAGATGAGTTTTAGAGGCCTGGGGATTTGGGTGACCCTGAGTTGGTGGGGGGTTTGGGGGCAGGGGATTGGGATATTGTGTTGCTAAGACCCAGAGGAGATGGCTGAGGTTATGAGGTAGGACTGGAAAGGAATCAGAGCTCAGGGACTATGGGGACCCCGAACCCTAATGCTGTGAGTAAGGGTGTCCCTGAAGTTGGAAGGGTCCAACTTTGGGGAGGCACTGTGGTCTTCTGCCCTGGGTGCGGGGGGTCCTTCCCGTCTTTTCTTTTCTCTATTCTGTATGAAATTTGGGTCCCTCTTCCTGTCGGTGGTTGCTCCCTCCCTCCGCACTCACCCATCTACCTGCCCACTTCCCTCGGGGGGTTAACCTTGCTTCCGATTAGTGGTTTTCTCCAACCTCAACACCCTCTTCCTTCCTCAGTGGTAGAAGCCATTAACTCCTTTTCTCCCATCGCTTAAGTCCATCGACCTCAACAAGCCCATTGGCAAGCGGATCTATAAGGGCACCCAGCCCACCCTGCCGGGACTTCAACCGGTTCACTGCCGCCACGGAGCCCGCCTCCCTGCTGGTGGGGCTCCCAGGCGGCTGGGTGCAGCGCCTGGACCTCATCAAGAAGGACACCAGCGAGCTATTCAATGAAGAGGTGACTGTGGAGCCCCAGGTGGCCCCTTCCCTGCTCTCCCTCCCAACCCCACACATACTGTTTGCCATTAAACTGTGGCTCACTGGGGAGCAGTGTAGGCCGGAGAGGGACAGGATGAGGGAGAAAGGGGGGTGGACTGACAGCTACGTGGGATGGGTGACAGACAGCAGCCAGTGTGATAGCTAATAATGACACCAGCGCCTACTGTGCCCAGGCCCTGTGCTTTGTTAGTCATACGCTGAATACATTACTCGTGGAGTTTTGTTTGTTTGTTTGTTTTTAAATATTTTTATTGATTTCAGAGAGGAAAGGAGAGGGAGAGATAGAAACATAATGATGAGAGAGAACCATTGATCAGCTGCCTCCTGTACACCCCCCACTGGGGATCGAGCCCGCAACCCAGGCATGTGCCCTTGACCAGAATCGAACCCGGGACCCTTCAGTCCGCAGGCCAACGCTCTGTCCACTGAGCCAAACCAGCCAGGGCACTCCTGGAGTTTTCATCAACCAATGGGTTAGGGATTGAGAGGCCCATTTTGCAGATTAGAGAACTGAGGCTAGTCAGTTTGGACTGGTTTTAAGTCAGAGCCGTTGGTCTTTAAATTCTGGGCCCTGTGGGCATTGGATTCAAATCCTTGCTGTACCACACTGACTCACCGTGTGGCTTTGGGAAGGTGACAGTGCCTCCCGGCACCTCCGGTTTCCTGCTCTGCAAAATGGGGCTTTCATCTCTACCTCACAGGACTGTTGTAAAATCATGCATGGAGATGGCTTAGTCCTGGGCAGTCTTGGCACAAGAGGAAATGCCGGCGAGCAGCCTTATCTGTGGGCACTCGTGCCCTGTGCGTCTGTTCAGAAGCAGGGTTCCATCTGCATAGAATTGCATGAATGGCAGAAGGGAGTGCGTGGAACAGTGAATGGAATAAAAAGGCGCCAGCTCACTCGTTCACAGAATAGTTACGGAGCATTGTTCAGGGCCAGGCGTGTTCTCAGCACTGGGGAGGGCTCATCTCGGTGAACAAAACAGAGGGCCCGCCTCTGTGGAGCTTTCATCTAGCAGGGCAGGCAGTTACCCAGCACGTGGAGCGGGCGGTTCGCCACAGGTGCTGGGTGCTGCGGGGAGAAGTCAGGCGAGGAAGGGGCGTGCGGGTGCGAGGTGAGGTGGGGTAGTGGTCAGGGAGGGCCTCACTGGGAGGGTGACATTGAAATGAAGACGTGAAGGAGGCAAGAAGAAGGAACCGGGGGAGGACATTCTGAGTAGAGGGAGGCGGGGACAGAGCCCCGCGGCAGGACCTGGTCGCAGCAGTTGGGGGGGGGGGGGGCGCTCCCGGAAGTCAGTGGAGGGGCCGGGTCCTGTAGGGGCTGGAAGGCTGTGGAAAGCTGGGCTTCAGAGCCTCTCCCCTGGGCTCAGCTGAGCCGTATAGCACAGAAGTGCTTTGACCTGGTTGTTTTCTCAATTCTCCCAAGAATGAGAAGCAACTTGGATACGGAGAAAAGAAATTCCTTCCATTCGGTGGATGCCTAAGGGCGTCAGGGCTTAGTTCTCTCTGAACCCCTGGTTGAGAAAGGCTGCCCTGGGGTTCAGAGTGGGGGGCGCAGGCGCTGACTCACACTAATGGCAGCTCTCGGGCAGCAGTGTGGGGAACGGACACGGGCAGTGGTGGCCTAGTGGCCAGTGAGGCCCTCCAGGGTTGATGGTGGCTGGCACCGGGGTGGTTGGGGCTCGGGGTGAGCAGAGGTCAGGCTCTGCCTGTTATTGAAGATTGGATGTGAGTTGTGAGGAGAAAAGGAGCAAAGATGAGCTGCAGGCAGGATGGGGTTGCCATTCATGCGTCTAGGAAATACTTGCCAGGCACCCGTGTGTGCACAGCTCTGCGCTGGGGCTGGGGCGGGGAGCCGCACAGCTCCTTAGGGGAGCCGCACAGCTCCTTAGGGGAGCCGATGGCCTGTGGGTCAGGTTATTGCCCTGAGCCCAACATGGAAAGACAGTGGGGGCATTAGACGGAAGACAGTTCCCTGGGAGGCAGGACTGTCCCCTTGCCACAAATGGGACATTGAGGCTCATGGAGCTCTGTGGCCGCCGCAAAAGCAGCCCTTCTGCGTGCCCATGACCGCCCTTTCCCTAGAGGGGGGCTCTTCTCCCAGGGGGCCTGGGCCACGTCTGATGGCCTCCTGGGGAACCAGGTTGGGAAGGAGGTCAGTCAGGGTCTGATGGCCTTCTCCCCACCCCATCATCTCTCCTGGCAGCGGCTGATCGACAAGACCAAGGTGACATACCTGAAGTGGCTGCCTGAGTCGGAGAGCCTGTTTCTGGCATCACACGCCAGCGGCCGCCTGTACCTGTACAATGTCAGCCACCCCTGTGCGTCGCCCCCCCACCCCCCACCCCCGCCCCAGTACAGCCTGCTGCAGCGGGGGGAGGGCTTCGCCGTCCACGCTGCCAAGAGCAGGGCACCCCGCAACTCGCTGGCCAAGTGGGCGGTGGGCGAGGGGCCCCCCCATGAGTTTGCCTTCTCGCCCGTGGCAGCCAGGACGGCTGCCTGCGCGTCTTTCACTTTGACTCCATGCTCCTGCGGGGGCTCATGAAGAGCTGCTTTGGGGGCTCACTCTGCGTGTGCTGGAGCCCCGATGGGCGCTATGTTGTGACGGGCGGTGAAGAGGACCCGGTCACCGTGTGGACCTTCACCGAGGGCCGCGTGGTGGCCCGCGGCCATGGCCACAAGTCTTGGGTCAATGCTGTGGCCTTCGACCCCTACACCACAAGGGCCGAGGAGGCGGCAGCAGCCAGTGGAGATGCAGGACGGAGTGTCGAGGAGGAGGAGGAGGAGGAGACCGAGGTGGCCGGCCCCGGCTCGAATGGGGGAGACCCACTCTCCCCAATGCCCAAGGCCGGCTCCATCACTTACCACTTCGGCTCGGCTGGCCAGGACACGCAGTTTTGCCTGTGGGACCTCACCCAAGACGTGCTTTACCCACACCCACCCCTGGCCCGCACCCGCACGCTCCCCAGCACGCCTAGCACCACGCCGCCTGCTGCCAGCAGCTCTCGGGATGGCGAGCCCGGCCCCGGGTCCCTGCCCCGCTCACTGTCCCGCTCCAACAGCCTCCCACACCCAGCGGGCAGTGGCAAGGCGGGTGGCCCGGGCACAGGGACGGAGCCGGGCACTCCGTTCAGCATCGGCCGCTTCGCCACGCTCACGCTGCAGGAACGGAGGGACCGGGGGGCGGAGAAGGAGCACAAGCGCTACCACAGCCTGGGCAACATCAGCCGGGGGGGCGGGGGGGGCAGCAGCGGGGACAAGCCCAGCGGCCCTGTTCCCCACAGCCGTCTGGACCCGGCCAAGGTGCTGGGTACGGCGTTGTGCCCACGCATCCACGAGGTGCCCCTGCTCGAGCCCCTGGTGTGCAAGAAGATCGCCCAGGAGCGGCTGACGGTCCTCCTGTTCCTGGAGGACTGCATCATCACCGCCTGCCAGGAGGGCCTCATCTGCACCTGGGCCCGGCCGGGCAAGGCGGTGAGTCCGGCCTGCCCGGGACCTGGGACGCGGGGAGGCAGGTTTGGGGAGAGCAGTTGGTCATCATCACAGCCTCTAGCCCGTAGGGTGCGGGGCAGCCGTGCCATCTTAGTGTCTCAGAGCAGGCCCTGCCACATCTCACGGCAGGTCTAGAACCCTGGGCAGCAGTCCGCACGGTCAGGTAGGAGCGCGGGGCGTGGTAGGGACCATGGCCGGCTACCAGAGGGCAGCCCCTGGCCCAGCACAGCCAGGTCTTGCCACTTGTTCCTTGAAGCCAGATCCGTATTTCTGTGGAAAATGTGATTTTTAAATGATGAGACTGGATACTGCGGGTCAAGTTCTGTGGGCAAGACTGAGCCTTGGGCTCGCCCTCCAGCCTGGCCCTGGCGTAGGAGCCCGGTGCTGGGGGCACAGACGGGATTACCAGGCTCCGGCCCAGTCCTGCACGTCTTCCTGTGTGACTTCAGCCAAGTCCCGGCCCCTCTCACCTCTTAGGACGGGGAGGCTTGAAGACGGGCAGCAGGCGGCTGATGTGCCCGCCCTGGGGGGGCATGGGGCTCGGGGTGGAGCACAGGCCTGGCGCCTGTTTCCTTGGAGCTGTGGACTCTGATGTCTCAGCTGCTCGGTCTGGGCTTGGCGCCCAGCATGTCGCATCTGAGGGCCGTGGCTTGGTTCCTTGGGAGGTTTTGGGATCATAGCGCCCTGCATCCCTAGAACTCAGAGCCTCATAGGTGAGGTGTTGGGATTTGGGGAGTCTTGTGAGTCCTGAAAGAGACCCCTCTACCTCCCTAGTTCACAGACGAGACCGAGGCCCAGACAGGGGAAGGAAGTTGGCCCAGGTCACCCAGCAAGTCAGTGGTAGAGGTAGGACTGTCCCTGAGTTCTTCCCCCCCCAGAATCTCAGGCACCCCCCCCCCAGAAGGGGACCCCAGTTTTCCCTTCTCCCCCACCTCCACCCCTACCCCATCCTCTGCTCAGGATCACCTGAGGACTTCAATTATTGCCTGAAAGTGCTGCCTGCTGGGACGGGGAAGCTAGTTGAGATGGAAGTTCCAGAACCTAGAGCAGCATCCTGGGTGGGGGGTGTCCAGTGGACTGAGGGCAAGGCCGGGTGGGGGGACCTCAGATGTTCTCTAACCCCTGCTGTCTCCCCTCTTCCCAGGGCATCTCCTCCCAACCAGGCAACTCCCCGAGCGGCAC
Organism: Myotis myotis; assembly: GCF_014108235.1. Classification (NCBI taxonomy): domain Eukaryota; kingdom Metazoa; phylum Chordata; class Mammalia; order Chiroptera; family Vespertilionidae; genus Myotis; species Myotis myotis. Next base: position 2,189,696 of record NW_023416340.1, read on the forward strand.
AGTGGTGTGAGGCCCTGGATGCTGGGTTCCCTGACCCGCCTCGCCTCCCAGCCATCACCCTTCCGCTGACCTCACGGATCAACCTGATAACAAGACTAAGCATGACGGATGGACTGCTCTGGTGCTCTGCCATGCACAAATCTGGGGGGCAGAGAGTCCCCCCAGACTGGCCTAGACCCTGGGGGGATGTAGTGGCTCATGTGGACTCGGCCTTGTCCCCACCTACTGCCAGGTACAATGACCCTTTCCGCTGAAACATCAGTGTTAGCCTCATCCCTGTCCCCAGCATGTGACTGGTCCTGGGGCGGGAGAGGGAGAAACTCCCCACCCATGAGCCCCAGCTCCACAGTGTGCCCCTCAGTCTGGGCAGGGCAGGGGCGGCCTGCCCCCGCCGGCCCAAACCCCGTCTCCCCTGCTGGTGTTCGTGCTTTTGAAAAGTGTTAAGTTATGGAAGCCCCTTAGGGCCCTTCTGTCCCCAGCACCTCTTATTTATACTAAAGTTCCCTGTTTTCACAGCGTCTCTGATCCCTTCCTCGCGGTGTGGCGGGAGTGTGTGTGCTTTCACTGCGTTTCCGCTTTTTTTTTTTTTTTTAGATAAAGTTTATTTAGAAAGTTACAGAGCCCTGGCCAGGTGGCTCGCTTGGTTGAGCACCCAGTGCACTGAAAGGTTGCTGGTCTCATCCGGGTCAGGGCATGGGGTGGGGAAGATGGAGCACATAGCAACCGATCAGTGTTTCCCTCCCTCTCTAAGCTTGTGCTCCAGTGAAGGTTAGAAAAAAAAAAAAGGTAGTAGAACCGAGCCACCTGGGCTGCATGGGCTCAGGAAACATTACAGAGGCCACAGGAGGGCCCTTCGAGCTTAGGGACGGAAGCACTTGGAGATGGGATCGGACTGGGTGTGCGCTGGGGAGAGCGCGGGCCCATCAGTCCGCTCTGACGGGCGAGCGGGAGCAGCCAGGCCCTGCCTCCTCCCGCCCTTTTAATGGGAAAAACTGAAGGAGGGAGGAGGGATGTGCTTAGGGCACCAACCAGCGGTGAGCAGGACCCCTTGGATGGAGGAGCGTCTCCCCCTAAACCCTGGAGGGAAGAGAACCACCAGGGCCCCTCCCGGAGTCCTCGGTGGGAGTTTGCAGCGTTGCATGGCTCAAAAATGCCCAAACCTAAGTCCATGTTACAGGGTCTTCCCAAATGGGGTCTCCCCAGGCAGCTCCAAAGGCCCCGAGCGAGTGCCCGTGAGCACAGGGCTTGGCCTCCTGCTGCCTCCGGCCGGCTTGCCCAGCCCAGCCCAGCCCAGCTGCCCGGGAGACCGGTGTCCTCCGGGAGGACTGCGCCCTGGAAAGGACAACAGATCCCTCCTGGCTGGCTCTCCTGCTCCCCCCCCAAGTGTTTGTTTCTAATCTTGGCCTGGGCAGGAATGTGGCTGCATGCCGGGCCCAAGGAGCTATTTTGGGGGCTCCTCTGCCTCCCCCAGTCTTTGGCCAGTGTCACCCCTGGTCTTGGCTCCTGAGGGCCTCCCTTCCCAATTCTCTCACCACCCCTTCCCCACCTCCTGCCAAAAAAAAAGAGTGTAAAGCAGGAGGCCTGAGGGCTAAATTTAAACTGCCCCAAAGTCCAACTCCCGGCTGAGTCACCCACAAAGCTGTCCTGGCCTCCTGCCCCCCTTCCCAGGCCTCCCCCCTTTCTCCCCCCCCCCCCCCCCCCCAACTCCAGGGCTTGGGCGGAGTGTTCCAGGTCACTGGCCCTTAATTGGCCCCCTCTGGGGAATGGGAGGGCTCATCTTGGGCCGTCACACCTGTTGCTTTAGCTTTCCTCTGTACTCCGCCTTTTATTGGGGGGCGGGGTATGGAATGGTTGAGATTCTCTACCCCCCAGTCTCACACTGAAGCATTCTGGGGGGGCCTGGCTTGTGAGGGGTTAAGGCTGGTAGGCGGGAGGGGGCTGGTCAAGGGGTGGGGAGAAGAGGAGGAGGCCTTTGCAGCCTGCAGAGAGAAGTGGCCAGAGGCCCAGGGGACAACCAGGGACAGGCGGACATGCAGCCAGGGCCTTGGGGCCTGAACAGGGGCTGCCAGGCCCCGTGACGAGAGGACCCCGAGCCCCTGGCCCGGGGAGGGGGCCATGGTGCTGCCTGCCCGACATGTCAGCCGAGGTGCGGCTGAGGCGGCTCCAGCAGCTGGTGCTGGACCCCGGCTTCCTGGGGCTGGAGCCCCTGCTCGACCTTCTCCTGGGCGTCCACCAGGAGCTGGGTGCCTCCGACCTGGCCCAGGACAAGTATGTGGCCGACTTCTTGCAGTGGGGTGAGTACCTGCCTGCATGCCCCCTCCCCACTGGGAGGTGGGGGTAGGGCAGAGGCAGGGAATGGGATTGGGCGTCGGAGGCTCTTGGAGGGCAGGGCAGACATGGGGAGAGCTTCCTATTCAGGGGCCCAGAGCTGGGGCCTGGGTCTTGGGGTGACATGCCCCTACCCCTGTGCCACTCTTGCTGGGCAGAGTGGGGTCAGCAGAGGCCAGGGCAACCATGACTCAGAACCATGACTTGGGAGCCGTGGTGGGCTGGGCTGGGATCAGCCCCCCATGGCCCCCTGCACCCCTACCCCCCAGTCCAGGCCTAGGGACATGCTGGGACTCCTGTCTCTTAGGTGCCCGCACACACCCTATGGCCTCCCCCTGGTTCCCAGAGCAAGGGGCTCGCACAGAGACAGGATGGGGCAGCTGCCAGGGGCGCGGTCCATGGGCAGGTGTTAGGCGCCAGCCTCTCCGGCTGCCCCAACAGGTGCCCAGGCACTGACAGGCTCAGTGACTCAGGCAGGCCCTAGGGGACAACCAGCTCCAGACAGAAGCCTCCCTGTCCCCCGTCTACCCCCAGGAGGAGGAACCGCCCATCCATTTTGGTTCCTTTGAGTCTGCAGGGTCAGCCTTCACTCCAGCTCCACAGACCCGTTCATTCTCCTTCATGGCCTCCGTCCTCCGCTTCTCCCACAAAGCCCCTTCCTGCCAAGTCCTCCCCAGAAATAGGTCCAGTCCTCCAGAGGGACGATGCTTGAACCGCCGCCTCCTGCCTCGCCGGTCCCCACCCTCTCCTGGCCGGACTCGGGCTCACTGGGGCGCCTGTGACAGCCTGCCGTCTGTCCCTCCACGGCCTGTCCCTCCACGGCTTGCTCTGGGTCCTTAGGCTCCTCTGTCCCTGGGTTTCCTCTTCCTGCCTTCTCCCGCCCCTTCTTTCCTTGTGTCCATCTCCTCGGAACCCAGGCCCTGCTCCTCTCCTGCCTCCCAATTCGCAGATGGGAAGGTGGAGGTCAGGGGCCAGGCCACTCAGTCTCTCAAGAATCTTACCCCCACGCCCCCTAGCCCCTTAGCAACTCTCGTAGACTCCTTTTTGCAGGGGATGAAGTTTGACCTGCGGGGTAAACTGAGACCTGCGGTGGGGGCAGGGGTCCGGCTCTCCTGGGAGGAGCACTCCTTTTGTGGCCCGAGCAGTATCCTGCGGGCCCCTCCCCTGCGGGCTTGGCGGGGGAGGGGGCCTGGGTTCCCACTGCCTTAAAAGGGCTCAATGTCTTGGCTCTCTCCTCCCTCCCCAATCCTGGGCCCTCGCTGGTTCTTCCCTGCTGGCCCACTCTCCCCGAACCCCATCTGGACGCCTCTCTCCCCTCCATAACCACTGTATCTCCCCTCATTCCTACTCACCCCCATCCTCTCTCCACCCTACCCGAGGTCTCCAGTGGCTTCCACCCCTGGGGGTCTAGGCCTCCCTCTCCCAAGTCCCTGAGTCTCCTGCCTCCACCCCGCCTCAGTCCCCACTCCCCCCCTCTATTCCCAAACTGCCCTGTTAGCATTCCTAGCTGTAGGACCTTGGGCAAAGGAGTTCACCTGTCGGAGCCTTGAGTTCCCGTCTGTAACTAGGGGAGAACAGAGCGCTGCTCCCGGATTGCAAGGACTGAGAAAACATTTGAACTGGGCCTGGAGCCCTGGATGCGGGTCGACCATGGCCTTGTCCCCTCTTCAGCTCCTTCTCCCGGCCCCACCCCCCAAGTCACTGTTTCCCTAAGTGTGGTCCAAGAGCCTAGAGGGACTGGGTAAAGCTGCATGTTCGGACCCTTTCCCATCACCCCAATTGGGGGTGGGGGCCCAGGGAGCTAGAACTGGGCTGATCCTCCCTGTTCCGGGGCCTCCTTTCTGCAGACTCGTGTCCCCGTACCCCACCCCTGCTCCCACAGGAGCCCTGACCCCATGCCTCGTCCCAAAAAGGGGTTCCCAGGCCTCCCACTTCTGTAGGAGGGCAGTTTTGCATCCCCAAAACCTCACCCAGTGCTTATGTGGGGAAGCCTTTGGGAAGCCAACAGTCTTAAAGGGCAGGCAAAGAGAGGGGGAGGTTGAGAGTGAGGATCAGCGAGGGGAGACTGAGGCACAGTGTGTGGGAATCCCTCCTCGTCTCCACTGTCAGTCCCGGTGACCCTCGGTTCTCACCGCCCCGCCCCCAGTGGAGCCCATCGCGGCGAGGCTTAAGGAGGCCCGGCTGCAGAGGGAGGACTTCGAGATCCTGAAGGTGATCGGACGCGGGGCGTTCAGCGAGGTGAGCCCTGCGCCACAGCCGGAGCCGGCCTTGCCCTGCCTTAGGCAGGTCCCGGGACTGGGGGCGGGGCCTTAGAAATTGATGAATGAGTTTAGAGCCTAAAACCAGCAGGGGCGGGGCTTAAGACCGATGGGCGTGGCGCGGTGGGCGGGGTCTCGGTGGAGTCCTGCCTGGGCGGTGGGTGTTCCTCCCCGCCGCCACCCCAGCCCCCGCGTGTCGGCCTCCAGGTCGCGGTCGTGAAGATGAAGCAGACGGGCCAGGTGTACGCCATGAAGATCATGAACAAGTGGGATATGCTGAAGAGAGGCGAGGTGAGGCCCGTGCCGGCTGTGCTGGGCGCGGGGGAGTCTCCCCGCAACCCCCAGCCCCCCAACCGCTTCAGCGCCTCCCGCTGCCCCGCAGGTGTCGTGCTTCCGCGAAGAGAGGGATGTGCTGGTGAACGGGGACCGGCGCTGGATCACGCAGCTGCACTTCGCCTTCCAGGACGAGAACTACCTGGTGAGTCCACCCCAAGGCTGTCAATCAAGGAGGCGGGCAGGGAGCGGTTTTAGGGTGGGGAGCCCTGTGGTAGGAATCGGCTTCCTTTCCCGGGATGGCGGGCGTTCGCAGGCTGATTCTGGGGGCTCTATAAAGCTGCGCCTTGGGGGGACCTTACCTGGAATGGGAGAGCTCTGCGGAGTCTGAGCGGGGGGTCTGGGGAGCTGTGCACTCTGGGCACCAGGAGGCCTCTGGGTCCTCTTCTCGGGGGGAGTGGATCTCTGCCTAGTGACATCTGGCAGAATTGGGGGTTCTGGGTGGGGGAGGGGGTCTCTGATTTGGCCTGGAAGACCTCTGGGGCTCCCTTGGGGCTGCTGCTGCGGGATCTCTGGGAGTCTTTGTCCAGGGCTATCAGCCCGGTCACCCCGGGGCTTACTGACCCCGCGACACGCCCCCTCCAGTACCTGGTCATGGAGTACTACGTGGGCGGGGACCTGCTGACGCTGCTGAGCAAGTTTGGGGAGCGGATCCCGGCCGAGATGGCGCGCTTCTACCTGGCGGAGATTGTCATGGCCATAGACTCGGTGCACCGGCTGGGCTATGTGCACAGGTGGGCGCCTCAGGGGCGGAGGCGGGGGGGAGAACCTGGACAAATGGTGGAGCCCGGGGGGGGGGGGCAGCGCCTGGAGAGGGACCTGGAGACAGAGCCTGAGGGCGAGGCCTGGAGGCCTGGGAGCTGGAGAGTCTACTCTAGTCCCTAAGAGAACGGGGCCTGAGCCTGGTGAGAGGGTGGGAGGGAGGCTCACCTGCCCCCTCCGCTCCCACCTCCCCGCTGGGCAGGGACATCAAACCCGACAACATCCTGCTCGACCGCTGCGGCCACATCCGCTTGGCCGACTTCGGTTCCTGCCTCAAGCTGCGGGCTGACGGAATGGTGAGCGGTGCGCCCGCCGGTGCCACCAGTGAGGGCTGGGGTGGGGGCGGATGCGGTGCGGGGCGGGCTGACGCGCGTTGGCAGAGCCAGGCCTGGAGTTGGGGGGCGAAGGAGGAGGAGGCGACTCGGGCTCAGAGTTAGGACAGGCAGGGGGCGGGGCCGGGGCGCTGGGCGGGGCTAGAAGGAGGCGGGGTCAGGGCTCAGGGGGGCGGGGCTGAGCCCAGCTCCGATTCTGTTGACTCAGGTTCGGTCGCTGGTGGCTGTGGGCACCCCCGACTACTTGTCCCCCGAGATCTTGCAGGCCGTGGGCGGCGGGCCGGGGCCGGGCAGCTACGGCCCCGAGTGTGACTGGTGGGCCCTGGGCGTGTTCGCCTATGAAATGTTCTACGGGCAGACGCCCTTCTACGCCGACTCCACGGCTGAGACCTACGGCAAGATCGTGCACTACAAGGTGAGCGGAGCCCCGGGAGCCCCGACCCCTCTGCGCCTGCTCCCAGGCTGACAGCCCCGCTCTCCCGCGCCCTCGGAGCAGGAGCACCTTTCCCTACCGCTGGCGGATGCAGGGGTCCCCGAGGAGGCCCGCGACCTCATCCAGCGGCTGCTGTGTCCCCCGGAGACGCGGCTGGGCCGGAATGGAGCAGGCGATTTCCAGAAGCATCCTTTCTTCTTCGGCCTCGATTGGGATGGTCTCCGAGACAGCGTGCCTCCGTTTACTCCGGATTTTGAGGGTGCCACCGACACGTGCAACTTCGATGTGGTGGAAGATGGGCTCACTGCCATGGTGAGCGGGGGCGGGGTAGGTACCTGCGACCCCTTCTCCATTCAGTTCGGGCAACGACAGTGCCCACCTCCTGGGGGCCTGACATCATTTCTTCCCATGAACTGCTCTGTGCCTGTCCAGGGCTGGGAGCCCAGCGGTGGCCTAGACTCGCAGTCCAATGGGGGACACAGACTTGTCCCCAGACGATGACACCCCAGAGCAATCAGGGCTGGGGTGAAGGAGGACAGGGGTAGGGCCTCCTGGAGAAGGGCCCTATCGGAGCCAAGGTAGAAGGCAGGAAAGCACCATAGAAACATCTCCCTCCCTGAGGCCGCCTCCCTCTCGAGTTACACAAGCTGTCTTGGCGCTCAGTCAGCCTGGTGCCCTGTGCTGGGCACTGCCCTGGTCCCGCAGCCACTTCCGTTTGGAGAAGTAGATACTGATACTGTGGCGAGCACCTTGAGGGAAACAGGACACCATGAATGACGGAGGGACACTTTATAGGCCCTAAGGAAGGGTGGGTTTGGGGGGAAATTTGAGACGTAAGGGGTGAGGGGCCAGCCTCCTGTCTGATTCTCTTGTATTAGGAGACGCTGTCAGACATGCGGGAAGGCATGCCGCTGGGGGTCCACCTGCCTTTTGTGGGCTACTCCTACTCCTGCATGGCCCTCAGGTAAGAGCTGCCCCTGTGTGGCTTGTGCGGAGCAGGCTGGGGGTGCAGGAGGCTGTCAGGGTGACAGTATCCGGGCCCATCAGCGCCCAGTAGAATTGCTGGATCAGTCTTGGAACTTTACTGACTTGGGACCAAGGGCTCTTAGGAACCCAGAGCTGTAGGGCCTTAAATCTCAGACCACAGTACTTTGAAATGTTAAGATTCGATTGTAAAACCTCAGAGTCACTTTTAGATTTCTAGTACAGAGTAACGGGACCTCAGAATCCTAGAAAGCAAAATGTTTAGAATTTTAAAACATTTCTTAAAACAACACAAATTCAATGAATCACTCACATAAAGCCTTTTTAAAACATTAATTCCAGCCCTTGCCGGGTGGCTCAGTTGGTTAGTGCTGCCCCGATATACCTAGGTTGTGGGTTCAATCCCTGGTCAGTGCTCATACAAGAATCAACCGCTAGGGGACTGTCTAGGGCGGGGGGGGGGGGGGGGGAGAGAAATGGACACATATGTAATACCCTTTGTAATACTTTAAGCAATAAAAAAAAAAAAAAAGAATCAACCAATGACAGCATAAATAAGTGGAACAACAAATCAATATTTCTCTCTCTTTCTTCGCTCTAAAATCAATCAAAAAAAAAAAATAAAACAGGAACCCCACTAATAATACATTGCTTGGCATTAGTGAATTATAATATGTGGATAAGAAAAAGGAAGTCCATCATCAGCAATGGCCCCTGGCTCATGGGTACACACACATTTTTAACCCCGAGAACCTGCTGCATTCCAGCCTATTTTGTTACTGACAATGTATTACCAACACCATTGGTTATGAATGAACTACAAGCTGATCCTGACCCGCTGTGTATACTCTCCTTATTGGGCAGGGCAGGGCTCAGTTAGCCTGTCCCCGGCCCTAAGCCAGGCCGCATGAAGCACAGGCTGGTCCAGGTGCGTGTGCCGATGGTTAGGTCCCTGAACACAGTTCCACGCGGGGCTGCTGGACTGGGAGGAACACCTGCTTTTACTGCCACTTAGTATGTAGGGAGCGTCTGTGTCCCGCCCAGTAGCTGGGCGTGGGGCGTGTGCTGATGTCTAGAGTCACGGTCTTGGGATCCACACACAGTCCTAAGACTCTACCTTTGGAGGTGGGCAGTGTTCCACTCAGTGGGTCGCCTCACTGTCCTGAGGGCCCTAAGGAGAGGGGTCTGCAAAGGGCACCTGGAGAGGGAGGAGATGAGTGGGCCCTAGGACATGGGTGTTGTTCCCCGAGTTCCCACAGAAGGTGCAGAGGGCAGCTCCCAGGGGCCTGAGGCCATGCAAAGGGCAGCCTTTTTCCTTTCCAAGAGGAAGACCTGTCACACCAATTTAGCAACTTGTTCCCTTCACTCTGCCCCCCTCCTCAAACCGCGGGTCTTTGGATCTAGCTGCCCCATGACCAGAGGTTAGGGAGTCCTGGCTCTCTCCCCCTCGCCCTCTCCCTCTCCCCAGGGACGATGAGGTCCAGGGCCCCATGCCCATGGAACTGGAGGCCGAGCCGTTGCCTGAGCCACCTGTGCAAGTGCCCAGCCTGGAGCCCAGGGTGCCCCCACCAGAGGAAAAGGTGAGTTGTTGGAGGAAAGGCACAGATTTCCAGGGTAGCGCGTGCCATGGAGCACTAAGGCCTCTGAGAGCTGACTCAGAGACGGAAAATGTGTTACTTCCGTCAGAGACGACCAGAGGGCACTGAGTGTGTGTGCTGGGGACTCTCTGGGCAGGGGAAGCCCTGCAGAAGGAGGGGACCACCCATGGGAAGGAAAGTGCCCACTGGTTAGCAAAGGCCCTGAGGTGGGAACCAGCTGGTTTGTTCGTGACCCTGAAAGGAGGGTATTGAAGCTGAACTGTTCCAGCGGAAGGGGGGTGAAGAGTGAGGGGAGGGAGGCTGCAGAGGTCAAACCAAACCAAACCAAACCAAACCAAACCAAACCAAACCAAACCGGGCCTTCTGGTGCAGCAGGCCTTCTCCTGCCGGCCCTGAGGAGATAGAGAAGTTTTGAGCAAGGCTGCACCGTGGTCAAGTTGAGTTAGTGTTTTAGGGACAACCCTTTGGTTCCTGTAAGGAGGTGGATGGAAGTGGAGCCCATGAAAGGCTGGAGACCAGGGTGGGAGGTGGGTTAGGGAAGGAGGGTGCCTGGATCACTGCAGGAACTGTGGGGATTCCAGAAAGATCTAGAAATGTAGAAGGCAAGAGAGGATCCCAGGCCTGGAACCTATGCCCAAGTCCTGAGTGCCCCAGGAGCCACGGCAGCCCTAAGCCCAGTCCCTATGTGCAGGCTGAAGTGGCAGTTCCAGTGGCAATCCCAGCGGATGTGGCAGAGGCCGAGGTGACCTTGCAGGAGCTCCAGGAGGCCCTGGAGGAAGAGATGCTTACGCGGGAGAGCCTGAGCAGGGAGCTGGAGGCCATCCGCACGGCCAACCAGAACTTCGCCAGGTCGGGGTCAGGGCACAGGGGCCTGTCGCTACCTTTAGCAGCCTCTCCCAGAGACCCCAAAGGGCTCACGGTCCTTACCTCCCCTCAGTCAACTCCGCGAGGCTGATGCCAGGAACCGAGACCTAGAGGCGCACATCCAGCAGCTGCAAGAGCGGATGGAGGGGCTGCAGGCGCAGGGAGCTGCCGGTGAGTCCCTCATCCACCTCCTTCCCCTAGGGCACCAGGGGAGGGGGGCTCGCCAGCGTGTGTGGACACCTGGGGGAGGGAGAGTGGCCCAGGCTGAGGCACACCGCGCCACTGTCCTCCTCCGTCACTGCACGCACCCTACACCTCTCTCTTCTCCTTCCAGCTGTCACGGGGGTCCCCAGTCCCCGGGCCACGGATCCACCTTCCCATGTAAGACCCCTCTTTTTCCCCTGCGTCAAGCCTGCTGCCCCCTCTTTGCAGACCCTGTCCCCATCTCCCCGTCCAGATTTAGGGCTCACCTACTCCTTTAGGGTTCCAGGCAACAGAACCTTCCATTCAGCCCCATAGCCACCAGATCTCCCACGGTTCAGGCTTCTCGCCAAATCCCGTCCGGGAGCTCCCTCGATCCCCTCCCCGACCTCGGTCCCCTGTCTCTCGCCCCCCACCGAGGCGGCCGGGCTCCGATTGGGTCACCTGTCCCTTCTCTCTCCAGCTAGATGGCCCCCCGGCCGTGGCTCTGGGCCAGTGCCCGCTGGTGGGGCCAGGCCCCATGCACCGCCGCCACCTGCTGCTCCCTGCCAGGGTACGTCCGGCTGCTTCCACCCACCCGCCCGCCCGCCGCGGCGTCCCCCGCCGCCTCCACGAGCCCCAAGCCGCCTGTGCTTAGCTGCTCCTCTATGAGGCTGGGCTTCTGCGGGAGGGAGGGTGCTTTGGCAGCCAATCAACGCAGCCGCTAGAAGAGCAGCCAATGACGAGTTCAGACAAGACTAGAGGCTTGCAAGCCGACCAACCACAGCTGCCCGAGTTGTTGGGGGCGGGAAGAGCGAGGACCCATCTATGAGCGGGGGCGGGGCGAGTCCCAGCAACCAATCAAGTACCCATTTACACCGGTGCTGATCCCGCCCTCTCCTCCGCAGGTCCCTAAGCCTGGCCTATCGGAGGCGCGTCCCCTGCTCCTGTTCGCCGCTGCTCTGGCTGGTACCGCCGCCCTGGGCTGCACTGGGTTGGTGGCCTGCGCAGGCCATCCCGCCCGGGTCCGGCGCCGCCCAGGAGCCGTCTTCGTCCCCTGAACTTTAGAGCCCCGGCCCGTCCTCCACTCGGGCCCCGCTGGAGGGTTGGGTGACGCGCGCTCGGCCCAGAAGCCACTCACATCGCCTCCCGGCTCACACCGCTCCAATGTGCGCCTCCACCCCAGCTGCAGCCTTGTGATCCGGCCCGCCCCCTGGCGGCCGGGGAGGGAGGAGCCGGGCCCGAGGCCGGAGCGCGGGTCTAACTGGAGGCCTGTAACCCGAAGTGGTGCTGTGGGTGGAACGCGGACCACTTCCTCCAGCCTGGCTGAGGCCGCGACGTGGATCGGCACACTGCGATCGAGAGAAGGCAGCAGAGCCAGAGCTCAGCCATCTGTTTTTCACCCTCCACGCACCCCACCCACATCGGCTCGAAAACCACCAATCCTTGTGCATGAAGCCCTGCTCGCTCGTTCTCTGCGAGAGAATGTCTAGCGCGAGCCCCGCTGTTTTCGGGAACCGTTCGCTTGTATTAGCCCCGCTTTTTCGGGGCCTCCCGCACCCTCCTCACGTGCGCTGCTCTCGGAGCCTCTGCCGGCTCCTCCCGCCTCGGCGGTTTGGGTATTTATTGACCTGTCCCCCGACCAGCTGAAGGCTCCAGGACCCTAGCACCCTAATCCACGTTTTGGATGCACTGAAACCCCGACCTTCCTCGGTATTTATTGTCTCTCCCCACCTAGGAACCCCACCCCCGACCCTTGTGAATAAAAGGCTCCCTTGTCTGCCCCAAGCTCTGAACTCCGCGGTGTCTGCTGTTTGCGTTGCGGGAAAGAGGTTGCTCGGTGGGCCAATCAGAAGGCGAGCGGAAGTGGCCAATGGCCTGCCGGGGACTAGCCGAGGCGGACGAATCAGAAACGTGGGTGGACGTTCGGGGGCGTGGCCTCAGAACTTAACCAATAGGAAGAGGCAAACGGGCAACCCACCCTCAAGACACCGCCCGATGTCCAGCTGCGGCCCAGCTGTGCCACCGGCTCGCGGGGAAGAAGTGGGCAGCACCCACCGCGCGCGCGTCCATCCTCCTCCTACTGCGCCTGCGCGGGCCACGCGCATCCGTTCCAAGGACTTAACGCTCCAGAAAAGTTACAGCAAACTTTCTAGCTAGCCTGTTTCGCCCGCCCCTTCTCCGTGCCAGACCCGCCCCCCTGTGGAGCCGGGAATTCCGAGGGGCGGAGCGCAGGCCGAGATGGGGAGTGTGGGGGCATTCAGAGGACCCTGGAGACGAAGGCGTGCAGAAGCTCAGTCTTGGGGCGGAGGTGGCTTCGCGCCCTTAGCCCTCCCGGACGGCCCGTTACCTTCTCCGTTGTCCCGATGGGAAACTGAGGCCCTGAGCAAGAGGCACACGCGGGGGGAGGCAAAAAGAGCGGCCTGAGGCGGAGGGAAAACAAAGGGAGAATCACGGACAGACGAGGAGGGGAACGGGCACACACAGACATTGGGAGACCCAATCGGGGCGCTGGGCCAGGCACTGGGGGATTCGCAGGGTCGACAGGGGGAGAAGATCGGGAAGCGCGAACGGGGGGGCGGAGTGGGGGGACGGGCGGGGGAGGGGGCTGGGGAAAGCCCGAGGGAGGAGGAGAAGGAGGGAGGAACTTTCCAAAGTTGCAAAACATGGCTACCTTGCCTGCTGAGCCGAACGCGGGGCCGGCTGCAGGGGGGGAGGCGGTGGCCGCGGCGGCGACCGAAGAGGAGGAGGAGGAAGCGCGCCAGCTCCTGCAGACACTGCAGGCGGCCGAGGGTGAGGCGGCGGCGGCGGCCGGGGCCGGGGCGGGCGAAGCGGCGGCAGGAGCGGAGGGCCCGGGGTCCCCGGGCGTTCCCGGGTCGCCCCTCGAGGCCGCTGCCGAGCCGCCTACGGGCCTCCGCTTCTCGCCGGAGCAGGTGGCGTGCGTCTGCGAGGCGCTGCTACAGGCGGGCCACGCCGGCCGCTTGAGCCGCTTCCTGGGAGCACTGCCCCCGGCCGAGCGCCTACGTGGCAGCGACCCGGTGCTGCGCGCTCGGGCCTTGGTGGCCTTCCAGCGGGGCGAGTACGCCGAGCTCTACCGGCTGCTCGAGAGCCGCCCCTTCCCCGCTGCCCACCACGCCTTCCTGCAGGACCTCTACCTGCGCGCGCGCTACCACGAGGCCGAGCGGGCCCGGGGCCGCGCGCTGGGCGCAGTGGACAAGTACCGTCTGCGGAAGAAGTTCCCGCTGCCCAAGACCATCTGGGACGGCGAGGAGACCGTCTACTGCTTCAAGGAGCGCTCCCGCGCCGCGCTCAAGGCCTGCTACCGCGGCAACCGCTACCCCACGCCCGACGAGAAGCGCCGCCTGGCCACGCTGACCGGCCTCTCGCTCACGCAGGTCAGCAACTGGTTCAAGAACCGGCGACAGCGCGACCGGACCGGGGTCGGTGGCGGCGCGCCCTGCAAGAGGTGAGGGGACCCGGGCGGCGCAAGTCCGGCTTTCCCGGGAACGTGCCACCCACCAGCCCCCTCTCCCGAGCCCGCTGCCGGAGCCCGCGCCAAGTCCGCAGATGCCTCCCGCTCACACCCTCCGGCGCCCGCCAGGCGTGAGGAATAGTGAGGATGCCACGGGCACACGTCCCGGCCCTCTCCCCAACATCGCTGCTTCTCTCGCGGAGGCTGGGCGACCTCTTTCCTCCGCTCCACTCAGGACCCCATCCTAGATCCCCATCCGTGTGGGTGGCTAGACTGGGGAGACAGGGAGAAAAGGGGGCTACGGGGAAAGAGGGAGGGGCCTTTGTTCCCGCACCCGGCGTCGGGGCTTCTTTCTGGCCGCTGCGCTGCCCGGTCCTTCCCCGCCCCCGCCCCCCCTCGGGGCCCAAACGGCGTGGTCCGTCGTCTGTCTTTGTTGTGAAACGTGAACCTTCCCCAGCTCCGGTTTCCCTGTAACCCAAGCCCTTCCCCTCCCACCCAGCACGCCAGCCTCTCCCGCCCTTCCCTGACGCCCTGGGAGGGCACCGGGAACTGAGCTGGCCGCCACCTCCCGGCTCTCCGCCGCCTCCAGGCTGCTTTCAGCCCGACCCGAGACCGGGAGCCTGGATGCCCCGGCCTCCTCACTCTGGCTTGGGACAGCTTCAGCTTTTATGCAGTGATGTCCACGCAGGGCTTGCAGAGGGTCCTTAGGTGGTCTGAGAGAGGAGGCTTCATACTCCCCCGCCCGCATCCCCCCGTTGTCCCCAAAAGTTTGGGCCGGGGAAAGAGGGGGAGGCTCCTGCAGCTCTGTGCAGGAAGCTGGCTGGCCAGTGGGGAAACAGCATTCAGGGCCACAACTCACAATCCTTTCTCTGAACAGCGAGTCTGATGGGAACCCCACTACTGAGGATGAGTCCAGCCGCAGTCCTGAGGACCTGGAGAGGGGGGTGGCTCCAGCGGCCACGGAGGCCCCTGCCCAGGGCTCCATATTCCTGGCGGGGGCCGCCCCTCCTGCGCCATGCCCTGCCTCTTCCTCCATCCTGGTGAACGGGAGTTTCCTGGCTGCCAGCAGCTCACCAGCGGTGCTTCTCAATGGGAGCCCTGTCATCATCAACAGCCTGGCCCTGGGTGAAGCCTCCAGCCTGGGCCCCCTGCTGCTCACAGGGGGTGGGGGCGCCCCACCACCACAGCCTAGTCCCCCGGGGCCCAGCGAGGGCAAGACCTCCTTGGTCCTGGACCCTCAGACCGGGGAGGTTCGACTGGAGGAGGCTCAGCCTGAGGCCCCAGAGACCAAGCCCCAGGTGGCTGCTCTGGGAACACCTGGAGAGGAGGTGCCAGTGCCTCTGCCCCAAGTGGTGCCTGGGCCCCCGCCGGCTGCTGCCTTTCCTCTGCCCCCAGGACCCGTGGCTTCTGTGGCTGCTCCACAAGTGGTGCCCCTTTCCCCACCCCCTGGGTACCCTGCAGGCCTGGGCCCCACCTCCCCGCTATTGAATCTGCCCCAGGTGGTGCCCACCTCACAGGTGGTGACTCTACCACAAGCTGTGGGGCCACTGCAGCTATTGGCAGCTGGGCCAGGCAGCCCCGTGAAGGTGGCAGCTACCGCGGGCCCTACTAATGTGCACCTGATAAACTCCGGGGTGGGCGTGACCGCCCTGCAGCTGCCTCCGGCCACTGCCCCAGGTACCCCCTTCTGCCTCCGTCCAGCCTGGGTGGGGGTAGTTATCAGGGAGGGAGAGTGCTGTTGGTGGGCTTGGGTCGGGGGTAGCTTATCCCTGCTATGTCCCAGAACCCCCCTGTGCCGGGTTGTGCGGAGGCTCAAACCACCCAGACTTAGTCCCGCTCTGAGGGGGGTGGGTTTGCCTCTGGCTAATCTTCCTCTTGCCTCCCAGCAGCTTAACTGCCACCTCTGCTCCCAGCCAGCAGCCCCCTCTAACCCTGTGCCCTGACGTCTCTCCCCACAGGAAACTTCCTCCTGGCCAACCCCGTGTCTGGCAGCCCCATCGTGACAGGTGTGGCCGTGCAGCAGGGCAAGATCATCCTCACGGCCACCTTCCCCACCAGCATGCTGGTCTCCCAGGTCCTGCCGCCTGCCCCCAGCCTGGCCCTGCCCCTGAAGCCAGACACGGCCATCTCGGTGCCCGAAGGAGCCCTTCCTGTGGCCCCCAGCCCTACTCTCCCAGAGGCCCACGCCCTCGGCGCACTTTCTGCCCAGCAGCTGTCACAGCCACCACCTGCCCCTGCCGCCACCATTGCTGCCAGCCTGCCCTTCTCCCCAGACTCCTCCTGCCTCCTGGCTGGCTTCCCTGCGCCCCCACCTGAGGGCCTCATGCTGTCACCTGCAGCCGTGCCCATCTGGCCATCGGGACTGGAACTGAGCACAGGCACAGAGGGGCTGCTAGAAGCGGAGAAGGGGCTGGGGACCCAGGCCCCTCACACTGTGCTGAGGCTTCCAGACCCTGACCCTGAGGGGCTGCTCCTGGGGGCCACAGCAGGGGGCGAGGTGGAGGAGGGGCTGGAAGCTGAGACCAAGGTCCTGACCCAGCTACAGTCAGTGCCTGTGGAAGAGCCCTTGGAACTGTGACCCCACCAGGCCTCATCGCCTCTCCTGACAATGGTGCTTGAGATCCAGGACAGCTGGGAGAAGGGAACCTTTCAGAAACAGTTGTTGATCTGAGGATTCCACATACACTACACCCTGCCCCCGGCTGCTTAACCTCCAAGCCCTGGATGTGCGGGGCTCACCCCTGTCCAAGGGCACCGTCCCTCTGGATGGGAAGCCTCCTCTGTTACAGCCCTCTCCTTATTCTGCCCCATATACATGGGGAGATCTGGGGGGTCCTGACTTGGGGGCTCTGCCCCCCTTGACCTGGTACGAGCTGTGAGCTGAAAACCCTGCAAAATGGCTGGACATCCAACCCCCTTGAGCCCTCTCCCTATCACTCCCTAAAACACTATTAATAGCTCCATTGACCTCCAGAGTTCTCAGAACTGCTTGGAATCTGAGGGTGGAGCAGTCCTATGCCCAGGGACTGACAGCCTCCCAGCTGGGCTCTTCCAGCTGCAACACAATGCAGGTGTGGGGAGGCCTGGGCGAGGATTCCCCTCTGACAGCCCTCATTATCACGTCCAGCCCCAGACCAAAGATCCCCTCACCCGAGGGGCAACCTTGACCCCCGTGTCTAGTTTGTATCCTAAATCTTTATTTTTCTAGGACATGTTATGCCTACATTTCAGTTAAAATAAAGTTAACAGGATAACTAAAAGCTTCAGGAGTGTGGGTTACTTTCCAAACAACTTTCCTAAAGAAAAGCTGAACCACACGAAGCCCAATGTGAGATTCTGGCTTTCTGCTCCCAGCACCCTGAGGGGCTGGGGTGGAAACCATGTTTGTGGTGCAGAGAGTGTGATTTCTTTCAAAAGGCAGGGGACCCTGGGCCCCCAGATCCAGGTGGAAGGAGCACCCCCAGGGCTGCGGGAGCAGGCGACCAAGGCAGCCTGCCCAGTCTCCCTTGCTGGTAACAAGGGTTCCACTTTATTTTGTTGGCAACAATAAATAACCTATAAATAGAACAGGGGAGGGAGGAGTAGGATAAGGTGAGAATGAACAGGGTTGAAACCATTTGATTCTGGGGTGGACAAAGGCAGGTTAGAGGGGAGCCCCATCTCCTTAACTTCTCCCTGCATTTCATGCAGCGCTTCCTTCCCCGGGGAAGAAAGGAGCTGTGAGAAGGGCAGAGTTCAGCTGCCCACATACATGGCAAACACACAAAGCAGAGGGTCAACGAATCCACCCCTCCCAGCCCGAGGGAACTGGCCAAGGAGACCTGCCTAGCAGGGCTGAGGCCCAGGAGGGGGCAACCTCTTCCTCACTGGCTCCAGGGTTCAAACGAGCTGTGGAGCTGCAAGGTGGTGAGGGAGGAGAGGTGCAGTGGTCACCCTCTCATCTGTGGCCAGGAGGCAGCTGAGAGGCGGGCTGTGAGGAACAGCGGGCCCTGTCCGCCAGCAGCTGGTAGAAAGGCTTGGGGATCCCCCAGTCCTCGTCCTCGCTGCTGGAGCTTTCCTGCTTCACATTCCGATTGTGCTGGCGGCTGAACCTTCGAGCTTTGATGCTGGGGGGAGAGGCAGTGGGATGGGCGGTCCCTCACTGGCCACCCGGGCCCTGCCTCACCACTGGTGCTCTGGCCCTGCAGCGGCCAGGCCTGAGCTGAAAGGGAGGCCAGGGCTTTACCTGGTCCCACGGAGCGGGCGAACCTCTGGGCCCGGCTTATACGATAGGACTCCACCCGGGGCTCTTTGCTGAAGCCCCACACTCCTGTTACAATCTCTGCACACTGAGGGCCAACTGAGAAACAGGCAGGTGGCTGCTCCGAGGTGAAGAGGAGAGAGAGGGAGGAGGCCAAGTGAAAGGGAAGACCCAGTTTCCTGCTCTGAGAAATGCCTTGCGGCAGAGAGGGCAAAAGAAACTTAGGGCAGCAGGGGCCAATTCCAAATTAAGGTACTCGCTCTTCTAAGCTCCAAGGTAGAGCGCCTTTCTATCTCTGTCACCCCCAAATATTTCATAAAAGTTTGCAACACCCAAACCTCCCACCCCAGGAAACTCCCAGCCTGTTTCCAGTCTCCCGAAGCTCAAGGCTCTGACAGCCGGCGCAGGGCTGAGGAGTGGAGGCCCCCCGCACCAGCAGGCCGCTGGGCTGCTCACCTGTATGGTCTGCGCTCCTGCTCTGTCATCTCCCGCCAGAGCTGGGCCAGCTGTTTGGTGGCGGTTGTGGACGCAGTCCCCGGGCAGGCTCTGGGACAGGAGGGAGGCGGTAAGGTAAGGAGAGGCCTGCTTGGGCAAAGACCCAGGTCTGACCTGACCCTTGCCCTCTCAGAGCCTCAGCTTTCCCTTTGAGGACTCAGCTCTTTCCCTCCTGTGTTAGATATCTCGAAAGACCCCCATTACACACCCTGGAGCTGAGGCATCAAAAAGGGGGAGGTTGCCGAAACCGGTTTGGCTCAGTGGATAGAGCGTCGGCCTGCGGACTGAGAGGTCCCGGGTTCGGTTCCGGTCAAGGGCATGTACCTGGGTTGCGGGCACATTCCCAGTGGGAGATGTGCAGGAGGCAGCTGATCGATGTTTCTCTCCCATCGATGTTTCTAACTCTCTATCTCTCTCCCTTTCTCTCTGTAAAAAATCAATAAAATATATTTAAAAAAAAAAAAAAAAAAAAAAAAAAAAAAAAAAAGGGGGAGGCTGACTAAATGGTTGTTGGGAAGACGCCACCCGTATCCACTGCTCCCAATATCAGCCCCTGGATCTTCCCATAAGGCTACCAGCTCTTCTCCCTTGTGGCTTGGGGGGCCTCCCATCCCCCGGCTTCAGGCTGGCAACGATGGGTTCTGGGTTGGGCTCCTGATCTACCAAGTCGGACCCAAGAACTTTTTCTTGCAACCTTAGGAATGAGGAGCTCTCCTCCCACAAGGTTGCTAGGATGGGGGCCAGGACATGAGCCTGACCTTCCAGGAGTGACCTTGCCCAGCCGGCCCCACCTGCCTGAGGCTGAAGCCCACCACGAGAGGGACAAGGACTCCAGACAGCATCCTGTGAGCGCTTGGGCCCGCATCTGAACCTAATCTACCCCTGTCTTTTTTCAGGTTATATAAGCTATCAATGTCCTATTTTTCTTAAGTCTGAGGTGGGTTTCTCTGCTTACAATGGACAGGCCCTGACCAATGCAGTGGGGCCAGGTGAGATGCTGGGGGAACATGTGGTTGAGGACAGGGCCAACGGGTCAGCCAGCAGCAGGCAACATGCTCTGGGAGATGGGCAGCCAAAGAGGACCCCCACCCACCGGATGTACTGCTTCCGGTTCATCCTACAGAACATGATGAAGCCATTGACACACTTTTTCTTCGGCTGAGTGGGGCAGGAGTCTTTCTTGTTCGTGAGTGTCATGGGGCCCCCGTCTGCCTGGCCCCTCCTGCTCTTCCTCCTGGCTGAGGGCAAGGTGGAGGCCCGCCGGGTGGGGGTCCATGTGTAGTCTCCATCCTCATCGCTCGAGAACTTCAGGTCCTCAGGGTTGGCCTGAGCCTCCTGGGTGGGGGCAGAGAGATGAGAGCTGGCAGGAGAGGCAGGGCCCACCTCAATGGCTGTCCCCCTCACCTGCTGCGTCCACACCAGCTCTGTGTCCATGTCGGTGTCCATGCCCTCAGAGCTGGGGATGGACGATGCCTGGCTGTCCTCACTCAGCGAGAGGTGGCCCAGTGACACTGAGGACAGGCACAGGCTGTGGGAGTCAGAAAGGTCTTCAGGGGCCTCAGGGGGTGTGTCCTGGGAGGGGATGTGAGCAGACACTGGTGCCCCTTCATGCCCCAACTCACTGCTCTCCTAGGAAATGAGCACGAGAAACGTCTCAGATTCAAGACAACCTCATCCAAACACCCCCTGGACATTCAAACAAATGTTCCCAAGTTCCCATAGGGGTCAGAGAGGGACTCTATGAGGCTGAGTTCTTCTGCCTCCTGTTTTTGGGGCAATATCTCTCAATCCCATCAGTTTACCACCTCACCTGGTAGCCATGATGTCCTGGGCAAGTCTTAACTTCTCTAAGCGTCAATTTCACCTACAGAATAGTGCTCACTACACGCCTTGCAGGCCGAGAAGCACCTCGCACAGTGCCAGGCACTTACTAAAGGCTCCACTAAGGGCATCTGTTTTCCTACTGCTGCCCATTCAACTACTCATTGAGGCAGTGCCCCACCCACACACATTGGAGGAAGAATGGTTTGGGGACCAGGGCTAGGGTTGCCCCTTTGTCAGATGGATAGAGGGGATGGATGATGAATTGAGCAGGTGAGTGATTCCTGGAGCAGACAGTGGCCACAGAGGTCAGTGTGGGGGTTTTGGAGGGAGCTCTTTCCAATTGAGGATTCCTGAGGTTGCTCATCTATTTTCTGTCAAATGGGGTCCCAGAGACGCTGGTCTCATAGAGCAGTTGTAATATTATGTGGGGTCTTTCATGGGCACCTAGCAGTTTTTAAATATATATATATTAGGGAGAGGGATAGATAGAAACATCAATTGTGAGAGAGAATCATTGATTGGCTGCCTCCTGCATGCCCCCTACTGGGGACCAGCTGGCAACCTGAGCATGTGCCCTGACCAGGAATTGAAACGCAACCTCCTGGTTCGTGGGCTGATGGTCAACCATTGAGCCACACCAGCCAGGCCCTGACAGCCTTTTAGCTTTCATCCCTTTTGTCTAGTTCATTCCAAGTGCCCAGCACAGAGTGGGCGCCTGGTGGCCAATAGTAAGCATTCAAAGGATGAGCAGATGAGTCTCTGGAAATGTTGAGGGGATGGATGAGTGAATCGAGCTGGTGAGTGACTCATGGAAAGCAGAATGACCGTTCCTGTGGATGGAGGGTGGAGAGATGCCTACCTTCTTCGGTGGTACTTCCAGCACGCAAGCAGAAGGTGAAGACACGGGATCTAAGAAAACTTCTTCAAAGAGAGCTGTCCGGGAGGGAAGGCAGAGGTTGGCTAGGATGAAAATGGCTCCCTCACGGCACCAGGGCTCTGTGCCACTCTCCAGGTTTCTGGATCTCCTCCGCCATATTCAAATCTAGCTCCCAGGCCAGCTCCCCTGGGCCACCTCTACCCTAGGCAGAGCGAGTTGGTCCCTGCTGCAGGCTTCTGGAGCCTTCCACTCCCCATGCTGGCCTGGGGCTCCCCCACACACCCACTAGGCTATGGGCTCTTAGAGACAGGGCCCGGACAGCATACACCCCTGGGCATCCAGCACTGCCCAGCACAAGGCTGCACACTCACTTGGTGGGCATCACCGTGTGTTTTCTGAACGAACCAAGGACCAGGTCCAGCTCTGCATGCTCACCTTGGGTCAGGTACTCGCTGCCATCCTCTAAGACCTGTTCTGACAGCAGTTTCCCTGGGGAGCTGAAGAGGGAAGGACTGAGACCTAGAATCTCGCTCGGTTGGCCCATCACACTCCAGTTGTCAATGTGGGGAGGCTCCAAGGCCAGTGGGCTTCCTGAAAAGGAAACATCAAGCTTGGGGTGTGGTCACAGACTGCCCTCTGCCCCTGCTGGCTTTGAGGAGACGGTGCCAGACACTGGGGAAAGATGACTGTCAACTGCTCCTTTTCAGTGCTTGGTAGAGGAAATTAAGAGACACAATGCCTGCCGAAACCGGTTTGGCTCAGTGGATAGAGCGTCGGCCTGCGGACTGAAAGGTCCCAGGTTCGATTCCGGTCAAGGGCATGTACCTGGGTTGCGGGCACATCCCCAGTAGGAGATGTGCAGGAGGCAGCTGATCGATGTTTCTCTCTCATCGATGTTTCTAACTCTCTATCTCTCTCCCTTCCTCTCTGTAGAAAATAAAAAAAAAAGAGGCACAATGCCTGTCATTATGCCAGGGATGGCAAAAAAAAAAAAAACCACACCCAAAAAACTATAATAATAAAAGCATAATGTGCTAATTAGACCAGAAATTCTTCCAGATGTCCTTCTGGATGACTTTCTAGATGAAGCCGGGGCTGTGAGGGAAGCCTGGGTCCCGGGTCCCAGAGGGAAGCCAGTGCCAGCAGCCGGGGAAAAGAAAGCCTACTCTTGCACGAATTTTGTGCATCGGGCCTCTAGTCAGTATCTTTTTTTTTTTTTTTTTTAATATATTTTATTGATTTTCTACAGAGAGGAAGAGAGAGAGATAGAGAGCCAGAAACATCGATGAGAGAGAAACATCGATCAGCCGCCTCCCGCACATCCCCCACTGGGGAAGCACCCGCAACCCAGGCACACGCCCCTGACCAGAACCGAATCCGGGACCCCTCAGTCCACAGGCCGACGCTCCATCCACTGAGCCAAACCGGTTTCGGCCAGTATCTTTCTATCAGGTGTCAGATCTGATAGAATGATTGTAGCTACCTGGAGCTGTATGTTAAGAAAGATTCTGAGGTACTGTCTGGGATCACCAGAAACAGTGATGCTTGATTAACAATATCTGCCATGACAACCAATGGCTAGTGACTTGCCATCCCTGTGTTTAGCAGACATCTATTCACCTTCCCACGTTCCCCCCTTCTACGGAAATTCTCAGAAGGAAGATACCAGCCTACAAGGAAGAGAGACAGAGTTTCAGTCACCATGAGGGCTGCCCTCTGGGGTCCAGGCAGGAAGCCAAGGGTCAGTGTCTGGGGCCTCCTTGTCCATCTCCTCACTGGAATCGTAGAACACCAGCTGGCACCTGCAAGAGGTGGAATTCGAGAGGCAGAGCCGGAGCCCTAGGCTGGGAATTGCTGTGCCCCTGAGTGAGCTATCTCCCCGTTGGGTGACTCAGTGTTGCCCACTGTGAGGTAAGACAGGGATCACTCCATGCTGGCTGCTGGGGGAGAGCTGGGGGCAGGAAGCTTAGTCAGCTTGAGGTGCTGCCCTCATAGAGCTTCAAGGCTTGTGAGGAGAGAGCTGTAACCAGGCACTGACCACACAGTTATGGGGGTGCGGGGAGGTCAGACAGGTGGGCAGGGGGGGAGGAAGGTAGCGCTGAGCGTGGTCTGAAGGAGGTAGTTTTCCAAGTAGATGAGCGGACCAGGCTTGCTGGGAAGAGGGATCAGAGTATGAAGAGCCCAGAGGGGGCAAGGGCATGGCTCCCGTGGGGAGTGGCGAGTATTTGCAAGTGTTAAGGGTAAGTTTCATGGGTGAGGGGCAGGAGAGGGTGCTGGCAAGGTGAGCTGAAGCCAGAGAAGTTCTCAAATGCCAATGAAGATATTTGGGCTCTGAGGGAGGGCTTTAAGCCATGAACTGATATGGTCAAAGTCTGTGTGACTAGTAAGGGTGGCTTAGAAGGGTGAGACGGGAGACAGGGATACCGGTGAGAGGCTGGGGCCCATCTCTCCTTCGAGCTTATGATGCCTGCAGAAATCTAGGCTCACAGCAGTGCTCATGCCACAGACACCATCACATGTAAATCAACCTCATTTCTCACTGCCCCTCAGCCATTCCAGACCAAACACCTCAGTCTCCCCCACTCAGAGCCCTTGGCATTTCCTTACCTGGGATAGGGCTGTGTTCTGTAGAGAAAATAGGGCTTCTCGGCCCCGTGCTGGGCCCCAAAGGCAGGGTAAAGCCCATCATCCTGGACATTGTTTTTGCCTAAGGAGACAATTTAGGGTGATCACTCCTCTGCCCGGGACTCACAGATGCAGGGATGAAGAGGTGCCAGGGTCTGCCACAGCCTCTCCCTCCCCCATCCTAGGCAAAACCTCAAGCTTTGGGACCTCTGCATGAGGCTCAGGGGCCACCCAAATCAGCACTAGGAATTCCACTCCTTTATCAGAAGCTGTAAGGAAGATAAAATCTTTAAGTGGAAAATGATGATGAAGATGATAATAGCAAACAAGAACAGAGTGCTTACCATGGCCAGCACAGTTGTAAGCATGCTACATACTAGTCACTGACCCTTTGTGAAAGAGTACCATTATTACCCCATTTTACAGTTAAGTAAACTGAGGCATCGAGCTGTGAAGTAACTTGTCCAAAGCCACATAACTAGCTGAATTGGGAAGCCCTCCCTCCCCAGGTGGGTCAGGCGCCTCCTCTGGGTCCCTCACGCTCCCTGGACAACCCCAGGAAGTTGGGACCACTCTGGAAATCAGTGATAGTGTGTGACTCCTTCACTGGACTGTCCCCAGCACCCAGCACATGGCCTGGCCGAGGCAATGCTTAGAGAGTCAGGGCTGAATGAACAGGTGGATAGAGGATAGAATGACTCAGGCCATGTCTTCCCTTGCCCACTTTCTCGCCTGGCTCTCTGCTGAGGGAGCCATCACACCTTTTGAAGCTGGTACAGGGACAGGGAGTCCCTACAGTTCTGCCACTCGCAGCCCTCACACAGGGTGGCACTGACTCTGTCCCGCCCTTACACCTACAGCAGAGCCTGAAGGGAAAAGAAAACTGGGAAAGAGACTATAGCTGTGTGAGGTGAGAGACAGTGTCTCTCTTGTCCACCGTTGAAGTCCCAGCTAACCAGGACTGTGCGTGGATGTTGCGGATGCCTAATAAGGGGTGTATAAATGACTGGCTAAATTAATGGTGAGGGAAGATCAGCAGTAACGCTGTTCTTAGCCACATCCAGCAATGTCAGCCAGGATCTTCCTCCATTTCTGTCACCTTAAGGCAAAGACAATGCAGCATAGCCCTAACCGGTTTGGCTCAGTAGATAGAGCGTCGGCCTGCGGACTGAATGGTCCCAGGTTCGATTCCGGCCAAGGGCATGTACCTTGGTTGCGGGCACATCCCCAGTAGGGGGCGTGCAGGAGGCAGCTGATGGATGCTTCTCTCTCATTGATGTTTCTAACTCTCTATCCCTCTCCCTTCCTCTCTGTAAAAAATCAATAAAACATATATTTTTTTAAAAAGACAGTGCAGCATCTTGGAGGAGTGCTGGTCCCCTCCACGTTTCCTCCCTTCTGGTCTGGGGATGGGGTCACCTGCTTCTTGGGCTTGACAGGGCCAGATAGCAACAAGGGTTCTGGGCCCGGGTCTGGCGTCTGGGACAGCAAAGCGATGGCATCAGACGGGGCTGGGGCCTTGTCACTAGAAGATGGCTCAGGTGGGGGGGTCTTCTTTGCTCTGGGCCCAGACACCTGTTTGAAAGCTTTGCCTGGCCTAGTCACTCATCAGTGTTTCCTGGATAAGCCTGGATCCTTAGCTACGGGTCACAGTCTGACACGCCCTTCCCCTACTTACAGGCTAGAACAGTGATGGTGAACCTATGAGCGTGTCAGAGGTGACATGCGAACTCATTTTTTTGGTTGATTTTTCTTTGTTAAATGGCATTTAAATATATAAAATAAATATCAAAAATATAAATCTTTGTTTTACTATGGTTGCAAATATCAAAAAATTTCTATATGTGACACGGCACCAGAGTTAAGTTAGGGTTTTTCAAAATGCTGACACGCCGAGCTCAAAAGGTTCGCCATCCCTGGGCTAGAACCACCTTGCCAGCTCTGAAAAAATACTGAAGCCCAGCGTGCACCTCAGACCACTGAGACCGGCCTTCTGGGTGTGAGACACAGGCACGGGCACTTTTTAAGGCGCCTGGATGATTCAGATGTGCAGCCAGGGCTGGAAATCATTGACTGGGTCCAACTCCCATTTTAAAGACATGGACACGGAGGCCCCCGAAAGGGAGAGGACGTGTAGTGAGCTATAGCAAGGCTGAGGCTGGACCCAGGACACTGGTCTTTCACTCGCAGGTCTTTCCTCCCTGGTGTCCATGCTCCCTGCTGCTCTGGCCGGGGATGGGTTACCGGCCATAAAGACAATAAATGCCGACAGTAGCTTCCCTTCACTGGGAACCGACCATATGCCTCTCCACTTAAGCATTGCTTGAGTGGTACGTTTTCAGGCTCCTCATCCTCAAGACCTCCCTGTGGCAGGGACTGCAATTTCCACATGAGGAGGATGAGGCTCAGAGGACAGTGCACCCCTGGTCTCAGCTAGTAACACAAAGAGCCAGAAAATGAACCCAGACGTGTCTGACTCTAAAGCCTCCTTAGGGGCTCAGGATTGCTGACTGGGCCTCCCAGGGGGGTGATGACCCTGGAGAAGGAGCCCCGCTCCCATCTGACCCCAACTTCCTGCCTGCCTCCACTGACAGCCTGTACCTGACGCTTGGGTCAGCTTCTTCTTCCTGGGTTTCCGACAGGCTTCCCAAAGGTAGGACTGACAGAAGTGCGGGCAGCTGGATGGGGTGAAGTGTCTCTGCCTTGCTGAGCCCACAGCGGAGTTCTGGCCCAGCCCTGCACAGGACAAAGAAGGAGAGGTCGCCGAAACCGGTTTGGCTCAGTGGATAGAGCGTCGGCTTGCAGACTGAAAGGTCCCAGGTTCGATTCCGGTCAAGGGCATGTATCTGGGTTGCGGGCACATCCCCAGTGGGAGATGTGCAGGAGGCAGCTGATGGATGTTTCTCTCTCATCGATGTTTCTAACTCTCTATCTCTCTCCCTTCCTCTCTGTAAAAAATCAATAAAATATATTTAAAAAAAAAAAAAAAAAAAAAAAGGAGAGGTCATGCCCTCCCAAATCCTCCCTCCCAGACAATGCCGCCCAATGCGGGTAGGGTGTGGGGTGGTCCACCGCAGTCCATGGAGGAGATCAGACTTGTCTGAGGTTGCACAGTCAGGCGCCAAAGGTGCAGGGTGAACACTGGGGCTTCCCCAGGCCATTCTGGGCCTTGGCTGACAGGGAAGACAGTCTCAGTGCTTCCCAAATTTGCCCCCATATTTCCCACCCCAAACCAATTCCTCCTCCTGCCTTCCTCAAGACAGTGAGGGTTCCACCACCCATCCTGGGTCACCAGGTTCTCTCCCTGAGGCCCTCAATTCTTCCTCATTAACATCTCCCAAATGTACCCTCTTCTGCCTACACTCAGCTACCGTGCCAGATGGGGCCGCATTGTCTCCTGACTGGCCCACCCCGAAAGTTTGTTCACTGATCTCCCGGACTCCAGTTTCTCACTTAATAACCAATCCTCCACACTAGATGTTAGGGACCTCTTTCTAAAAAAACCCTGCAGCCCAGCCGAGTGTGGCTCAGCAGTTGAGCATCAACCCAGGTACCAAGAGGTCACTGGTTCAATTCCTGGTCAGGGTACATGCCCAGGTTTCAGGCTCAATCCCCAGTATGGGGCATGCAGGAGGCAGCCAATCAATGATTCTCTCTCATCATTGATGTTTCTATCTCTCTCTTCCTTTCCCTTCCTCTCTGAAATCAATAAAAATATAATTTAAAATATGTCAAAGATCTTCACAGAGATCATTTAAAAATAATAATTTTAAAAACCCCTGCAAAAACCTGATCATGGCTTGCCCTGGCTGAAAATCCTTCAGTAAGTCTCATCTTCATCTCCCTCCTCAGGGCTCGAAGCCCTTCAGGATCTCGTCTCTTCCTCATTTCCTACCCTTCTTGCCTGTGTATGTTTTACACCAGTAATGATAGCACCCAGCACATACAGCACTGGATGACTGGCGTGTTCTAGGCATTGTGCTACAATTCTCTCTACTTGTATCAACTCATTTAATCTTCACGACAAACACAGGAGGGAAGTATTAGTCTTAGTCCCGTTCTGCAGATGAGGAAACAGAAGCACAGAGAGGTTATGGTAACAAGACGTGTATCTGAGTCAGGATCTGGCTCAAGAGCCTGCACTTGTCCTTTCGATGCTACGTGGCCCCTCCAACCACACCCATCTGCTTGCCTGTCCCCAGACATTCCACACATGTCTTCTCATGCCTGCACGCTCCGGCTCCGATTGTTTCTTCCACTTGGCAGGGCTCCCCCTTCTACTGTCCTCCAAGGCCCAGCTCCAAGGCCCCTCCCCCCACAGTCTTCCCAGACACCCTCTTCTGACTTTGCCCCTGTGCGAGGCTGTGTGATCCTGGCGGGCCTGGAATGGTTGAAGTCACTCAGGGTCCCTGACAGCAGGACAATACTTATGGCGCAGGCCCTGGGAAACGGACTTACCCCCAGCTCCGCCTTCCCCATTGGCGGTGTGGAATTGGAGCAAGGCCTTGGCCACATCGATGTTTCTCTGGAGGTACTGAATGTAGTGCAGGATGTGCTCCAGAATCTCCTTCTGCCCATAAAAGAAAGACAGGGTTATGCACAAGATGGGGGCCCGAGACAACGAGAGGCTGCCAGAGACCAGAGGCAGGAAGGCTCCAGGACCCCATTCCCTGCCCCAACAATTCCTCCATTAACAGATATGTTCCTATTTTGCTCTCTAGTTCTCATTGTGGCCCAGCAAGGTAGCGTTACAAGTAGGGAAATTGAGGCTCAGAGTGTAATGGCATTTGCTAAGGTTACAGAGAGGACATGGCCAAGCTGGGATCTAAACTCAGGTCCAGTTTTTCGGCACACTGTTCAGCTTCCCAGCCCTGGTCCTTTGCACATGCTGTATTGTCTTTCTGCAAAGTCTTCCTCTTCTTCTCACACACTCCCTCTCCTGGCATTTCCTTTGAGCTTCCAGAAGCTTTCCCTCCTTCCCGACCCCTCTCGCCCAGGCTGAGTCAGATGTCCCTCCTAGGCACTCTTGTAACACCCTGGCCTGATCCCACCAATGCACTTGCCACACTGTTTTATAATTATCTGTTCACACATCATTCCTTTCCACTGACCTTGGATTGGCTGAGGGTAGAGACTATAACTAGTTGATTTCTATATTTCAAGCACACAGAACCCAGAGGTGGCTTAGCCAATGACTGCTAAAGTAGTGGATCTTCCCCACAGCACCAAGGGCGAAGACTCCTCCCACCAAGCATCACCTGTCCAGCCACCAAACACTGATTGGTATTGGTATTGGAGCTACTAAGCTAAGAAAGACTACTCCTGCCCTAGCCGGTTTGTCTCAGTGGATAGAGTGTCAGCCTGCAGACCAAAGGGTACTGGGTTCAATTCCAGTCAAGGGCACTTACCTTGGTTGCAGGCTCCTCCCCTGGTCAGGGCACGTGCAGGAGGCAACCAATTGATGTGTTTCTCTCAAATCGATGTTTCTCTCTATCTTTCCCTCTCTCTTCCACTCTCCCTAAAAATCAGTGGAAAAATATCCTCAGGTGAGGATTAACAAAACAAACAAAAAAAGACTACTCCCCACTAAGGGCCAAGTATGTAAGGATGACCTAGACATACTTTTGTTTGCCTTCATGGAACTTACCATATAGTGAGGCAGCAGACTTAATAAACTCATAAATCATACAAAATTATCATTAAGCATTATGAATAAAAGAGTACAACAAGGGATTCTGCAACTAAACTTAGATGTCCAGAAAGTCCCCTTGGATCCAGCAGCATTTAAATTGAGACCTGAATAATGAAAGGAGTTAGCCTGAAAACAATCAGTAATGTGCTGAAGGCTTAGGTGGCTAGAGGAAGAAGCTACAGCATCATACGGGGCAGGGAGCGCTTAATCAGCCAGAATGGTGAATTAGGATGTCACAGATCTAAGCTGCAGCCCGTCTCCAACGCAGGAGAGGCCACACATTATTGCCCCCATTAGTTCACCGAGCAGCGGACTGAGCAGGTCCCATGGCCCTGATGAACTGTGATGCACTTTAAGCAGACTGGTCCAGTGGGAAGCTGGGAACTGACAGGAACTCAGGTTGTATGTGGAGCAGGGTCCCAGGACTGAACTTAAGGAAGGATGAAGATGGGGGAGAAGGGATTGTTAAGATAGTAGAAAATCAATGGTAAAGAAAGTAGGCTGAGGCCTGGGGAGAATTCCATGAGGAGATGTGACCATCTGGTCAGTGATATAATTATGCCTGTCCTCTGATTATAAGGTCATTCCTCCAGAGCAGGGACTGTGTCCCAGACATCTCTGCCCTTCCTGCCAAGAGCTTAGGACAGCATCTGTGTACCAAATACTCCAATGATTGACGACAGAGGATAAAACCCCGCCAGTATTTTTGAGCACCGTGGTGGTCTGTGTAATGCCTCTCCCCAAAACATCCATGTCCTCGCCCCCAGAACCTGTAATTATGTTGCCTTATATGACTAAGGGGACTTTGCAGATGTGCTGGATGTGACTGAATAAGGACCTTCAGATGGGGAGGTTATTCTGGATCATCTCAGTGGGCCCACTGTAATCACAGGGGTTTCTGATAAGCTGGAGGCAGGAGGGTCAAAGGCAGAGAAGGTGAATGACAACGGAAGCAAAGAGAGAGAAGATGAGATTTGAAAATGCTACTCTTCTGGCTTTGAAGGGGCCCTGAGCCAGGGAACATAGGTGACCTCTAGAAGTTGGCAAAGGAAAGAAAACACATTCTCCCTGGAGCCTCCAAGAGGAACCAAGTCTGCTGACACCCTGACTTTAGACCAGTGAGACTAATTTTGGATTTCTGACCTCCAGAACTGAAGGAGAATAAATTTGTGTTGGTTTAAATGCTAAATTTTTTTAAAAATATATTTTATTGATTTTTTACAGAGAGGAAGGGAGAGAGATAGAGAATTAGAAACATCGATGGGAGAGAAACACCAATCAGCTGCCTCCTGCACATCTCCCACTGGGGATGTGCCCACAACCCAGGTACATGCCCTCGACCGGAATCGAACCTGGGACCCCTCAGTCCGCAGGCCGACGCTCTATCCACTGAGCCAAACCGGTTTCGGCTTAAATGCTAAATTTGGGGTAATTTGTTACAGTAGCAACAAGAAACTAATATAAGGCCCTAGCCATCTTGGCTCAGTGGCTAGAGCGTCGACCTGCGGACCAAAGGGTCCTGGGTTCGATTCTGGTCAAGGGCACGTACCTGGGTTGCAGGCTCCTCCCTGGCCTGGGCCCTGGTCAGGACACATGCAGGGGGCAACCAATCTATGTGTTTCTTTCACATAGATATTTCTCTCTGTCTTTCCCTCTCTATTCCACTCTCTCTAAAAGATCAATGGAAAAATATCCTCGGGTGAGGATTAACAACAAAAATAATAAAAAAATAATATAATATAAGCACCCATGATGGAGAGATATTAAGGGGGAGAATCAACATGACTGGGGACTGATGGAGTGTGGCAGGCAGGGTTGGGGTCTGGCAAATCTTTCCAAAACACCTGCTCCTCTGACCCTCCCTGGAGGCAAGTAGCACCTCTAGCTGGGACCAAGTAACTCCTGTGTTCAAAGCTTCATCTTCCTGCCAGATTCTGAGTTCCCAGAGGATGAAGACTGGGTCTCAAATTTCTTTCCCTCCCCTTTTCACAATCATAAAAGTCCTGACATCCAATAATCTTTCCATAAAATGGCTGATGAATGAATAAATGACTGAATGAGAGGAACTATAGCAAGAAAACATCACGCCAAGCCTTCAGGATCTCCGAGTCTCCCAGTAGGTTGTTTCCACTGGGAATGAGGTGTTAGCTCAGCACTATCTACTTGTATTGAATAGCCAATGGGGACACGCAGAGAAGCTTTGTCTGTTTCTACCGGGTGATGATACCCACGGGTCACACAACAGGGAGGGAACCGACATTTATTCAGGCAGGGCCTGTCATGGCTATTGTGTCATTTTGGCTTCACCATATCTCTGGGTAGGAGGAGTTATCTTTATTCATTTTACAGCTGAGATATACGAAGCTTGAGAGGCTGATAACCTGAGTGACCTGCCCAGGATTCTGCGGTTGTGGAGCTGGAGGGCTCAAACCCTGGCTGGTTGACTCACAAAGCAATGACCTTTACCTGGCTCCTTGCCTGTATTCCCCTCCCAGCTCCTCTTGCCTCCGTTGCGAGAAAGAATCTTGCAGTCATGTGCTCCAAGACTCCCAGGAATTCCCATTCCCATCTCAGCGCTGTCACTGAGAGGGTCTGTCTAGGTTTCTCAGGACAAGGAAAGTTAACCAGCTTACTGACATTTTAAAATCTACCTCCCAAATCCACCTCCTCTCCTTCGGTCCACATACCTTGGTAAGCTTCTTGCTACTGGTCTTTGGGGCCAGGGGTAGCAGCAATGCCAACTCATGAAGTTTGCCGGTGTGGTTTTTTCTTTGCTTCCTGTTTTGGGACAAAAACAGGTTTGTTTGTTTTTATTTTGTGTTTTTAAATATATATATATATATATATATATATATATATATATATATATATTTTTTATTTTTTTTACAGAGAGGAAGGGAGAGGGATAGAGAGTTAGAAACATCGATCAGCCACCTCCTGCACACCTCCTACTGGGGATGTGCCCGCAACCAAGATACATGCCTTTGCATGGAATCGAACCTGGGACCTTTCAGTCCGCAGGCCAATACTCTAGCCAATGAGCCAAACCGGTTTAGGGCCCAAAACAGGTTTTGAATAGGACATCCAAAATGGAATTTGGTATCTGAATCTGAAACCTCCTGTCTCATTGTTCATCTCAGGGATGTCCCCCACCCCAGGCAGCTGAGACAGAGTCCCGGGCATCATCTGGATGCATCCCTTATCCCATTGTCCAATCAGTCACCAAATCCTGTCCATTCCTCCTCTGATCCCTTCTCTCCATCCCTGCAGCCCCTGGCTTAGTCCATTTGCTCACATACTCATGGGTCTCCCAGCTTCCCACCTGGCCTCCTCCAATCCATACTGTCTAGTACAGCAGTTCTCAACCTGTGGGTCGTGACCCCTTTGGGGGTCGAACGACCCTTTCACAGGGGTCGCCTAAGACCATCGGAAAACACATATATAATTACATATTGTTTCTGCGATTCATCACTATGCTTTAATTATGTTCAATTTGTAACAATGAAATTGGGGGGTCACCACAACATGAGGAACTGTATTAAAGGGTTGCGGCATTAGGAAGGTTGAGAACCACTGGTCTAGTAGAATCAGAGTGATCTTTCTGAAATATGAATCTGACCATGGTTTTCTCATCTGTGCAATGGGAATGAGGATGTTCATTCGGGTTCAGCGGATTAGCCACAGGACTAAATAAATTAGAGCGTGTGAAGTCACCCAGCACAGAACCCGACACATTAGTTGCCTGATGAGTGCTTCAGACCTTTCAATCCCATCCCGTTATTAGGGATCAAGTGTAAACCCTCAACATCTGGGGGGTGGGCACACAGTGCAATATACAGAACTCCTAACATAGAAACCCACGCCTGAAACCTAATGCTCATGTTGACCAATGTCACCCCAATCAATGTAATAAATAAACATTTTAAAAGACACAAACTCTCAGTGTGGCTTACAATACCCCTCATGGCCTGGCCTGGCTGGCCATTCTCTTACTTCCTTTGGTTCTCGCCCATTGTCTGACCCTAACTCCACAGGGAGGTGAGGTATCTTTGCTATGGTCCCCCAGCCCCGGGGTTCATGATCTTCTCTGATCCCTGAACTGGGCTGAGAGCTGGGTGGGTGGCACCACTGTATCTCTAGCACCTAGAACAGGGTCTGGTACACTGCAGGAACTCAGTGCATGTTTGCTAAATCAGTGGATTTAAAAAAAGACATGCCCCTGCTGGTTTTGCTCAGTGGATAGTGTCAGCCCATGGACTAAAGCAGTGGTTCTCAGCCTTCCTAATGCCTCGACCCTTTAATACAGTTCCTCATGTTGTGATGACCCCCAACCATAAAATTATTTTCGTTGCTACTTCATAACTGTAATTTTGCTACTGTTATGAATCATAATGTAAATATCTGATAGGCAGGATGTATTTTCATTGTTACAAATTGAACATAATTAAGGCATAGTGATTAATCACAAAAACAATATGTAATTATATATGTGTTTACCGATGGTCTTAGCGACCCCTGTGAAAGGGTCATTCGACCCCCAAAGGGGTCGCGACCCACAGGTTGAGAACCGCTGGACTAAAGGGTGGCAGGTTCAATTCCGGTCAAGAGCACGTACCTCGGTTGCAGGCCCTGGCCCTGTCAGGGTGTGTTTGGGAGGCAACCAATCCATGTGTTTCTCTCTCTGTGTCTTTCCCCCTCCCTTCCACTCTCTCTAAAAATCAATGGAAAAAATAGTCTATGGTGAGGATTAACAACAAAAACAAAAGGGGATGGAAGCAGTTGACTCCTGGGCAGATGAACTTCTGGGATCTAATCCCTGGATTAATAATTTATAATATGCCCATACACACACACCTCCATACCCTTTCCTAACAGATGGAGACACAAAGACATTGGAGCCTGTCTCCTAAATTACACACATATGCCATTGCTCATGCTTCTCCTTCAGGAATCCCCAAACACCTGTCTCCATCAATCCTTTCTTCTCCTTCCTTCAGGGCCCAGTTCAAATGCCACCTGCCCCAACCTCCCTTGCCTTCCTGCCTGGCCCCGGGCTGGACACCGTGGAAACTGAGAAGAATCACTGTCTCTGTCCTTGAGGAAATGGAGTAGTGTGAACAACAAACTCTGACATCCTGAAAATATATTTCTCACTCATTCATTCAACAGTTACTTATTGGGCACCAACTATGTGCTAGGAACTGTGATAGGTGATAGGAATCATAATAATAAAAGGCTAATATGCAAATGGTCATCATGCCATGACACCGTAAGGACCGAACAGCAGGAGGCTGCATGCGAGGCGGGGGAGGGGGACAGGGGGCGAGGGGACTTGCAGCGTTGGTGGGTGGGGGACATGAATAGCAATATTAAAATATTTCCTCTAATTAGTTCCCTTTTAATGTGCATGAATTTCATGCACCGGGCCACCAGTAAAAATATAAAAAACAAGCACAGCCCCTTCTAGAACCCACAATATAGTTAGGGATAAAGTCATTAATCAAACTGTCATGCAAACAAACATAAAATTGCAACTAGGACCAAAAACAGCTACATAACTTGCTTGGGGAGCAGTACTACAAATAAAAATGTGGGATTCCTCGTTCAAAAACTGATAGTTTCAAGATGGTGAGAGCAGAGCACGAAACCAAGCATTGGGCTCCTCTAAGCTCAGGACCCTGTGACTACATGAGCCACGTGTCCATGGCGTTGATCCGATGGAGACAAAGGCGAGGTGTCGCTTGCTGTTATGGAAGCTTGTAATAGCTTTGTGTTTTGTTTTTGTTAATCCTCACCTGAGGATATTTTTTATTGATTTTTAGAGAAGTGGAAGGGAGGGAGGGATACACAGAGAGAGAAACATTGATGTGAGAGAGAGACATGGATTGGTTGCCTCCCACACAAGCCCTGACCAGGGCTGGGGATTGAGGTAAATACCCTTGACCAGAATTGAACCCAGGACCCTTTAGTCCAGGGGCCAAAGCTCTTACCACTAAGAAAAACCAGCTAGGGCAAAATGGACTATTAATGAACCCTGAATGAATCAAATGAATTTTAGCTTTTGCTCTTCCAAAAACAAAGAAAAAAAGCCTGCAACCAAGACATGCACCCTTGACTGGGAATCGAACCTGTGACCCTTCAGTCCATGGGCCAACACTATCCACTGAACCAAAACAGTCAGGGCATAGCTTTGACTCTTGGCTTTCACCTAATCAAAGAGGTTTTCTCTGAAGAAGTAAACGTGGCCAGAACCTGTCCTGAAGGATTAGAGAAAATATATCGGTAAAGAGCAAAACATTTCAGGTAGAGGGAACATGTGCAAAGGCCCCGGGGCACAAGAAAGCATGGAGAATCCAAAAGAAATAAACTTGTAGTGTCTGCAGCAGAGAAAGCAAAGAGTCCTGTAGGGTGAGACAAGACTGCAGAAGGATACAGAGGCCAGAAGAGGCAGGGTCTTGTAGGCTCATAGTACAGAAGAGTTTTGCCTTTGTTCTAAGACCAACAGGGAGCCATTAAAGGGCTTTACACAGGGAATGACATCATTAGTTCATCTCCTCAAATCCACTATGAATACATAAAATGATACATATTAGTCAACTGAATGAAGGAATGAAAGAAAAATATATCAGCAATTGGTCTCTAGTTACTTCCTGGTAGACACCGTAACTTTGAAGAGTTGGGGTTCTGTCCTTGGAAAAAGACTGGGTAGGCTGATCTGTAAAGTCCTGTCTAGGCCTGATATTTATTCTTTGCATATCACTTTTCTTCAATTCTAGAGTAGCCGCGAGAAGCAACACAGGAAGCAAGGAAGAAAATATATCCAGGCCTAGTGTCAGACAAAAGGGTTTCATACTAACTGTAGTCCCTGGCTGTTTCCTCTGGGTTTTGCAAAGCACCAAGAGAGCCTTCTACGCAAACATTTTTTGGAGGGAACAAAGGGGTGGTTAAGAATCACAAAATCCTGGCATCTTCTGGGCAGTAGTCCTGAATTGGTGTGACCTGGGCTCTGCTCACAGGGGCCTCTGGGAGCCAGATCCTCCCTCCCAAGGCTGCCCCTTTCCTTGCTGATGGTTATGGTTTTAGTCAAGTTCTTTCTTCATAGTCTCTATACTTTTCACCCACTTACCCCAGCTCTGCCCTCTGGGTCTGTAGGGGACAGGTCAGCTCCAGCCACATGGATCCCTTTTCTGTTTTTCTAAACTGACAAGTTTATTTCTGCCTTAGGGTCTTACTATTCCCTCCATTTGAATGTCCTTTGCCCTGATTTTTGCATGGATGGTTCCTTTTTCCCCATTCACCGCTGATCTTAAATGTAACCTCTTTGGCCTTGGCCAAGTGGCTCAGTTGGTTGGAGTGTTGTTGGTCAGGGCACATACTGAGGTTACGGGTTTGACCCCCAACTGGGGCTTGTATGGGAAGCAACTGAACTCACATAGATGTTTCTCTTTTCTCTAAAAAAAAAATTTAAAAAAATCAATAAACATATCTTCCGGGGAGGATTTAAAACATATGTAACTGCCCGGCTGACGTGGTTCAGTGGTTGAACCTATGAACCAGGAGGTCACAGTTCAATTCCCAGTCAGGGCACATGCCCGGGTTGCAGGCCCGATCCCCAGTGTGAGGCACGCAGGAGGCAGCCGACCAATGATTCTCATCATTGATGTTTCTATTTCTCTCCCTCTCCCTGCCTCTCTGAAGTCAATAAACATATTTTAAAAACATGTAACCTCTTCAGAAAGTTCTTTCCTGACCACTCAATCTAAATAAGCACATTTTTGTTACTTGCTCTATCATTTATCAGCATACGAAATCTTGTTTATTATAAACAATCCTTCCACAACGGGAAGGATTTTTGTCTTTTTTTATTGCTATATCCCAGGCTGACATCGCATAGGCATAGTAGATATGGTGCCCAGGGCTGTGATACCTTTAGGGGCTTATGAAAATGTTTTAATTTCTTTAAAATCAGAAGAAAAAACGCATATAATCCAACTTGGATTATATTCATCTTTATATCAATGCTGTTATTAACTATAATTTTTAATATGCTTTTAACAGGGGAAGGGGCCCAAGAAGACAAAATTGCCTATGGCCACGAACGTCATAATGTGGCCCTGACTTTACCTCCAGCTCCTAGAATAATGCCCAGCACTTAGTAGGTGCTCAATTAAAAAAAACTGTTGAATTAATGAATACTCCCTTCTGTCTTATGACAGCCTCTTGGGCTCTGAAATGACAAATGACTCTAATTCCTGGGTTTCCTCTTCCCTGAGCTAAATAGCTTAAACACTTCCTCGTTCCTTTATGTTATGGGAGCTGGAAGGAGCCTTAACCAAGAGCCAGTCCAAATTTCTATAAGGTGTGGGAAAACCAAGGCCTGGTTCGTTTGCTCTAACATGCACAGGAACTTAAGAGTTAGAGCTGCCCCAAGTGGAACAAATCAGGGAGCAAGCCCAAGAGGCAGCATAACAATTGGCTATAAGCTTCAACTTTCAAAGCAGACAGACCTAGACTGGAATCCCAGTGCTGCCACTGGCTGTGTGACTTTTGGCAATTGCTTTCATCTCTCTGAGCCTGTTTTTAACTCATTTATAAAATGCAAGTGGCTAGGAAGTTTGATCTTGTCGGGAAGGTGTTCAACATAGTACCTGGAACATAGGGCGTGCTCACAAAAGATTAGCTCCAGACAGAAGGTAAATAGCCATTTGTCAGAATGATTGAGGGATAAAGGATATTAGAGAATGGGGTGGAGGTATTTATTGTATGGCTATGATTGATAGATCTGTTGTTTTGGGTTGACCAACATCCAATCCCAGCTTTTTCTGGTAATAGTTTCCTTTGGGGGGACACCCCTGCCCCTCTCTCAGTCCATGTGGTTCAGAGAGGCTAACATCAACTTCCCCTTCCACTAGGGAGCACAGAAGCCAGGGCCAGCCAAGCAGATTGGTTCAGGATTGGGGTCGTAACCTAGGTCTGGCCAATTAGAGTCAATGGATTCTGGAATGGGACTGTGCTGGGGTTGTCAAGTTAGCAAGATCTGGATTTGGAGCTGCTGGAAGCCATATTTTCCTAACAAAGGGAGGGCCTGCTGGAGAAGGAAGCCAACAGGGACCATAGCTGAGCTGAGAAAGGCAGTTTCATGTCAACACCATTTAACCTCCACCTGGAACCAGCGAAGCCTGATGCCTCTGAATTTTTTGTTTAAAGAATCCAATAATTCCCCTTTTAGGCTTAAGCTGGTTTCAGCTAGGTTTCTGTTAATTGCAACTAAGAGGCTTTCTTAATACAAGGACCCCACATTGCTGGTGACCTCTGGGATTCAGGAGGAATGGGCAGCGGGATGGGCATTCTTCATTTTCTTCAGAGTGCTCCTTCTGAGCACAGTGCCTAAGTAGAGAATTTGAAAAAAGTAGACACTTATTTTTGGAGTTAATAAATGAAGAGATGAATGGACAGAAAGTCATGGGGGGGGCGGATGTGGGAACAGTAGGGTATATTATGACCTCTGGCTATTTCTTCTTTTCTTTTTTCTTTTTAAACCCTTGCATGTTTTTTTAAAAAATATATATTTTATTGATTTTTTACAGAGGGGAAGGGAGAGGGATAGAGAGGTAGAAATATCAATGAGAGAGAAATATCGATCAGCTGCCTCCTGCACACCCCCCACTGGGGATGTGCCCGCAACCCAGGTACATGCCCTTGACTGGAATTGAACCTGGGACCTTTCAGTCCGCAGGCCGATGCTCTATCCACTGAGCCAAACTGGTCAGGGTTCTTTTCTTCTTCTTCTTCTTTTTTTTTTTTAAATGTCTTTATTGATTTTAGAAGGGAAGGGAGAGAGAGAAACATCAAACAGCTGCAGGGGACCAAGCCCACAACCCAGGCATGTGCCCTGAATGGGAACTGAACCGGTGACCTTTGGTGTACAGGATGATGCTCAATGAACTGAGCCATACCAGCAAGGGCAGACTATGTTTTCTTTTCTTTTTTTAAAATATATTTTTATTGATTTCAGAGATGAAGGGAGAGGAGGAGATGGAAACTTCAGTGATGAGAGAGAATCACTGATCGGCTGCCTCCTGCATTCTCCACCTTGGGGCGATCGAGCCTGCAACCCAGGCATATGCCCTGACCGGGAATCAAACCCTGACCTTTTGGTTCATAGGTCAATGTTCAACCACTGAGCCACGCCAGCCGGGCTATTTTTTCTTTATCATGACTCTGGAGGGAAGGAGAAAAGTGATCCAACCCTCAATCTGCTGTGAAAATCCCCTCTCTAAGATCCCTGACATTTGGTACATGCTTGATGGAAGAATGAATATGGGTATAAAAGAAAGGAAGGAAGAGCATTTAAGACACTCAGAATGCCAAAGCCTGCAAGGGCTGAGGGATGACCTTTGCCAACCACCTCAGACGTCTCTGACCTTGCAAATGGTAGTTATATTCCTTGTGGAGTTGTTAGAATTAAAGCATGTGGCCCTGGCTGGTTTGGCTCAGTGGAGCAGCGGTGGTTCTCAACCTGTGGGCCGCGACCCCTTTGGGGGTCGAATGACCCTTTCACAGGGGTCGCCTAAGACCATCGGAAAACACATATATAATTACATATTGTTTTTGTGATTAATCACTATGCTTTCATTATGTTCAATTTGTAACAATGAAAATACATCCTGCCTATCAGATATTTACATGATGATTCATAAGAGTAGCAACATTACAGTTATGAAGTAGCAACGAAAATAATTTTATGGTTGGGGGTCACCACCACATGAGGAACTGTATGAAAGGGTCGCGGCATTAGGAAGGTTGAGAACCACTGGGATAGAGTGTTGGCCTGCGGATGGAAGGGTCCCTGGTTCGATTCTGGTCAAGGGCACATGCCCGGGTTGTGGGCTCGATCCCCAGTGGGGGGTGTGCAGGAGGCAGCTGATCGTTGATCCTCTCTCATCACTGATGTTTCTCTCTCTCTCTCTCTCTCTCTCTCTCTCTCTCTCTCTCTCTCTCCCTCTCCCTTCCTCTCTGAAATCAATAAAAATATATATATTTTTAAAAGAATTAACGCATATCCAAGAAACAAAAGGCTTAGAAAAGACTCTGGCAAAACAAAGTGCTCCATAAACATTATTTCTATTCTTGTCCACCGGAGTGGCTGGAGCCGTAAGGAAGATGGGGAGAGGGCGTGTTTACCTGTCACTGGAAGTCAGAGACCCGGCTTTGGGGCATTCAGGGAAAAACAGGTAGCTGCTGGCACCCCACATCTGCAGAGAGGGAAAGGGAAAGACTCGTTAGTGATTCGGGATTCCAGGAGGAAAGGGCGGCCCGACGGGCAGGGTGCTCTGAACACCAGGCATCCCAAAAGGGTGCCCCCGAGCCCCACACAGATGGGCCCCCAAACCAAATCATTACCCCAAAACTCTGCACTGAAGCCCGTGAACCCCACATTGTAAATTGGGGCCCCCAAGTCATGACCCAGAGCTAAAACTAAAGAGCAAATTCCCAAACGATGACTCCAGAACCTCAGTCTTCACAGCGAGATGTCAGGCCCTGACACGGAGCCCGCCAGGCCTGCACATGGTGGCCTGCAATCTCTAAGCTGTGATGCTAAGACATTAACACTATATGGCTTTAAACTCCCAAAGCGAGGGTTTAGAGCCCAAAAAGGGGCCCATCCAAACCTAAAAACCCTAAACTCTGAGACTGAGATGCCCTAGACCCGTGGTCGGCAAACTGCGGCTCGCGAGCCACATGCGGCTCTTTGGCCCCTTGAGTGTGGCTCTTCCTAGTTAAGTTAATAACAATGTATCTACCTATATAGTTTAAGTTTGAAAAATTTGGCTCTCAAAAGAAATTTCAATGGTTATACTGTTGACATTTGGCTCTGTTGACTAATGAGTTTGCCGACCACTGGCCTAGACCCATGAACTCAACTTCGAACCCAGAAATATGACCCCAACCCTAACATTACAGTCACAGACCACAAACCGCACGCGGAGAACCCCAATCCTAAGGAAATCCAAGCCCCGCCCAATTGACCTCAGGTCCTAAAAGGAAGACCCCAACACCCCCAAAGTGTCCCTTCAGACCCTCACGTCATGACCCCAACCCCCAGAGACCTCGCCTGTGAGTCCCACTCTGAGACCCAGACTCTAAAACTGAAGCCCCCTCCCCCCAAAAAACAGAAATAAATAAATAAAATAAAATAAAATGGAAGCCCCCCCCCCCACCAATAAATAAATAAATTGATTAAATTAAATGGAAGCCCCACACTCCAGGGACCCTGGGCCCTAAAACTTAATTCTCAAGGTTCCACGGTGACTCCAGACCCTAAATCGCATACCCTGTGCTCTACATTGAGATTTCGGACCCCGAATCTACACTGAGACTTCAATCCCCCCCAGATCTGACCCCAGACCCTCAGAAGGATACACCAGAACTCAGAACCCCGACTTCCACGCCCCCAAATTAGGGTCTCAGACTCCAACGGGGAAGCTTCCAGTCACAGAATCCAAGACCTTCAGATTCCAAAACTCGTTCTATCCAGACCCAAACCCTGAGAGCCCGGGTCCCCACACCTATTCGAGAGCCTTGCCGAGTCTCAAACGTGAGCCCGGACCCCGAACCGAGGCCCCGCCTCGAACCCTCACTCAGCTCTGCCATTCGGTCCCGCCTGCACGCGGGCGGGGGGCGGAGCGTGTAAGCCGCCCCTACGCCCCGGAAGCCCCTGAGGGAGGCCAGGCCGCCGCCCCACCGCGCTGCTCACGAGTGGAGCGAGGCCCGTATGCCGGTCAGTTCCCACCCCGATTCCCCTCAGCCTCCAGCACCCGCCTCAGGACGTGCAAAAGGGCGTGAGGCACCCCTTCTGGTTTAGCGCCAGCCCCACACTTGGGAGCCGGATTGGACTGCGTCTCCTGCGGGTCCTGGAAGGCTGGCGGTGCGTGCGGGCCCTGGGCCGGCCTCGGTCACCTCCGTCCTATCCCAGGCGTGAGGAGGCGCGAATGCCCCTGCGCAGGCCTGAGAAGAGCAAGCGTGCGCCCCTGGGGCCGAGCCATGTGCACCCCGGAGGCCAAGCCACGCCCCCTACAGTTCCCACCAAGAGTGCTGGGCGCGAGACTGGAAGCGGGAAAGGGCAGGGTGCGAGTGGACGTGCGCACGCGCGCCGGGCGAAGGGCCCTGTCTTCTAGCATGGCGCGAACTCGGCCTCGTGCCTCCTGACACTTCCTTGCTGGAGCGCGCCAAAGTGCCGACCAATCAGCGCTCAGCCAGCTGCCCGTCTGCGCTACGGGTCCCGCCCCCGCCCCGCCTGGCCACGCCTCCACAGACCACGCCTCCTAGGGGCTCTAGCTGGCCCTGGGCCCGCGGATCCTAATGGAGAGGAGGCGGGGTCTTCTCAACTGCCACCTCTGGACCGTCCTGTCCCCCTTCAGTCCCTCCAGTGTCCCATTTCCATCTTTTCCCGTCAGCGCGCATCTCACGAGGGCCTACTGTTGCCAAGCACCACGCGGCAGGTTGGGAATTGAGCCGTGATTTTCCCAGCTCAGTCTGGAAGGCTCACGGAGCTTGGGAATACAGTGAGGCAGGGGCTAATTGCAGAGCAATACACTGAGAAAACCATTCAAAGAAGGGGACCATTGGAATTGGGCCTTAGTAGCAGTTCCCTTCGTGAAGATGTATGTGCTTTGATATAGCAAACTCTCCATTTTAGAAAGCTCACTCTCATGGCCGACGCGGAGGATGGCCTGGAACGTAAACGCAGGATGGAGGCCTCGGTGTCCAACACATTTCAGTTCCAATCACTTTCTCGCTGTGCTGCCATGGAGAAGAGGTTTAATCTCTTTCTGCCATATTTATAATTTTGGAATAATTCTTACTAGGGTTGTCTGCAGGGTGTCTCATATAATTAACATGCGGCAAGTTGGGAATTTACACTGTTTTTACACTTATTTACGCCGTTCCGGGTGTTTGTACAAGATACACAAAGGTGCCAGTCCTCGTGGAGCTTGTATTCCTACTACGATGTGGACAAGTTCCTAGCGCATGGGGTATCTTCCCTTCCAAAGCTTAATTTTCTCATTTGTAAATTAGGAGGTGGTGGTTAAGAAAACCGGGGGGGGGGGGGGGGGGGGGGGGGGGGATATGGATGGGAAAAGTGTTTGACGAAATACAGGGCACTGTTATTTATTGCGTTAATCAGTTTAAGTAAATCGATAAACTTGTCCTTTCCAAATTCTCCACCTCTCACAGCCGTCCCTTTGCAATTTTCTCAATTCTCTTTCCAAGGGCCCCGGGCCAAAATGGAGGAGGCTGGACTCCGTCTCCCAGAGCGCCTGGCGGGGGCGCTCTCTGCGCCTGCGCTGCCAAGTGCTCTCTTTGCCTCCAGGGAATTAGAGTCATTCTTTCCCTCTGCCCGCCCAGTTTGCTTCCTTCCCCACCTCCAAGCTTGACCGTGCTGCCTTCTGGGAGGTGTAGTCCGTGGCCTCGCGGACTCCAATTCCCAGCGGGCTTCGGGGCGGGAACCCGGAAGGGGAGGCTGGAGAGGAGCGAGTGGGGGGAAACCCGCGTAGCTGAGGGAGCTTCGGCGCGGGGAGATGGTGAGAACCCTGAGCGGGGGCCGGGGGACGCTTAAGAGCCGAGGCGGGGGTTCGGGACCGGGTGGCGACAGGGAAGAGGTAGGGGCTAAAGAAAGGGCTGGACGAAGGGAAATCGCTGCGGGGAGGGGGCTGGGGGGAATGGGAGCCGGAGGGAGTAGAGGAATGGGGGCTGGGGATGGGTGTTGGAGGTGGCGAGGGAGTCGAGGTTTGGGATTGATTGTAAGGGGGCTCAGAGCTAGGGAAGGGAGTCCTGAATTGGAGAAAGGACTAGGCGTCCAGGCAGAGGCCCTGATGGGGGCAGTTTTGAGGGGGTTAACCGGGGGGATATGGAAAAGCATGGGTGGTCAGGGCCAGATGAATGAGGGGGGTCTGGAGGTTTCGAGGGAGAGGCCAGTTGTGGATGCGGTGGATGTGGGCCTCTGGGTCGGATTGGGAACCAGGGAGCAAGTTTAGATAGTGGGCAAGAGAAATCAATGGTCGAGTGGTGTGTGAGTTGGACTCCAGGACTGGGGGCTGGGATGGGAACGT
This sequence comes from Myotis myotis, assembly GCF_014108235.1. Lineage (NCBI taxonomy): Eukaryota > Metazoa > Chordata > Mammalia > Chiroptera > Vespertilionidae > Myotis > Myotis myotis. The sequence goes on from NW_023416340.1 coordinate 2,234,106, forward strand.
GAGATTAGGAGCCTGGACGTAGCGATAGTTTCTGTAGCCCAGCCAGCGACTCCCGACAAACTGGACAGTCGGAAGTGTAAGATAATATGACCAGACCGGTCATCGAAACAACCTTTTGCGTTCATATTTCTCCAGTGGGATTTACAAAAGTGTGGTGGGTTATGTGTATGGGTCGTCCAGCGTTCAGATCGCGTATGCTGCCACTCCTTTGTGGCCTGTTGCATGTCTCCCCTGTCTGAAACTCGGTGTGCCCTTATCTGTATTGTGGGAACGACTTGCCACTGAGAGGAGGGGAGGCGCCATAAGATCGTTACCCTGGCTGGCAATGAGTCCTCAGGCTCGGAGCTGTGGGTGAGAAGTTCCCCACCCCAGGAATGTGACTGGGTCACAGGTGCTAATGGATTCCCTCCTTTTCAGCCCAGCCCCCCCCCCCCCCCCCCGGGGCATTTTCTGAAAACCTGACACTGATCTGGGCACACCCTAGTTCAGAAGCATGCAGGGCTCCCCTCTGTCTAGTACAGCTAACACTTACCAGATTACAGCTAACACTTACTGTTTAGGAAGTGCCTGGCCCTGTTCTTAGCTGCTTGTGCACATTAACTGGTTTAATTCTGACGACACTCCTCTAAGATGTAGGTGCTGTTATTTCCGTTCTACAGAAAGGCAGCAGAGGCACAGAGAGGTTAAGCAACTTTCCCAAGGCCATCCAGCATTACATGGTAGGTTTAGGATTCCAACCTAGGCATCCGCGCTCAGAATCTGGCTTCCACCACGGCCATTTAGTCCCCTCTCCTTGGACTGAAGTACAGTGTCATGAATAGAGTCATGAGCGGGACAGAGACTTTTCTTCCGTTTGAATTTTACTTCTGCCATTTGCTTGCTGTGTAAGTCTTTTGGCCCCTCCTCAACTATAGAATGGGATCCATAACCCTGGGAAGGTTATAATGGAGGTTCATGGAGGTAAACATGTGAAGCGCTTGGAGTAAGTGCTCAGTACACGAGTGTCTTTTTTTTTTTTTTTTAACATGAATGGGAAATACAGAAGTCAGTAGAGAGGGACCCGTGAGAGAGACATCAACCAGGCTGCCTCCTTCCTTTACTCTCCCAGGTCCACCCATATCCTGGCTCTTCTAATTCCCCATCCTCTACCCCTGGGCTCCCCAGGTGACTCCCCAAGGGGGTGCTCAGAAACTCAATCTGTCCTCATTCCCATCTCTATCCCCAGCCAAATATAAATAATTCACTTGCCAATGCCCAGCCTGGCCCAATTCCAGGTATTTCAATGAATAGGAAATATTTCTAACAACTGTGGGTTGTTGTTGTTGTTGTTGTTTTACCCCTCACACTTTTGGTCATTAGGGCCTCACATGGCGATTCAGCAACTTTGTAAATTCATCTTGAAACAGTTTGGTCCTGAGTTTATCTTGAAAGTTCTCTGACTGTGATAGAAAATCATTGACGTCAGGTAGGTCCAGGTTCAGATCCCCACCTCTGCCGCTGTGTGTCCTTAGCCATGTTGCGTTCTCACTCTGGACTTCAGTTTTCTTATATGTAAAATGGGGCTACATTCCAACCATGAGGCTCTTGTAAGGGGTTGATGGGGTTAATATAGGACATGACTGGTGCTTATGAAGCCCTTAATAAGTGCGAAGTCTTTTAATGATTTTCACTCTTTCAAGAACAATTTATTGAGCGTGCACTCCAGAACCAGAACATCCAGATTTGAATCCTGGTGCCACCACCCATCAACTCTGTGACTTTGGGCAAGTCATTTAACCCCTCTGGACCTCAGTTTTCTCTTCTGGGAAATGTGGGTTTATTTCTTGAGTAGTCCACAGTGTTGATAAAGCACCTACTGTGTGCTGGGGCCTGCCCTCGGGGAGCTCATTGTTGCCACAACGCTGGGGCACTTTTGCAGCTGTGGTGGCACTTGTGTTCATTTTTCTGGTTTGGGTTTCTCTATTACTGATTCACTTTCAGCCCCTCATGCCAGCGTTGCCTGCTTGTCATTGTTTTCATGGATTTTTTACACTTTGTCTCCAACTCTCAGTGAATTATCTGTAATCATATAGCTTTGAGGAAAAGTTGCCAACCTCTCATTCATCGTTGTTCCTGTATGTCACGTCTGGGCGCCCTGGGTGATGTGACAACACCCCCCCTCCCCTTTCCTGTATTTGTTTGTCTTAGAAAATATGTCTGTGTTCCAAGTTATTTTGCCTTTTCTTGACATCTTAAATGTGTTTCTAGCCTGTGTTTGTCTGAAGCTTACTTGTACAAAATGCTTTTTTTTTTTTAACCACTTTTAATGGTATATTTCTAGCAGCTGTGGTAATCCGTATTATTCCTAAAAGCACGGGTCTTCTAAAAAGACGTGGCTACCCTAGCCGGTTTGGGTCAGTGGACAGAGCTTCAGCCTGTGGACTGAAGGGTCCCGGGTTCGATTCCGGTCAAGGGCACGTACCTCGGTTGCAGCCTCTTCCCTGGCCTGGGCTTGCTCAGGGCACGTGCAGAAGGCAACTGATCTATGTGTTTCTCTCACATTGATATTTCTCTCTGTCTTTCCCTCTCTTCCACTCTGTCTAAAAATCAATGGAAAAATACCCTCAGGTGAGGATTAAAAAAACAATAAGTGGGGGGGAAAAAAAGACGAGGCTTATTACCTGCTTTGTGATGCCATCTGACACCTTCATTAAGATCATAACTTCCCACCCAGGCTGGTGTGGCTCCGTTGGTTGGAGCAGCGTCCTATACACTGAAAGTCGGGCGGCATACAGGAGGCAACCAATCGATGTTTTTCTCTCTCTCTCTCTCTCTCTCCCTTCCCTTCTCTCTAATATCAATAAGCATATCCTCAGGTGAGGATTAAAAAATAAATGAATAAACAAAATAGAAAGAGATCTGACTTTCCTCCGTCCTATACATCCTGATCCCTTTTACTGTGTTAGTTTTTATGGATTTTTAACACTTTGCCACCTTGAAACTTACTGTGTATTTATTGTCCCTCTCTCCAGAACAGTGCCTGGCACACAGTAGCTGTTCTGTAAATATCTGTTCAGTTAATAAGTGAGATCCACTGCCCAACAGGAACAAAGGAAGGGCCATATCTTGGTTATTTTGAGGGACGAGGCTCAGATTAATTTCAGAATGTGAAATAAAGAGGGAAGAAGTCTTTGGCTTCCATCAGTGATTTCCAAACTCTTAGGTAGTCTGACTTTTTCTTAATAATCCCAGCACCTGAATAATGAGGCTCCCCTGGGTGCCTCGCCGGCACTGAATGCTCTCCTGGGTTGATCTCAGTGAATCATCAACTAACCCGTGAGTGGGTGCTGTTATCTGCATTTTACAGTGGGGGAAACTGAGGCATGGAGGGTTAAGCATCCTGCCTGAGGTCACACCCCCAGAAGTGGGGAGCACTGGGGTGCTGACAGGCCCTTCCTGGATTCTGTCTGTGTCCTGGGTCTCTAGACCCTGACAATTTGGATTTACATGATTCCTACTGTTAGTGAGCTTACTAACTAGTCAGAAAGGAAAACTCGGATGGCAATCTGGCTGCGACATCTCTCACCCCATTGATCGCCAGGGTTGATTCGGCTGATCTGGCTGGCTAGGCGGGTGTCCCCTCCTCCCTCACCAATCCATGTGCATCCTCCTGAAGCTGTGCTCGGTCTAAGAGGAGAGGACCGGTCTCGGTCAAGGGTATACGAGTAGCTGCGCTCCCCTGCTAGAACCTCCAAACAAGCTCTCAAGGTCCATTTGTAGGAGAACGTAGGGGTAGTCAAGCTTCCAAGACTCCGGACACATCCAGATGAGGCGCTGCACGTGGCAGTCTGCCTGAAGCCTAAAAGCCAAGACGGGTATGGATGGATCAGGATTATGGACAGAGTGGTGGTGGGGTGGGTGGCAGGGTCTAGAGCAGCGGTTCTCAACCTGTGGGTCGCGACCCCTTTGGCGGTCGAACGACCCTTTCACAGGGGTCGCCTAAGACCATCCTGCATATCAGATATTGACATGACGATTCATAACAGTAGCAACATGACAGTGATGAAGTAGCAACGAAAATAATTCTGTGGTTGGGTCACAACATGAGGAGCTGTATTTAAAGGGCCAGAAGGTTGAGAACCAGTGGGCTAGAGCGTTGGGGATAGAAGGAGCAGGACCAGGAAGAGGGCCATGGTGCCCTGCCGCTAACTCCCGTGTGACTGAGCACGCGTGTCCCCTGAGCACCTGCTCTGTGCCCAGCCCTGTGCGGGGCATGACCCTGACAGCCCTGACGCTGGGACGGAAGCACCCCTAGGTGGGGGCAGGGGAGTCAGCTTCTGGGGTAGGGGGGGCAGGCATCTGTTTTTTATCGTTTCCTTCTGTCTTTGGATTGCTGTCGATGTTGTTGACAACATCTTAAGTGGCACCCTTAGCTCCTTAATTGTCAGCCTTTCTCCCGTCTGCGTTTCTGCTGCACAGCTGTCCGGTCTCTCCCTGGGATTCCTGCTGCCTCTTTTCTGGGCTGGATCATATTTTCTGATCTGATCTGATCACTTACTCCTTTTTCTTGGTTACCCCTTCATTTTTGGAGAAGCAAATTCTCCAGTAGCTTCCTGAGCAGGGGTTTATGGACATGTTTTTTCTTTTTATGAGTTTGCACCTCGTGGAAGGGTTTTAAGCAGGGGAGGGGAGTGCTGTGGCCCGATTTGTGTCTGGAAAGCGCTCTCCGGCTGGGATGGGGTGGGAAGAGCTGAACTATCCCGTGAGCCAAGTGTGGAGGCCGGAGCTGCACCTTCGAGGAGCGGTCCGGCCTTCCAGAAACCCACAGGTGGAGGGGAGGTCGTCATTGAGCAGTGCCAGGCGCTGCAGGAGGAAGAGAGCCATGTGGCTTGGGAGGGCGTTAGGACACCTTCGTCCTGGGCGCAGGATTTCCACAGCGGGGCGTGGCTGGAACCAGCCCCCCCGCCCCCCCCCCCCCCGCCCCTCCAAGAGGTCCCAAATAGATGATGTCCTGAGTTAGTGCTAGGAGTTTGTTCATTCACTCAAACTAATACACGCATTGCACACCTACGAGGCGCTGGGGCATGTGTCTCAAACTCAAATGTGCGGGCCACTGCGCCAGAGATCTTGTTGCAGATCACGCCCTTACTCAGCAGGTGGAGGCTGCGGAATGTCTAACAGACCCTCCCAGGGGCTGCTGCCCTGGGACCACACAGAGTAGCCAGGTGCTCAGCGCTGTTCTAGAAGCTGGGGCTGTAGCAGTGACAAAACTAGCCCAAAATAGTGCCCCGGGGGTGGGCGGGGCTTTCATTTTAGTGACGGGAAGCTGACAAACTTTATAAGTGAAGTTTATAGTATATTAGATAGTAATGCATGCTAAGGAGAAAATAAATCAGGGAAGGGTATATGGTATGTCTGTTGGGACGGGGGCTGGGGGGGGGGGCGGCGCGTGCTGCAGTTTTAAATCAAGGAAGGTCTCATGAAGGTGATTTCTGAGCCAACCCTGGAGGAGTAAGGGGGAAAGCCTTGTGGATTCTAGGGAAGAGCATCCTGGGCAGGGGGATCAGAGAGTGCAAAGGTACTGAGGACTGAACAGGATGACCCTTGCAAAGTTTTCCGTATACTCAGTGAATGAAACCATGAACTTGTGCTCTGGAGGCAGCCAAGTTCATCCGATTCAAAGTTCTTGCCACAAAGCTGTGTCCAAAGCCAATTACTTAGCCATTCTGTATCTCCATGTCCTAATCTTGGACAGGAGATTAAAAATAGTGAGATATGAGAATAGACCGAGTTAATGTTTATAGAGCACTGAGAGCAGAGCCTGGCTCACAGTGAGAGCTCAAGTGACAACTGCTGTTGTGATCATCATTTTCCCTCTAATGTATTCATGTTGGTCCTGATTGGTCAGTTGGACGTCTGCCCCTTTCCCATGGGCTCTTCCTGGTGAGCTCAGTGTCATCTCTGTGTCCCGAGCACCCAGCCCAGGGCCAGCATGCAGGAGAACCTCTGGCTGTCAGGCTAGGGATATAAAATGGCGATTCTCAAATTGTTGGGGGCAACTTGTGCAGGGTATTCATTATGTGGTTCGGGTCCTTACTAATTTTATCTTTTCAACTGATCTATATGGAGAGAGATGTTAAGGTTTCTCATTACAATTGTGGATGTGTCAAACTCTTTGTTATCTTGTGTTTTGCTGTATATATTCTGAGGCTATAGTATTAGGAGCACTTATTATTATTGTTGTTGTTATTATTATTATTTTGCAGTTAAACTTTTATTGAAGACTATCCAGTGGCAAGAATGCCTTGTGTATTATACCGTGTTTTAGACATACATTAAAGAATTCAGCCGAAACCAGTTTGGCTCAGTGGATAGAGCGTCGGCCTGCGGACTGAAGGGTCCCGGGTTCGATTCCAGTCAAGGGCATGTACCTGGGTTGCGGGCACATCCCCAGTGGGGAATGTGCAAGAGGCGGCTGATCGATGTTTCTCTCTCATCGATGTTTCTGACTTTCTATCTCTCTCCCTTCCTCTCTGTAAAAAATCAATAAAATATATTTAAAAAAAAAAAAAAAGAATTCATTAAGACTGATTTTCACAGTGCATTCATCCAAACAGCCTTAAATGTATATATTTTTTTGTTAATCCTCACCCAATGATATTTTCCCCCCCATTGATTTTTAGAGAGAGTGGAAGGAAGAGGAAGAGACAGAGAGGGAGAAACATTGATGTGAGAGAGACACATTAATTGGTTGCCTCTCAAACACACGCTAACCCGGGCCAGGAATCAGGCCGGCAACCGAGGTCCGTGCCCTTGACTCAAATGGAACCCTCAACGGTTCAGTCCAAGGGCTGATGCTCTAATCACTGAGCCAAACAGCTATTCTAGTGCCTGTCTTGAGTTTTTAATCTAGATTGCTGACTATCTCTGTTTCTCTTATTTTACTATCAAGGAATTAAACTACATAGTTTGTGTGTGTGTGTGTGTGTGTGTGTGTGTGTGTGTGTTATAATCAAGACTGTTTCTATTCTGAGGCCAAATTATGACATGATACTTATTTACTTAAGGTTTTTCTGCCTTAGGAGCACTTATGTTGAGAACTTTTATGTATAATGGGTCAGTTTGTTTTATCACCGTCTTTGTCCCTAATAATATCTTTAGCTTTTGACAAAAAAAATGTTTTTAAGTGGTAATGTCACTCTCCTTGTCTCTTGGTTCGTAGTTGCTTGGTCAGTCTTTTTTCATCTTTTGACTTTGCTTTTCTGTGTTGTGATGGATCTTCGTGGATCATTTTCTGGAAGCTGATCTGAGGTAGGGCCTTTTCCTGGCTCAGTGTGTGAGGATTTAGCAAATTCTGCCCCAGTGATCCCTCCAGCTGGGACACAGACAGATCTGGGTGTGAAACAGAGTTGAGACTGCCAAGGCCTCATGAAGTAAGGACATGGAGTGGCGCTGCGGGGAAGGGAGCTTTGATTCACCTGGTCTCGTGCTGGGCAGTGCTGCCCGGGACACCATGATAGCCATGGTAGTCCGGCCCTTCCTCCCCCCCCCCCCCCCCGCGCCCCGCCCCTGCCCCGGGCCTGGGTTTCCAGTCCAGTGGAGGAGGCTAATCCATCTTTAGGCAGTGATGACCCCGAGTGGGCAGGACTGGGACAAGGGAACCCAAAGGTCCCCCTCTGGCCAGGTGGGTAGTTTCCAGGAAGAGGGCTCAGGGAAGGCCTCTCTGTTAAAGTGACATTTGAGCAAAGACTGGAATGAAATAAGGAATTGGGCTATGTGGAGATTTAGGCCTTGCAGGGGGGTGGGGGAGCATTCTAGTTAGCAGGAACAGCAAATGTAAAAGACTGTAGAGCAGTGGTTCTCAACCTTCCTAATGCCGCGACCCTTTCATACGGTTCCTCATGTTGTCGTGACCCCCAACCATAAAATTACTTTCGTTGCTACTTCATAACTGTAATTTTGCTACTGTTATGAATCGTCATGTAAATATCTGATATGCAGGATGTATTTTCATTGTTACAAATTGAACATAATGAAAGCATAGTGATTAATCACAAAAACAATATGTAATTATATATGTGTTTTCCAATGGTCTTAGGCGACCCCTGTGAAAGGGTCGTTCGACCCCCAAAGGGGTCGCGACCCACAGGTTGAGAACCGCTGCTGTAGAGGGAAAGCGCTCTGAGGAATAGATAACAAGGCCAAGGGTGGGAGCCCAGAGGTGGAACCTGACCCAGCCAGGGGGCCTAGCATCTTGGAAGAGGGGATGGCTGAGCAGAGACCCAGCGAATAGATAGTGACACAACAGAGCAGTCAGCTGGAATCATTCCCGGTTTCACACCGCTGCTCCAGTCACACCAGGTCTGTGTGACCTTGGGCGGTTAGTCAGCCTGTCCTGCCTCAGTTTCTTCATTAGTGCAGGTGATAACAGCTCCTACTGAGCATCAGCAAACGCTATTATATCTGCTCTCTATGCTGGTCAGGTGCCCGTGGCGGGTGTGGAGGACTAGGGAGGGGTGAGGCTGCGAGGCCAGGTACCTGGGCTTTTCCCCAAGAGCACTGAGGAGTCCTGGCATGTTTTGAACTGGGTAGGGACAGGGTCAGGTTTGTGCCAGACCCTTCTAGCTGCGATATGAGGTGGCTGGAAGCAGGTAAGGCTGGAGCAGTGTGGTGGGGGAATAAGTGATGCCTGGAGGGGCGCCTGCAGTAGAGGCACCTTTGGGTGTCTCTTCAATCAGCCCAGCATTAAAAGGATCTATACCAGCGCTGTTCAGTAGAAATACTAGTATAATGCAAGCCATAGGTGTAATTAAAAAATCTTCTAGCCGAGACCGGTTTGGCTCAGTGGATAGAGCGTTGGCCTGCGGACTGAAGGGTCCAGGTTCGATTCCGGTCAAGGGCATGTACCTGGGTTGTGGGCACATCCCCAGTGGGAGATGTGCAGGAGGCAGCTGATCGATTTCTCTCTCTCATCGATGTTTCTAACTCTCTATCTCTCTTCCTTCCTCTCTGTAAAAAATCAATAAAATATATATTAAAAAAAAAATCTTCTAGTAGCCACATTAAAAATGTCAAAAAAGAGATTATTTTAACTAAATTATATAAATATTTTAACAGGTAATCAGTATTTAAAAGTCACTGCTGAGGTGTTCAGTATTCTTTTTATTGCTAAGTCGGAGTCAGATTTGGGGTGCCTCGTTGGAAAGGCTGGAAGGAGAGGTTCTTTTCGAATCAGGGCCGGAGCCTGGGATGCCACGCGCAGGGCTTTAGACCGGCCGCAGCCGTCGCAGAGTTCTGCTGTTTGGTTTTCAGGGTGAGGTGATCCCGCTGTCCCAGATCTTGGCCCCCACGGTTCCCAACCAAAGCTGGGCACTCTCAGATCTTCCTGCTTGCTTTCTTCCGCCCGGGCGTCTCAATCTCAGAGCTGTTTGGCCCTTTAAATCTCAGTTGTCAATCAGGGCTCCTGTGTAAAGGGAACGTCCTGTAATAAGCCTCTCCTTGAACGCGGTGGCCTCGGTCCCGGCCTCGTGCCTGCGTCTAGCAGGAAGTTGGGAATTGTCCCACGTTCTCTTACATGCCGCTGCTTCCACACCTCCTCCGTCACCTCTCGCCTACTCCTCCCTCTTTCGAAGTTGGGCCCCTTGGCCAAGGCCTTCCTTATATGGGCACGGCCCCGAACGGCAGCCCCTCATTGGCTGGGGACGTCACGCGCGATTCTGTCAACAAAGGGGCGGAGGGAAACTAGTCGTGCTCCCAGCCGCGCGGCTGCCGGAGGAAAGGAGGGAGTGGGCGGGCCCGGTTCTCCTTGTACGCATGCGTGTGGGCTTCCACCTTCTCCCGCCGCAGGGGGCGGGGCTCGCGGGTGAGGGTGCCTTGGGGGCGTGTCTAGCTTTGGAGGGTCGTCTCGGGGTTGGCGAATTGGGGGGTGGGGGGGTGGTTACAAAATTGGGAGATTTCCTTTGTATTGAAGTGATATTTTGGGCCTTGGGCAAGTGTATGCTGGGTTTGGGGAGTACTTAGGGTTCCCTTGAGCTTAGAGGGTGCCTTGGGTTTGGGTTTCTTTTATAATGTGACAGGTTCCGTGTGTGGTAGGGGCCTCTTTTGTGGTTTGGGATGTTTGGTGGGTATATGATTTGAGGAGCTCTCGGAGAGACTTAGAAGCCAAGTAAAGAATACAGGAGTTCCAGTTCTGGAGCAAGAACGCCTGGGTGTTTGCCTATCTGTCCCTACTTCCTCCTGCCTGTCTGACTTCAGATTTGGGGTTTATCCGTTCTGTGCCTCATCTGCACACAGGGTCTAATGCACTGCCTGCTTCTTAGGGACCAGGAGGATGAGCAGGAATTGTTAGAACAGAACCTAATTAGCTCGCAATGACCTGCAGTAAGCACCTGTCTGCTATTAAAACATGCGTAGGGTTTCTTGGGATGTGTGTGTGGCGTGGGGGGGGGGGGAATATTCCTTAGATGAGAAATGTGTGGTTAGTTTTATATATATTTTATTGATTTTTTACAGAGAGGAAGGGAGAGAGATAGAGAGTTAGAAACATCGATGGGAGAGAAACATCCATCAGCTGCCTCCTACACACCCCCTACTGGGGATGTGCCCGCAACCAAGGTACATGCCCTTGACCAGAATCGAACCTGGGACCTTTTAGTCCGCAGGCCGACGCTCTATCCACTGAGCCAAACCAGTCAGGGCTGTGTGGTTAGTTTTATGTATTAGGGAGCTTTTCTGTGTTAGTGAGTTATTTTGCGATTTTGGAGGCTTCTGTGTAATTAGGGAATAACATAAGGTTTAGAAAGAGTTTGAGGTGAGCATGGGATTTCAGAAAAGTGGACTTTTCAGGCATCTGTGAGTTTGGGAAATTACTGTGCAGGAGTTCTTGGTAGGCCTGGGATTTGTGAGGGGTTCCTTGAGATTGGGGTCTTCTGTGCTGGAGGGGATATTTATAGGTTTGGAAGTTTAGAGTTTGGAAGGGTCTGGATATTTTAGGGGGCATTGATATTCTGGAGATGAGGATATGAACTGATTGGAGGACTTCAGGGGGTGGTTAAGTTGAGAGGGATAGCACCTTTGCTGTGTTAATGCCCATTCCTGGGCATTTAGATGTATTGGTGGTTAGTAAACTTAGGCATCTATAGGTCTTAGGGGCTGTGTGTATTTTTTTTTTTTTTTTTTTTTTTTTAGTAAGGAACTGGAATTTCAGCAGGGGCTGTAAGAATTTTTGTGGTAGGTGGGATTAGGGATAAGGGCGGTAAAGATTTTTAGGATTGGAACTGTCTTTGTGACTGGTGTCTGTGGGTGTTTGGAGGCTGTCGATTTTGAATGGACCATGAAAGGTGGGGTTTTAGTGGTATTTGTGGAATTGCCTGTATTTACAAGGATAGCCTGTACTTCAAGGGTCAGCAAACTTTTTCCATAAAGGTCCAGATAATGAATGTTGTAGGCTTTGCGAGACCATGTGTTCTCTGTTGCAGTTACTCAACTCTTCTATTGTAGCACGAAAGCAGCCATAAACAATTAAGCATATTTTAATAAAACTTTATTTGCAAAGACAGGCTGTAGGCCAGCCTTGGCCCACAGGCCGTATTTTGCTGACCTCTGGTCTATAGACATGTGGAAGGTTTGAGGTCTGGAAGGTATTTTGGTTTCGAAATGTCTGGAGACAGATGGGTCAGGGAAGGATTGAGACAGGGATATGCTACCTATTGTTCCTGCAGTGAAAAATGGTCATGTCTGACTCATAAGCAGATTTGCCTCCAGATTAGGTCATGCATACAAAATTGTTGCAAAATAAAATGATCATTATTAACAGAGCCTGGCCCTAGCTGGTTTGGCTCAGTGGATAGAGCGTCTGCCTGTGGACTGAAGGGTCCCAGGTACAATTCCAGCCAAGGGCACATGCCTGGGTTGCGGGCTCGATCCCCAGTAGAGGATGTGCAGGAGGCAGCCAATCAATGATTCTCTCTCATCATTGATGTTTCTATCACTCTCTCCCTCTCTCTTCCTCTCTGAAATCAATAAAAGTATATTTTTTAAAAAGAGAGAGAGAGAGAGCCTGAATTGAAAAGTCCTGAAAGCAAGTTTGAGGGCCTGGTCTTGCACTGTGTACCCTTCCCCACTCTGACCCTCAGTTTACCTGTGCAACTTGGAGAGCCTAGACTAGAACAGGCTTTCTTTTTTATTTTTTTACTGAATATATGTTTATTGATTTCAGAGCGGAAGAGGGAGAGAAACATCAATGATTAGAGAGAATCATTGATCGGCTGTCTCCTGCACACTCCACACTGGGGATCAAGTCTGCAACCCAGGCATATGTCCTGACTGGGAATTGAACTGTGACCTCCTGGTTCATAGGTCGAGACTCAACCACTGAGCCATGCTGGCTGGGCTAGAACAGGCTTTCTTATCCCAGTGGTCTGTAGATTTGCCTAAGGGAATTACCTGCACAGTATTGTGCAAGTGTATGCATTTTTCTGGGCGGGGGATACACGGCTTTCAGAAATCCTTAAAGGGCCCCATGAGCTGAACAAAGGGAGGAGCCAGTTTCTTGAGGACCTGTCAGGCTTGGCCTCAGATTCCCCCTTCCCAACCCATCTCGTTCCTTCTGTGGGTAGATAGCTGTGGGCCGGGCTGGGAATTCTTCTTTTCAGGAACTGGCTCCTGGATGAGCAAATAGAAAAAGGAGGAGCTGTCTGTCAGGTGATATTTTCACTGAAGTTTAAGATTATGACAGCAAGAGCCAAAACCGGTTTGGCTCAGTGGATAGAGCGTCGGCCTGCGGACTGAAAGGTCCCAGGTTCGATTCCGGTCAAGGGCATGTACCTGGGTTGCGGGCACATCCCCAGTAGGAGATGTGCAGGAGGCAGCTGATCGATGTTTCTCTCTCATCGATATTTCTAACTCTCTATCTCTCTCCTTTCCTCTCTGTAAAAAATCAATAAAATATATTTTAAAAAAAAAAAAAAGATTATGACAGCAAGAGACCTCTATAGGGTTGGAGCAAGCTGCCTTCTCCGCTCATGCTCCTGGTGTTAAAAGAGAGGTCCCATCCCCTCTGCAGCTCTCCATTTGCTCACGTGCAGTGGGGCAGGAATAGAGTTCTTGGTGGTCTCATTTGGTCAGTTTCAACAGGACAGGTGGAGGTCAGGGTGGTATCGGGAGGGCAGGCACCTCCAGCTTCCCAACCTCCTCTTTCCCGTGTCCAGGTGGCCCGTGGAGGACCCCACCACCATCCAGGTCCTGAGACGCAGTGACCCCCGCCCGTCTGCCACCATTCCCCAGAATGGACCGTGGCGGCCTCCTGCCCTTCCAGCTATGGTGCCCCCGGCCCTTTGGCACCTACTCACAGAACCAGCCGCGCCCACCTTCCACAGCCCTCAAGCCGTCAGCCTGTTCGGAGTCAGGCAGCAGGGCTGAGCCAGACCATGGGCCTGCCCACTCAGAGAACACGCCACCCGCCTTGGGCACGGAGGCCCCTTCCTCCCAGCCTGCCCCTCTCCTCTCAGCAGCCGCTGCTGGTGACGAGGGTCGAGTCCTGCTGGACACGTGGTATGTGATCAAGCCTGGGAATACAAAGGAGAAGGTGGCCTTCTTTGTGGCCCACCAGTGTGGTGGCGGCAGCCGGGCCAGCTCTATGAAGGTCAAGGGGCACTGGGGCAGTGACAGCTCCAAGGCCAAGCGGAGGAGGCGCTGTCTTGAGCCTACGAAAGCTCCGCCGGACCCCGGGGGCCGGGAGGGGCCCCCTGCTGCTCAGGGGACCCCAGCCGCAGCCAGTGAGGATGTGGACCTGCTCTCTGTGGCTGAGATGGTGGCCCTGGTGGAACAGCGGGCTGCCCTGGCCCTGCAGAACTACCCCCACCCCGGCACCCCAGCGCCTGTGGTCTTTGTGTCGGCAGAGCAGGGTGGTTCTGCCAAGGGGCTGGGGTCTGAACGGCGGTCTGGTGGCGGGGACTGCAGCCGTGTGGCTGAGGCGGTGGCTCATTTCGAGGCCCAGCGGGACAACCCTCCAGCCAAGGGCCTCCGCAAGGAGGAGAGGCCTGGGCCAGGCCCCGGGGAGGTACGCATCGCCTTCCGTATCTCCAATGGCCGAGAGCCCCGTGCACCAGATGGCAGCTTGCCCAACGGGAGTGGGGGCCGGCCAGGCTGTGCCTACCCGGGCAGCCCAGGACCAGGGGCCCGAGCCAAGGACAAGATTACTTGTGACCTGTACCAGCTCATCAGTCCCTCTCGGGACGCCCTCCCTAGCAACGTGGAGTTCCTTCTGGCCAGGGCGGACGAAGCCAGCGAGGGGGAGGCCCCAGCCCCTGCCAGGCCGGAGGACACTCCCCCGGCACCCCCTCCACCCCCCGCCCGGGACTGCGGAGCATCCGGCTTCCACGTGGATGTGGTGGTGACAGGCGTGGTGGACGAATGCATCTTCTTTGGCAAGGATGGTACCAAGAATGTGAAGGAGGAGACAGTGTGCCTGACGGTCAGTCCTGAGGAGCCACCCCCGCCTGGCCAGCTCTTCTTCCTCCAGTCCCGGGGGCCGGACGGGCCTCCCGAGCCACCCCCAGCAGACTCGCCGGCCACTGCACCTGGCCCAGATGACGCTGAGGGCACAGCAGACACCTCCCTGTGCCGCCTGTACCGGCACGTGTCACACGACTTCCTGGAAATCCGCTTCAAGATCCAGAGGCTGCTGGAGCCACGGCAGTACATGCTTCTGCTTCCCGAGCATGTGCTGGTCAAGATCTTCAGCTTCCTGCCCACCCGGGCTCTGGCCGCCCTCAAGTGCACCTGCCACCACTTCAAGGGCATCATCGAAGCGTTCGGTGTTCGGGCCACAGACTCGCGCTGGAGCCGAGACCCCCTCTACCGCGATGACCCTTGTAAGCAGTGTCGCAAGAGATACGAGAAGGGCGACGTGTCACTCTGCCGCTGGCACCCTAAGCCCTACCACCATGACCTGCCTTACGGACGCTCCTACTGGATGTGCTGCCGCCGAGCCGATCGAGAGACGCCGGGCTGCCGCCTGGGTCTGCACGATAACAACTGGGTGCTGCCCTGCAATGGGCCTGGTGGGGGCGGGGGCCGGGCTGGCCGGGAGGAGGGGAGGTGAAGCCAGGGGAGGGGGGGAGCCCACCATGCCCGCCCCTCTCCGTGGGTGCCGAGCGCCAGGACTTGGTCACCAGCCCTACCCCCAGTCCGGGCAGCGTTCATCCCCCTCCAGGCTGAGCTGGGTCCAGGGGGATGACCGAAGAAGCACTCTGACTGACTGACCCCCGTTGGTTTTCTATTCTTGAGACCCAGGGCCAGGGACCCTCGTGGAGGGTGTTTTTATAGCATCTCAAGTTTCTTCTCCATTCAGCCCTAGCACCCTTCCTGCCACTCGACACCCCAGGGACCCACCAGCAGGGAGCAGACGGCAGCTAATTTTGGTACTACTTAAAGGTTCCCCCATCCTGGCCCCCTTCTGTTCCCCCCTAGCCATCCCCATCCTCTGCTTTGGGGCTGTGTTCTCTCTCCCAAGAGGCTGCAGCACCCAAGGCTGGTACCTCTCCTAACCTGTGCCAGGGCTCACCTCCTCTTCAGGAATTGGGGGCCATTCGATCACAGATCAAATTAGGTACGTTTCATGGCAGCCTGCCATTTCTACATGTTTTCCCCATTAAAACAATAAAAATCAGTTTTCTCCTTAACCTCAAGCTACTAGTCTCTCCACTTCCCCCAAAGGGGAAGAAAAAAGAAAGTTGAACTATAAAAATTTCCCTCCTCCCATTATTTAAGCTATTTACCATCACCACCGCTTTAAAAAAAAAAAAAAAAAGCTGTGAAGCCCTTTGCCTCGCTCTTGACGGCGTGGGGGGCCAGTGGGCAGGGACTGTGGGTTTGAGTTTGGTTGTTTTCCTTCTGCTCTGGGTACTTGTTCAGGCTTTAGGGTCTCCACCCTGAGCCACGTATGTTTCTTTAGGAAAAGCCTTTGGTTAACTGAGACCTTGATTTTTCAGGCAATTGGGTCTGGGGCGTTTTTGTTTGTTCTGTTTGGGTTTTGTTTTTTTGTTGTTGTTCTTGTTTTTTCATCCCTGTGGTTCTGGAAGCCTCTGGCGTGTGGCATCTGACCAATTTTGAATTGGTCCTTTCTATAAAATCCATATTTATAAGGCTGAGCGCAGACTGGTTTGTATACTGTTCAGGGAGGGGATTTGGGAGAGAAGGGAGTCATGGGTCCAAGCAAGGTCAGATGGAAAAAGCTGAGAAAAGGATCCTTAGCCAAGTCCCTTAGCATGAAATTATTTTTGACTCTTCATCTGTGTCAGTTTGGACTCAAATCTCAAAATAGTAGTAGCTTAAACAAGATAGTTTTTATTTCTTTAGAAATCCAGTATTGGGCAGGTATGGTGGCCCTGAAGTCATCAGGAACACGTGGTCCAAGGTGACTGCTAGAACTCTAGCCATCACCGTTTTGTAGGAAGGGAAACCCCCTTCCTTCCGAAAGCACTACACTGTACAGTAGGTCCTCAAATTAACATCATTTCATTCAGCATCATTTGCTTCTCACTAGTCAGAACTTAACCAAATGGAAGGACTGCAAAGGAGATTGGGAAATGTAGTCTTTTAGCTGGATGTGTTATGCCCAACAAAAGAACTCTTACTAAAGATCCCTATCATGAAAGTTTTAAAATATCCATTTGATTATTTACTAAATAAAAAGGGATTAAGACATTTAAAAAATTCAAGTATAAGAAGAGGGAAAATAGATTTTGAGAGGTAGCTGACATTCTTTGATATTCTTATCAGGGAATCAAAATTGCCAGAGAGACTAAGATATATCCATAGTAGTTACTCAATGCTTAGATTTTAGAATAAAAGAGACCTGGGTTTGAATCTTGGCTTGGTTTTATGGGACTTCTGTTCCCTGTGGAGGGAACCAGATTATTGGGACTCTGCTGCTGAAAATAGTAAGTTAAATATCTTTAAAGCATCAAATAGCCAATAAAATATGGTTAAGGACACACTGAGCCCATAAATTTAAAGAAAAGGTACATGGGGCCCTGAAGCCACTTTTTGCTCTGAGGGCATTTGCTGATGTGGACAAGCGTGGGTTTCCTGTTTGTAGCCTTATTGGGGCAGGCAGAAGTCAAGGCCAAAGCCTGCCCGAGGTGAGGAATCTAACAGCTGAGATCCCACTGAACCATAGGCTGGGTAAGGGTGACCCAGAAGATCGCAGGGATGTTCTGAACACTGAGGGGAGCACAGACCAAAGAAAGAAAAAGGTGGACCTGAAAACTGGCGGGCGCAGGCTGGCTCTGGCTCGGGTTTGCGGCTCGGTTTGCATCAGTGATGTTTCCCAGGGTACTTCTAGCTGAGATGTTTGGCAGAAACAAACACATCCTCTGGTGTAAGGAACTGTCCCCGAGAGTCCTCCACACATAATTTTCAGACAATGAGTGGTATACAGTCAAATAACCAAATATGCATGGAAATACACCAGCACGAGCAAGAACCAGCAAAACAACAGAGCAAAACCAGGCTTCAGATGATGAGACTCCGTCATAGATGAGAATACAACAAGAGCTTGCAAATACCTGCAGGGAACTCAGAGTTAAATAATAGCCTAGCCAATATGAAAGGAAAAAGCCCACCAACATGTAATAACCAAAAGTAAAAACTCAAGTGTGGCTAAACAGCAAATTAGACACAACTGAAGATTTATTACACCAGAGATAAGTCCACAAAGTAGCAGACAACAGTTTATATAGCCCAGCTGGTGTGGCTCAGTGGTTGGGTGTTGACCTATGAGCCAGGAAGTCATGGTTTGATTCCTGGTCAGGGCACATTCCCAGGTTGCAGACTCAATCCCCAGTGTGGGGTGTGATTCTCATCATTGATGTTTCCTTCTATCCCTCCCTCTCCTTTCCTCTTTGAAATCAATATATATATTTTTTTAAAAAGTTATAGAGGATAGAGGGAAAAAGTATTTAATTGGCATTCTAGAATCAGAAGCAAGGATAGTGCAAAGATATTTAAAGATGTGCTTTACTCCAGGCTGGTAAAAGACCAATAAGCCCAACCAGTCAAGCAGGATGAATAAAAAGAAATGTACCCCTAGACACACTGCAGTGAACACGCCCAGCTATGTGATCTTCGGCAGCGGGTTTCTCTGAATCTCAGTATCTTAAAATGAAAAATGAGAATACTGATGGTTCCTCAAAAGATTGGCGTGATACTTCTCATCCAGGGCGCTCAACTGTGCTTACTAAATACACCTAGTGGCCCCTTCAGAGCACGAGGCTGGGGATCCCAAGTTTGGGGGACAAATGGAGCGGGGAAAGCAGCAGCGGCAGCCTCATCTGTAAAATGGAGCTCACAATCCTTGCCCCGGATTCATGCAAAAACTATTCATCAGGCCCCTTGCCCGGTGCCTGGCGCATGGTGCACTGAACCAGGGTGTCTTGTAGGGAGACAGGCTGGGGATGTAACTGAACACTGCTTCCCCTCTCCAATATGGAGGTGATGTCTCATGTACTTCTGCATGGCTGGGAGGCTCAGGGGACATGGTGGCCCACAAGAAATGAGCAAACAGGAATCTCCATGTGGTTTGAGACCCTCCGGCTGATGTCTGTCAATTTTCCTTTCTGAACTCTGGACTTCCGCCAGTTCCACCTCTAAGAGGTTATTAGTCCGTCCATCCACCCACCCCCAACCCCACTCTAACTTGCACCCAATTAAAAGCCTCAGGAGGGGCTACTTTTTTTTTTTTTTACAGAGAGGAAGGGAGAGGGATAGAGAGTTAGAAACATCAATGAGAGAGAAACATCG
The DNA here is from genome assembly GCF_014108235.1 of Myotis myotis. Taxonomy (NCBI): domain Eukaryota; kingdom Metazoa; phylum Chordata; class Mammalia; order Chiroptera; family Vespertilionidae; genus Myotis; species Myotis myotis. The sequence goes on from NW_023416340.1 coordinate 2,252,889, forward strand.
ATCAGCCGCCTCCTGCACTCCCCCCACTGGGGATGTGCCCGCAACCAAGGCACATGCCCTTGACCGGAATCGAACCTGGGACCCTTGAGTCTGCAGGCCGACGCTCTACCCACTGAGCCAAACCGGTCAGGGCTAAGAGGAGCTACTTTTTGTTAACAATCTGTTGGTCCCAAACGTGTGACTTGGAAGGAAGGTAGGACATGGGGTTAGGAGCATGGCCCTGGGTAAGAATCTGTAAACAACTGGTTCATAAATTTCAGACCCAAGCCCCTCATTTGCAAAATGAGAACCGAAATCATACCTACCTCAGGGTTTGGGGGGAGACTGAGTTGCTATATATAAAGTGCTCATGGTGCCTGGCCTGTAGTAGGTACCCCAATAAATGTCAGCAACTGTGGCAGAATGTGAATCGAGAACCTTCTCTTTATCCTCTCATTTGATATCCTGAGTTTAAACCCATGAATTCTCGAATCTTCTCCAGCCTTGCGTTGACTCAGGCCAATCAATGCTCACCTTTACTACCTACTAACCCTCCAGACTGGCCTGATGTCCCTGCTACCTACCAGGTCTCCACCAAAGTCAGAAAGGTAGGTCCTGGCCTGTGTGGCTTGGTTGGGTGGCATCCCGTGCACAGAAAGGTATCTGGTATGTGCCCTTGACCAGAAATCGAACCCAAGACCCTTTGGTATGCAGACTGACATTAACCATTTAGCCACACCAGCCAGGGTGGAGCCTGCATTTTTAATAAGTACTCCAGTGGAGTCTGAAAATTAGGTATGGTTGGGAAATACTTCCTCAGGCCATCACTGGAGTTGGAGTTATACCCACCATCTCGCACTCCTGTACCCATAACTTAAGAGACAGGACGGTTTGGTATAGTTTGCAGTGACCTCTGGCCTGTCTTATTCCTTCCATAAACATAGCAGTGTTTCCCAAAGTTTCTTCTGAGGTACCTAGTTCTGTGAGGTGCTTCCCAAAAAAGGGGTTCCATGGTGAAATACTTGGGAAAACAATGCATTGTCTTACCGTTGAAAATTCACATTGTGCAATGAACTCATTTAATGTCTCACCCTTCTTCCTTGATCCCTTCTTTCATGCAACACCTTTAAAGTTCTGCAGAATATGTTTTGCAGAAACACTAGATTATTGCCTGTTGGGTCTGCAGAATCTGGAGTTCCCATGTATTGGCTTCCATCTCCTCCCGCTTAGCACATCCTCTGTGGGCCCCACATGGCACATCCACGTGGAGCTGGGTTTGGACGGTGCAGTAGCAAGGCTGACACTCTGGAGAAGGAAGTGCCACAAAAACAACAGCCACAGAGAATTCACTGGGTTGGGTGGTGTTGCCGGTCCATATGCCAGTCCATGGTTTGCTGACTAAAACCAAGAATAGCAGTTGCCCTTGCGAACTTTTTCAGCCCAATGTCTCCCTCAGAGCAGGGAGCTCTTATTCCTTTGGCTCTCACCCCACAATGGTCTCTTCCATGTCTTTGAAGAGTGGCAGCTTGAGACACTCAAAGGAGAGAGGGTCTTCCACTAACAACACAAGCAGAGCCAAAGGCATTAAAGAGGACGAGCCAGCACAGCCGAGGTGGGCCCGGCCTGAGCTCGCTGGCTCCCGGTGCCCCTGCCACATTCCCTGCTGGGTCTTTCTCCTTCAGAGTCAACCCGGCAGGCTAGAGCCCCAAGTATTCAGCCAGGAACACGGCGAGGATGCGGCTCAGGTTGTGCACCGTAGGGGGGTGCAGATTGGCCTCAGAGTCGTCAGCGGTGTGCCAGACAGAGGGGAAGGGCGTGGAGATGAGGTGGAGCACCGGGACCCCTGTGGGACAGAGAGAAGACTCAGGCCCAGGCCCCCCCCTCCCCGCCCCCTCAGAAGATAACTCTGTTCTGGCGATTGAAGAACTCTGAGCAATCGCTTTAAGTGTGTGAGGGTACATGTTAGTTTAAAAATATGTATCCAGTATATTGTTTTCCTGACAAAAATTAAGAGGAACTCAAAATTTAATGCATTATGGAAAGACCAGGAGAAAGGACAGATGTCTGACTATCCTCTCTTTTTCTCTTCTTTACTAATAGCACTTACATAGTATTTGTTCTATTCCAGGCCCTAGTCTAAGGCCATATATCACAAATACACACCATTTTATCCTTATAATTACCCTTTAAGGTGGACACCATAACTACCGCCATTTTACAGATGTGGACACTGAGGCACAGAGGTAGGCAGGTGATTTGCCTAAGATCCTGTCTCTAGTAAACAACAGTCAGAATTTGAACCCAGGCCATGTGTCTCCATGTGCTCCCCCTGCCCCTATTTTAAAAATATTTTTTATTGATTTCAGAGAGGAAGAGGGAGAGATAGAAACATCAATGATGAGAGAGAGTCATTGATCGGCTGCCTCCTGCACACCCCCCACTCGGGATTGAGCCCACAACCCAGGCATGTTCCCTGACCAGGAATCGAACTGTGACCTCCTGGTTCATAGATCGACGCTCAGCCACTGAGCCATGCTGGCTGGGCCAGAGTCTGTGCTCTTAATCACTGTTCTGCATTGGGTTCCTGTCCTCAGAGCACTTCTCTCTGCATTTTTCCAGATTTGTTAAATATCGGTCCCACCACTAGACAGGAGGCAGGTGTATTCTGGTGCATCACTGTATCCCTGATACCTCCCTCAGTACCTGCCTTGGGAAGTATTTGTTGAACGAATCAATAAAAAAGGTGTTGTAGTCCAGCTGGCATGGTTCAGTGGTTGAGCGTTGACCTATGAACCAGGAGGTCACGGTTCAATTCCCCATCAGAGTGCATGCCCAGGTTATGGGCTCGATCCCCAATGTGGGGCGTGCAGGAGGCAGCCGATCAATGGTTCTCTTTCATCATAGATGTTTATATCTCTCCATCTCCCTTCCTCTCTGAAATCAATAAAAATATATAGTTTTTAAAAAAAGGTGTTGTAAGGAATGCATATTTGTTGAATGAAAAATTAGAGTAAAAATTGTAAAAGCAGTTTTTAGCACTTACTATAGGCCAAGCACTGTGGAAGCAGGCATTTCATATACAGTGGGGCCTTGACTTACGAGTTTAATTCGTTCCATGACGGAGCTCATAACTCAAATTACTCGTATGTCAAATCAATTGTGAACGAGTGAGACACGTGATGCTGGGCTGATGTGGTGTTCACTGTGACGTTCGCTGCGCCAACTAGCGGTGGGGTATCTGAAGCTGGCTCGTAACCCGAATTTTAGCTCGCAACTCAAAGCAAAAAATCAGCCGAGAGACGACTCGTATCTCGAAAAACCTGTTAGTCGGGACACTCGTAAGTCAAGGCCCCACTGTACCTAATCTTATCTCATCCTCCCAACACTGTGATTAGGCATATACACATAGATGTGCTTTTTACGTGTAAATCTCTTCATTTTCCCAGAAGAAACAGGGGCTCAGAGAGGCTACATAATTTGCCTTAGGTCAACCAGTGGTAAGTTGCAGATCCTAGAGCTCAGACCAATTCTGAAACCTACTATCTGAAACCCTCGACCAGATGTCTTCCACCCTAGCTGTGCATCCGCATCACCTGGGAGTTTTGCAAAAATAGCACAGAGGCCCGAGACGGTGGCTCGGTGGGCCCAAAATGTGATGGGGTGTTCTCCTAAGCTCCTCGGGCGATTCTGCTGGGCTGCCAGGGCACGGAAAGTCAAGAGCTAGAAGAAACTGCAATTACTAAGGCACAAACAGTACCAGCTCACATCCCTCAAATGCTTGTTATGTGCCAGGCACTTGTCCAAGAAAGGCCTTTACATTTTGTATCAGCACATTCAGTCCCTTCAACGAGAAAGGAACTGAGGTGGGAGCTATTATCCCCACTTTAAAGATGAGGAAATCAAGGCACAAATAGGTTAAGCAACTTGCCAGCAGTCCCCCACCCTGGGAAGGGGTCAGGGCCAGGTCCCATCTGTGGCTTCCCTTGGACGTCCGCCCCCCACGCCCCCCTGCAACAAGTACCTCTGCGGAGGAAGGGGATGTGGTCGTCTTCCACAGAGCCAGGGGGCTCCCCGGGCTGGAAGTACATCACTTCCTGGGGGTGAGCCTGTAGCAGGTTCAAACGGTGCAGGCGCTTCTCTGGAGGTAGTGGGGATTAGGGAGCCAAAGTCAGTCCCCTCAGGGGTCAAAGGTTTTGCTCAGAAATCAGAGGAGGGCAGGGGGTCTGAAGGTAAAGCACTGGTCACCCCAGTGTAAGAATGAATGTTAGTTCCCCCTTCCTGCAGCTGTACCGTGTTCCCCGATGATCATTAGCAGCATGCCCACTTTACAGACAGGAAATGGAGGCTCAGGGATGAAGCCGCTTGCCCAAGTTCACACAGCCAGTAAGGAGAGCCAAGATTCGAACCCAGGGCTACCTGACCCCCTGCCCTGTTTATAATCGGACTGCTGTGGGATCTGTTTGTGTCTTGCCCTTTGTGTTAGTGCCGTAGAGAGAAGGCTGGATGACCCCTCAGAGGACAGGTGCCTGCCCCACCCCGACCCTCCCACCTGCATTCCAGGCTGGAGCCTGCCTCCACCGTCACCCTTACCGATGCTCTTCAGCCGATGGAACCAGCGGGCTGTGCGGGGGAAGTGACTGTAGAAGGTTGGATGGGGGGCTCCCAGGAGATCAAGAAGCATAAAGAGCTCCTAGGGAGAGAGGCCAGGCTGGAGAGGCCAGGTGGGATGCTGCCAACCTTACCTTACCCCCTCCCTCCCTCACCGAACCCAGTGGGGCCCTGGTCTTACAATAGCCTGGATCCTGGTGGGGCCAGGACTGTGGGGTGCAGACTCCATGAGCTGGGCCAGGTGCCGGGAGCCATAGAGGGAGTCCTTGGGTCCCCACTCCTTCAGCGCCTCTTCGCCGTCCAAGAAAAGCAGCTGCAGGGTCACTGGGGCTGCCTGTGGGAGCTGGTGCTCAGTGTCAGCCCTGATCTTGACCCACCCCCATTTCCTGTCCCCTGCAAAGCTGAATGGGACAAACTAGGTCTCCTCACTCATAGAGCATAGACTCTGAGCCAGACCATCTGGGTTCAAATCCTGGCTCAGCTGCTTCCTAGCCAAGCAGTCATGGGTAAGTTATTAACTTCTCAAAGCATCAGTATCCTCATGTAGAAATGGGGTTAAGAGAGAGAGAGAGAGAGAGAGAAAGAAAGAAAGAAATGGGGTTAATAACAGTTCTATTTATAGGGTAGGATTCGAACCAGGTCCTAGAATAGTAACTGGCACATAGTAACTAAAGGGTTAGCTCTGATTATTATCATTATTTCTCTAGCCCGTTTTGTAAGAGACACACCCAGAAATGAATAATTATACAAACAGTGAAATGCAGTTGAGACCAATTGCTCCCCAAAATTACAGGGTCCTGAAAGAACACAGGAAGGGTGTGGAGCATAGCTGGCCCAGGGGCATGTCGGGTCTGTGGGAAAGGGATGTTTGTACTGAGGGTAGTGGGAGCTGGCCTGGCAAACCGGGTCAGAGGCAAGGAAGCAATATGGACCAGGGCGGGGCCAGAGAAGGGGTCAGGGAAAGTTTGAGAAGTGGCCTGAGGGGTCAGCAAGGGCCAGGGAGCTTGGGCTTTGGGGCACTGGGAAGGGGGGCGGGTCTAAGCAGGGGAGGAGCATGAGGAAACTAGTGTTTTCATTCATTCATTCATTCCACGCATCTTATTTTTTATTTTTTCCTACTTCCACTCATTTTAATTGACATCTTACTTCATTCCAGGCAATACTCTGGGCCCAGGGAATAGACCAGAAACAAAGCAGCCAAGTCCCTGACTAGATGGAGCTTATTCTAGTGTGAGACAGACAAACAAATCAACATAAGCATCACAAATCATGGGAAGGCCTTGTTGAGGCGGTAACATCAGAATGGACACCTGAATGAAGGACGGGAGCCAGCTAGGAAGATAACTGAGAAAAGCACATTCGCCCTAGCCGGTTTGGCTCAGTGGATAGAGCGTCGGCCTGCGGACTGGAGGGTCCCGGGTTCGATTCCAGCCAAGGGCACATGCCTGGGTTGTGGGCTCTATCCCCAGTAGGGGGCGTGCAGGAGGCAGCCAATCAATGATTCTCTCTCATCATTGATGTTTCTATCTCTCTATCCTCCCCCTTCCTCTCTGAAATCAATAAAAATATATTGAAAGAAAGAAAGAAAGAGAGAAAGAAAGAAAGAAGGAAAGCACATCCCAGCAAGTACAAATGCTCCTCGGGGAGTTATCCTTGTGGATTTGAGGTACACAAGGCAGTAGGTAGCTAGAGTAGGATGAGAGAGGGGCGAGGGGTAGCAGGTGAGACTAGAGAGGTAACTAGTAGGATGGGGCGCATCTCATGGGCCACTATATAAACTCTCTGGCTTATGCATGGAATGAGGTAGGGGCCATGGGAGAATTTGGGGCAGAGAAGGGACAGGAGTTGGAAAGATCCCGGTGGCTTTGTATGTGTAGTGGTGACAGGAAAACAAGACCGGGCAAGGGAGGGTGGTGGCTTCAACCAAGGGAGAGGTTGTCCCTGCCTTCCCCCCTCTCCTCCCCCCACTCCTCACCTGATCCTTGGTTCTACTTAGTTCCTGGTCCAGGGCCTGGGCCAGCTCCAGTAGCAGGGCACAAGGCACAGCTGAATCCGTGGCCCCCACAAATGGGGCTGGATCAGATGGGAAGAGCTTCGAGTCATAATGGCAGGCAAGGGTGAGGTGACGGGCAGCCCCTGGGTCCAGTGTGGCCACCACATTGGCAAAGTCCAGTGGTCCCAGGGGCGTTGAGGCTGTGAAGGGGTCCAGCTCCACGTGCCAGCCTGCCGTCAGGGTCCGCAAAGTGGCCTCCAGGAACTAGTGGCAAGAGAGAGGTGGGTGGGGGTACTGGGGAGTGTAGAGGGAAAAGGGCCATGTGACCTGAGCCATGCAGAGCAGTCGGGTTGACTCACAAGTCCCACTTCAGTTTTAATCATTCCTTTCACACGTCTGCTAAGTACCTATTAAGTGCCATGGAATGGCCCCACCTCTTGATGCCAAGACTAACCATAGCTCACTCCTCTAAAGCCCTAAGTGTGTGCCAAGCCCTGTTCTAGGAACTCTGTGGGGTAGGGACCATCAGTGGCTCAATTCAAAGATGAGGAAGCCGAAACCGGTTTGGCTCAGTGGATAGAGCGTCGGCCTGCGGACTGAGGGGTCCCAGGTTCGATTCCGGTCAAGGGCATGTACCTGGGTTGCGGGCACATCCCCAGTGGGAGATGTGCAGGAGGCGGCTGATCGATGTTTCTCTCCCATCGATGTTTCTAACTCTCTCTCTCTCTCTCTCCCCTCCTCTCTGTAAAAAATCAATAAAATATATTTAAAAAAACAAACAAAAAACAAAGATGAGGAAACTGAGGGTCGGGGCGCTTAGGAAACTACTCCAGGGGGCTGAAGTGGGATTTGAACGCGGGCAGTATTCAAATGACTCTGGCTGCTTTCTGGGGGGCAATATAGAGTTGTTACAGCACCAGCTCTGGAACCAACCTGTTTGGATTGAAACCATAGGTACACCATTTACTAGCTGTGGGATTTGGGCATAAAAGGCCCAACTGCTCTGGGCCTCAGTTTCCCCGTCTGCATAGTGAAGGTCACATTGGTACCCACTTCATAAGGCTGTTGTTACTTGTGCCAAGCACAAAGTAGGCTTTTAGTGGGGGCTGGACAGAGGGCAGTACAGCCTGGTAGTCACTTACTCTAGAGTCTCTAGACTCTAGAGAGTAAGTTTAGCTCCACCCTCTGGGGTCTTGGGCAGAATGCCTATTTCCCCGTTCCCTAGCAGTCTGAGGGGTCAGGTGTGAGTGACCCTTTACCTTTCTGACTTGGAGACTGCCCGGGCTGCCCGGCGTTCGCACAACCAGCAGGGGGCGCAGGTAAGTGTTCCAGAGACGCTGGGGGTCCAGTTGCCCCACCACCTTCCGCATTCGGGCTTCGGGGAGGCTCGCGATCAATGGGCCCTTGGGTAAGGGGGGTGGGATGGGGAAAAGATGAACGTGAGAGCAACCCCCCTTCTGACCCTACTCCGGGCGCCGTCGCCCCTAAGAAGCCCCGGTTCCTTTTCCTAATTGCAGGTTCCCGCATCAGAGGTGTCTAGGATAAACCCTAGTCACAGGAAAAGCCCATCCTGTCCATCCTACCCAAATCCTGATGGGGAAATCGAGGCCCAGCGAGTGGAAGGGACTCTTCCAAATGGATGAGTTTAGGATTAGAGCCCAGAAATCCCAATTTCACCACCCCAGACCCTTCCTCTTAAAGGGGAGCCACTATTACAGAACAAGCCTGAAGCCTCATTCCATTAACAAGGGGGATGCGTCCTAAAGACTACGGCAGTGGCACCTGCAGCTTAGGACGTGATAAAGCCACGTCCACCCGAAACCTTAGGTACGGGGAGGAGAGGGATGAGGGGCCCCCGTGGTGCCCCCGCCGGGCCTCACCCGCAGCTCCCGGCCGGGCGGCAGCTCCTCAGCCCCGCGGTGCCAACCGCTCCAGATGGTGTAGAACGCCGAGGCCACGGCCAGCGCCAGCAGCAGCAGCGGCAGCTGCTGCGCCCGCGGTAGCAGGCGGCGATTGGGCGGGGAGGGTGGCTGCAAGAGGCCGCGTCCCCCGAGCCGTAGCCGGGGCCGCCCGCGGCCCCCGGAACGCATGGTAGCTTTGCCCAGAAACCGGTCCTGGACCGCGGATCGAATTTAGGCCCAGCCAAGTCCCACCCCGTGGAATTACCGGGCCAATGAGCAACAAGAGCGGCTGCACCATCCCACCCTCCCGCGAGCAGCGAAGCCAATAGGGACTCTCGTTCTGAGGCCACGCCCCCCAGCCTCCCAGCGGCTTAGGCAACGATTCCCCAGAGAGTTACACAACCGTAAAGGGAGCGTGAAAGGGGTAGGCTCCGCCTCAGCGTGAGAGGGGAAGCCAATGAGAAGCGTTTAATTATGGAAAACCTTCGACTTCCCGGGCGTGAGTCCACGCCCCTCCCGGATGTAGGCACAGCTTTGGTTTCGTGGAGTCGGAAAGATCAATAGACACGTAAACGAACCTTCCCCCAAGAGAAAGGGGCGGGGTCTATCCCCGAAAGAGAAGAGTGGATTGGCTTATCAGAGACCCCGCCCCCGAAGGGAGGGCCGGCGGGCCTTTAGAACTGGCGCGTCCTTTCCCTTGAGCCACCTGAGCCGTTCTACCACGAAATGGACTAAATCGGACCCGCTTTCTTTTTCTCTCCGTTGTCGTGAATATCTAACCCGTATGGTCCTGAGTGACCCTGAACCACTAAGCAATGCTTTTACCCCAACGCCTCTACCAAGGAACTGAATAGAACCAAGGCGGGCTCGCTGGACCAACAGGCCACACCCACACCGCTGGTTGAGTTTGCGCAGGCGCGCACGGAAGTGAGCTGCGGGAAGCGGAAGTCCCGCCTTTCTCGCGCTTTCTCTTCGGAGGCCGAGGCAACGCGGAGGACAGGAGCGTTCTGAGAGCGCAACCACCGCCACCATGTGAGGCCGGGGAGGCTTAAACGGCGGGAGTGGGTGGAGGGTGCAAATTTGGCCACTTACCGGTGGAAGGGGATGGGCAGAGCGGGGCGCGGAGACGGGGGTTTTAGGGGTCGAGTGGGGGGTCCTGTTCTGTTGAGTTTGAGAACGCGCGTGGGGCTTTTGACGGCGCCTGAGTTCCGGAGAGGGAACAGCTCTATCAGATAACGGGCTGGCGGCTTTTCCAAATAATTAGCCTTCCTGAAATGAATTTTAAGCGGGAGCGATTTTACGAATACAGAACCTCGAGAGGAGAAATGCGGAATTGTGGGAATAACGACTTGAGATGAGGGACTATCCGGATAATTTGAGCTGGGGACCTAATTCGTGACACTTTCTAATAATGAGACACAGGAATGATTTTTAGTCATTTATCCATGGAGCAATTACGGAAGTGCTCGTGTATCAGGCACTGCTTTACCTACCTGGGGCCTATCAGTGAAGTCTCCTCCCCCAAGAAAAGTCCTCTGCTCAGCTTATGGGGAGGGAAGAGGCAAGTGGTAAATGTAATAATAATAAACAGGTAAAGTATATGGTGTGTTAGGTGACCGGGGCTACGAATAAAGAAACGAGAGCAGAGTAAAAACAACGCTAATTTTGAGAGATAGTAACTTAACTAGCACAGAAGGGCACGTGTAAAGAAAGTGAGAGAAAGAGCCACAGAGATACCTGGAGAGGCATCCAGGCAGAGGCCCAGGATGAAAATTTGCCAAATATCTTAACCACTCAAGAGGCCACTGTGGCTGCAACAGAGTGAAAGAGATGGGTAGGTGCAGGGCCTGGTAAAAACATTGGATTTTGCTTTTTTGCACTGAGATAGGAGCCCCGAGAGGATTTTGAAGAGCGAGATGACGTGACTTAGGTCTTGGCTCCATAGAGCACTGCCGGGCAGTGTAAGGAGACCAGCCAGACTCTAGGAAAGAGGTGATGGAGGGGCAGGATGTGGTAAGAGATGGCTGGATTCTGGATATATTTTAGAGGCAGATGGCAGGCTTTGCAGACAGATTGAATGTAGGATGTGAGAGAGAGAAGAGAATCAAGTTGACACCGGTTTTTGCTCAAAGAACTGGGAGGGTGGTGTTGCCCTTGATGGAGATGAGGAAGGCTGTGGCTAGAGTAAATGGAGGTGGTTGGGCATTGTGGAGCTCGGTCTAGGATGTGCAAGATTGGAAATCTCTTAGGCATCCAGATGGTGATGCCGTGCGAGGCCTGCGGAGGGTGGGTGTGCTGGGGGAAAGGTTGGGAAGGCGCGGGAGCGCTCTCACCTGTGGGTTTCATACTTGCCCACTCAGGAGCCTTCTCAACAAGCCCAAGAGTGAGATGACCCCGGAGGAGCTGCAGAAGCGGGAGGAGGAGGAGTTTAACACGGGCCCGCTCTCCGTGCTCACGCAGTCCGTCAAGAACAACACCCAGGTGCTCATCAACTGTCGCAACAACAAGAAGCTCCTGGGCCGGGTGAAGGCTTTTGACAGGTGACGGCTTTTTGACGGGCTCTTGGGAGGGGTTCTCTCCAGGCCTGGAGAATCAGCCCCAGCTGCAGCCCGAGGAGCCTGCATCCCAGGTTCCTCAGAAGCTAGGACAGTGATGGCGAACCTTTTGAGCTCGGCGTGTCAGCATTTTGAAAAACCCTAACTTAACTCTGGTGCCGTGTCACATGTAGAAATTTTTTTGATATTTGCAACCATAGTAAAACAAAGACTTATATTTTTTGATATTTATTTTATATATTGAAATGCCATTTAACAAAGAAAAATCAACCAAAAAAATGAGTTTGCGTGTCATAGGTTCGCCATCACTGAGCTAGGAGAATAAGCACCTTAAAACCCAAGGTGTGCCTGTCTCTTGCTGGAGGGGCATCTACTTAGGAGCCAGTCCCCGTGGGTTCATGTCCCAAGGCTGTCTCAGCAGCCACGTGACCTTTGGCAGGTGACTGTCGTGTCTGTACAGTGGCAATAATCATGGTGGTTGCAGAGGTTCAACGGCTTAATACATGTAACGTGTAATAAGTCACTAGAAGCACAGTATCTGGCACACAGGCGCTTCTCAATCTAGGTATTGCATAATTAGAGGGTGCACTGTTCCAGGTACTGTTTTAGGCTCTGGAGACACAGCAGTGACTAAAACAAACCTGGTTTCTAAACTCAGGGAGCTTGTTATAGGTAGGAAAGCCAACGGGAATTGGTAAGTTCTACGGAGAAAAGTAAAGCCAGGTAAGAATATGGAGCACTGGGGAAGGGGATGCTGTATTATATGGGTAATCAGAGAGGCCCCATCTGAAGAGACAGCAATGAACAGACCTGAATAAGATGAACAAGCAATCTAGGACCTGCGTGTTTCAGCCGCAGGGAACATGCCCTTCACCAGAATTGAACCCGAGACCCTTCAGTCTGCGGGCCGACGTTCTAGCCACTGAGCCAAACCGGCTCGGGCTGTAATTCGTACTTTTCAGTTAGCGTTTGTAAAATGCTTTCCTCACAGCAGTGTGCTGAGGCTTGCTTCTGGAACATTTTGGCCACTAGCTGTTACATGAACAAGTCTCCCTCTGAGCCTCACTTTCCTCTTGAGTAAAACGGGAATAAGAACAGGAAGTGCTGAGCACCAGGAAGCAGATAGACCTGGATGGGAACACTGGCTCTGTCACTTCCAAAACGTGTGACCTGGGGTGAGTCACGTCATCCCACTGTGTTCAGTTTTCTGCTGTAGAAGTGGGAGGTAACACTGGTGTTTACCTCCTGGATGAGATGCAGTGATTGAAGGCATGTACTTTATTTCTCTCTCTTTCTCTCTCTCTTATATCTTATTTCTTTTAAGTTGACTTCTTTTTCTTTTCCCCTGTTTCCTCCTCTAGTCCATATAACTCTCCTACCTTTCCAGCCCTCCCAGCCCCCCACCTAGTATGAATCCTGTCACATTTGAATCAGGGAATCTTCTGTGGTGTTGGTTACAGCTTTATTGAAGTATAATTGACCTGTCGTAATATCATAACATTAAAATCAATTGTTTCTTGTTAATCCTCACCCTGGGATATTTTTTCTATTGATTTTTTTTTTTTTTTTAAGAGAGAAATTGGAAGGGAGTGGGGAATTGGGGAGAAAGAGAGAGAGAAACATCCATGTAGGAGAAAGACATCAATTGGTTGCCTCCCATATGGGCTCTGACCGGGGCTTGGCTGGCGTGGCTCAGTGGTTGAACGTCAACCTATGAACCAGGAGGTCACAATTCCGAGTCCCGATCAGGGCACATGCCCGGGTTGCAGGCTCAATCCCCAGTGTGGGGCATGCAGGAGGCAGCCAATCAATAATTCTCTCTCATCATTGATATTTCTATCTCTCCCTCTACCTTCCCCTCTGAAATCAATAAAAATATATTTTTTTAAAAAAGATGGTGGAGAATACTTTTTAGTTTATTCTTAAATCACTGCCAGTAGCACAGCACGGTGTTGTTTTTTGCTTTTTTGTTATTAATCCTCACCCGGGGATATTTTTGGGAATAAAGCCTGCAACCGAGGTATGTGCCCTTGACTGGAATCGAACCCGGGACCCTTTAGTTCACAGTCGGATGCTCTATCCACTGAGCCAAACCAGCTAGGGCAGCACACAGTACTAAGCCTTGGCTTTTTCACTTAATAAGAGTCCAAAGAAAGGTTTCCATCCAGCCCTAACCAATTTGGCTCAGTGAATAGAGCGCCGCCTGCAGACTCAAGGGTCCCAGGTTTGATTCCGGTCAAGGGCATGTACCTTGGTTGCGGGCACATCCCCAGTAGGGGGTGTGCAGGAGGCAGCTGATCGATGTTTCTCTCTCATCGATGTTTCTAACTCTCTATCCCTCTCCCTTCCCCTCCGTAAAAAATCAATAAAATATATATATTTTTTAAAAGTTTCCATCCAGCTTGTCCCCTGGGTCACTCCACTGCCACCAATCTCTAGGGGTCTTCCTAGGATTCTGCATTGTACAAGCAAGTGGGTGGTAGGCTTCTCCTACCTCACCCCCTTTTTCCTACAAAAGGTAACTTTCCATGTATACTGTTCTCCCTTTTCCACTCAACAGGATCTGGTGGTTACTCCATAGCAAGGCATAGAGCTTCCTTGTCTTTTTTTCTCTACATTTTCTTTCCTTTTTTTTTTTTTTTTTTAATTAATTTCTGAGAAGAAGGAAGAGGGAGAAAGAGATAGAAACATCAATGAAGAGAAAGAATCATGGATTGGCTGCCTCCTGCATGCCTCACACTGGGGATCGAGCCCACAACTGGGTCATGTGTCCTTCACCGGAATCAAACCTGGGACCCTTCAGTCCACAGGCCGATGCTCTAGCCACTGAGCCGAACGGGTTAGGTCTCCCTACATTTTTTTTTAAAGATTAATTTTTAATGATTTTCAGAGAGAGAAAGAAAAACATCGATGTGATAGCGTAACACCTGTCAGTTGCCTCCCGCATGCACCCCCACCAGGGATCTAGTCCACAACCTGGGCATGTGACCTGACCAGGAATTGAACTGGCAACCTTTTGGTGCGCAGGACAGTGCTCAACCAACTGAGCCACCCCAGCCAGGGGTCCTCATTCATCTTAATTTTTTTTCTTAGCATTTGAAGATATTTCCGTATATCCTCTTATCTCTTCGCCTTGCTTTAGTTTTTCTTCATAGCAGTTACCACATGACAGCATGTTACAGGTCCAGGCTCTGTTCGCTTGCTTAGCATCCTCTCCTCACGAGGATGCACACCCCATCGGGACAGGGATAATGTCTGTTTTGTTCATTGCAAGTGTTTGTTGAGGGAAGTAATGCATACTGTCTTCACACGAGCCTACCCAGGCCCCAGGGGCCTCTGATTCTCCAAAGAGAAGCAGCTCCTTTGCTGATGCCTCCAGAAGTGGTGGGAGTTAAAAAGCAGAAGCAGCCCTAGCCAGTTTTGCTCAGTGGATAGAGCATCGGCCCTTGGACTGAAGGGTCCCAGGTTTGATTCCAGTCAAGGACACCTACCTTGGTTTCAGGCTCAATCCCCGGCCCGGGCACATGCAGGAGGCAAGGAATCCATGTGTCTCTTTCACATCGATGTTTCCCTCTGTCTCCTTTCCACTCTCTCCAAAAATCCATGGGAAAGCACCCTGGAGTGAGGATTAACAACAAAAAGCACAGGAGAGACCATTTTGTTTGCCTTCATTCTGTGCCAGGCCCTGTTCTAAGTACTTTACAAGAATGCTGATGTAATCTGTACAACAGCCCCACGAGGTGGGCACCACGAATGTCTCCATTTTAGAGAGGAGGAAACTGAGGCACAGAGGGATGCTGTCCTTTGCCTCAGCCTGCACCTGAGGACTGGCAGTGCTGCTGCAGGAGGGAGGCAGCACCTCACAGAGGAGGGCCGGTCCGAAGGCTGCCCCCTCACACCCAGGGCCTTCCCCTCCCTGTCCCCACCAGGCACTGCAACATGGTGCTGGAGAATGTGAAGGAGATGTGGACCGAGGTCCCCAAGAGTGGCAAGGGCAAGAAGAAGTCCAAGCCGGTCAACAAGGACCGCTACATCTCCAAGATGTTCCTGCGTGGGGATTCGGTCATTGTCGTCCTGCGGAACCCCCTCATCGCTGGCAAGTAGGGGCCTGCTCCCTGCTGTCAAAACTCACTCCCCGTCCTGCAAAGACCCGTCTTTTGTCACGAGAACAATAAAAGCCTGGTGTGTTTTTTTTTTTCTTCTTTTTTTCTAGTGGCATCTGTCTGTTCCCAGGGCCTTGTGAGTGGGACGGACTTTGGGGAGGGAGGCAGCTGAGCATGGGGCCAAGCACTGGGATCAGGACCTCTCTGAGCAGATGAAGTGGCCCTGTCTCTGCCCCTTCCATGCCTCAGTTTCCCTATCTGTGAAGTGAATCTGTTGAACAGAGAAAGCTTTTGCTCTTTCCTATTTAATCTTTTCTAGCTTCTCATTACCCTGTCTCTCCTTTCTTCCTCTGAATGAGTCAGCCTTGCTTGAAATTTCTGGTCTTGTCTTCTGTTTCTTCAGGCAGATCAACATTCCCCAATGTTTACTTTCTCTGTGTCCAGCTTTGTGTTGCAATCCTGGGGACACAGCAGTGCTTGAGACAGCTCTGGCCCGCCCTCACTGATGGGAGGAGATACATGTTTAAAGCAGTTGGTACTCAAGGTCCTGACCAGGTAGCTCAGTTGGTAGTGTCATCCCGATACGCCAGGGTTGCGGGTTCCATCTATAATTAGGTCACATACAAGAAGCAGCCAGTGAATGCATAAGGAAGTGGAACAACACATCTGTGTTTCTCTTTCCTCCTCTCTCCCTCTCCCTTCTTTCTAAAATCAGTAAGTACAGATTTTTAAAGTGTCCAGTAACCTCAAGTGATTGGTTCTAGTGGTCTGCCTTTCCCTGGCCACTCACTGTTTCATGTTTTCTCTCTCAATGTTTATCTCTCCCTCTCTCTTAAAAAAAAAATTTAAACAATGTTTATAAGGACAAAGAAAAAGCAACCATGCTGTCACCCACTGAGCTGTTAGGCTGCCAGCCCTGGCTCTGCTGGTCAGACTTCCAGCAGCTCTGAGCGGGCACTGTTATTTATTGCCTCCAATTCCCCGAGGAGGGAGCTGAGGCACAGAGAAGTGGTGTCACTTGCCCAGGGACACCCAGCCAGGAAGTGGTGCTGGTTCAAACCCACCCTGCTCCTGAGCCTGTGGCTTCACCCCTGAGCTCTGCTGTCCTTCACGTTACAACTTAATTACCATCGAGGGAAATTCTCTGACAAACGGGAGTAGAGCGAGAAAGGAGGGCCTTACTTACTGTTTTCCTCTGATGTACACACATCACTCACTCTCTCCCCATCGAGATCTCTGTGTTCTCTCTGCCTGCATCTCTGTCTCTGTTCTCAGGGCCTGATGCCAGGTGGTGCAGGAGTTTGCAGAACCGAGGTCAGGATCAATGTCTGACGCTGATCTGTGGAAAGCAGAGCCTGACCTATCCTGTGGGCTGCAGAGCTAGGGATCCTGCAGCAGGAGAGGACCTGACTTGCACAGGGTGACGCGTGGGGCTATAAAGTTGAATGCTTTCCGGGTGGTGAATTGGAACAACCCTCTGAAGTAGATACGGGAGCCATCCCAGTTTACAGATGAGACAGCTGGGGCTTAGCGGGTAATGACTACAACACGTCACTCAGGGAAGCAATGGAGACACGTTAGAGCTCGGGGAGTCAGGCCCTCATGAGCCGCCTTTACTGTCAGGGAACGGGCCAGAGCCACAATGTCCTAATCTGTGAAGTGGGGTCAGTGGTGCCTGGCCGGTATGGTCAGCTGGTCGGAACATTGTCCTGAACACCGGAAGGTGGTTTGATCCTGATTTTAGTATGTATGGGAGGCAACCGTTTGTCTCGCTCTTTTCCTCTAAAATCAAAATCATGTCCTATAAGAATAAAGTAATAAAGTGGGGGCAGTGGTACTGCTGCAGGAAGCTTCCCGGGGATTCGGTTCTTTTGCAGGAGTAAAGACAGCACAAGGCCTGGAGTCACAATCTTCTGTTCAAATCTGTCCGGCCTCCCTCTGGTTGTTGACTTGTCTCCCCTGGGGGATGGAACTTAATTATCCTGCCTTTCAGGCTGAGGCAAGATTCCAGCCCAGCACCCAGCTTGGCATCAGTTTGAATTTCAGCCACCATCACCTCCCAAATGGTTCCTAATTCACCTTTTCTTCAGTGGTGGAAACAAAAGCAGGCGGCAGGCATAGCCCAGGCACGCTGGCCAAGCATTCAGCACCCACCACGCACCAGGCATCCTAAGAATAATAACTCATTGGAAACTCAGGCAAGGTACTGTTATACCCATTTTCCAGAATTGGAAAGTGAGGCATAGAGAAGCTGAGAATCTTCTCCAAGTCACACAACTAATAAGTAGCCAAACTAAGATTTGAACCAGGCTATTTGTTTCCTGTAGCTTTATTCTGGTTTCTGTTTTTGTTAAAATGGCAAAATTTGTATATATTTTATCACAGCAAAAAACATGGTTATAATATATATATAACCTTCCACAGCTAGGCACTCAATAACCAAATAAATACTTGATTTTAAAATGAGATTCATTTAAATATCTTTTTATTGATTTCAGAGGAAGGGAGAGGGGGAGAAACATCAATGATGAGAGAATCATTGATCAGCTGCTTCCTGCGCGCCCCCTACTGGGGATTGAGCCCACAACCAGGCAAGTGCCCTTGACAGGAATCCAATGCTGGACCCTTCAGTCCACAGGCTCTATCCACAGAGCCAAACCGGCTAGGGGTTTACGCTGTTGTTTTTTAAGGTTTTTTATTGGTTTTTTAGAGATAGGGGAAGAGAGAATGGGAGGGAGAGGAAAGAGAGAGACATCGATGTGAGAACAAAACATAAATCAGCTACCTCATGCACGTCCCCTCCTGGGGATCAAGCCCGCAACCTAGGCATGTGCCCTGACTGGGATTCAAACCAGCAACCTTTTCGGTACTTAGGATGACTGTTGGCCAACTGAGCCACATCGGCTAGGGCAAGCTTTACTTTTAATACTGCCTTTCAGAGAAGCAACCCTTAGGAAGTGTTCGGTGCACGTACACACACACACAATTTTAATTGTATACATTGTAAATAGTTAAGCATCACATGAACATTCCCAATTGGGGCTTCTCTTAGGCAGTGGGGACTGTGACAGCATGATGTACATGTTGATGTCCATGTTATCATGGAAACACATGGCTGAAGATGAGCAGTGCTACCCTCCAGGGTGTGTGTGGCCACCACAGGCTCCCAGCCATACACCCAGCCTCAGTCATTTCTGATTGCCTGGCCAAAAGATTCCCATTCTCTCTCTCTGTCTCTCTGTCTCAACACACACACCAAAAAACACAACACAACTGTTTCTCATGCTTTATTTACATTACAGGGGTGGGGAGCCTTTTTTCTGCCAAGGGCCATTTGGATATTTACAACATCATTCTCAGGCCATGAAAAATCATCAACTTAAAAATTAGCCTGCTATATTTGGTCAAACATTTAATTAACTCACCCCTAATGCCGGGGCAGGGCCAGACCACGCGGTTTCAAGGGCCTTATATGGCCCGAGGGCCAGATGTTCCCCACCCTGATTTATGAGGACCCTGCCTTAGGGCCTCCTATCCTCCCAGAACCCACAAGGAAGGGGTGGGGGGCGGCAAGGCCACCTCATGTTTAAAGGATTCTGAGTTTGTCCAGGGAGCTGGAGATCCAAGGAAAATAATTGCCAACACCCAGGTTCTAATTGAATCTATCTGTGGGGGGAGGATTAGGAGTGAGGGCTTGGGTGTGTGCAGGTGGTCCAGCTACAGTGTGGCTGTTGGCTTCCCCCAATTCTCCCAGTGCCCGGGGGCCACTCAGGAGGGTGAGGATGTGCAGCCACACTCCCCAGCCAGCAGTGGTCCCCGCCTCTCTGGATGCAAGATTTCAGCCGGGGCCTGCCCTGAATTGCCCGTGTTTATATCTACACTGAATCCTCCTCTCTGGACCCCAGTGGGCTCACACTTCCGTCTCCAGCTCTAACCTCTGCCTGAGCTCCAGACCTTTAGTCCCAGCTTAACACATCCAAAGAGCACTCTCGGTTCACCCCACCCTAAACCCAACCTCCCTTTCCTTTCTCCACAGTCACACCGTCGAGTCTTCCTGGACTTCTTTCTCTTCTTGCTGAACTTTCTCATGCAATTCATTGCCAAATCCTCAGTTCTACCTTTAAAATAGCTCAAGTCCAACTGCTTCACGCTCCTCCATGGCTACCACCTGGGTCAGCCTCCATCACCTCCCGCCTGTAGTCTCCTCGCTGGGCTCCCAGTGTCCATCCCTAGTAATCTGTTCCCCCATAGGGCAGACAGAAGGCTCTGTTTAAAACATTAGCCCATGAGCCCTGGCTGGGTAGCGGGTAGTTTAGTTGGTTGGAGCATTGTCCCAAATCACCAGGGGAGGGGAACCTTTTTTCTGCCAAAGGCCATTTGGATATTTGTAACATCATTCGCAGGCCATGCAAAATTATCAACTTAAAAATTAGCCTGCTATATTTGGTCAAACATTGGATTAACTCACCCCTGATGCCTTGGCAGGGCCAGACCAAATGATCTTGCAGACCTTATAGAGCCCATGAACCAGATGTTCCCTCTCCCTGCGATATACCAAGGTTTCGAGTTTGGCCCCCGGTCAGAGCACATACAAGAAGCGGCCAATAGGTAGCCCTGGCCTGGGTAGCTCTGTTGGCTGAGTGTTGCTCCGTGCACTGAAGAACCGCTGGTTCGATTTCCAGCCAGGGCATATGCCCAGGTTGTGGTTTCGATCCCAGATCAGGGTTTGTACAGGAGGCAACCGGTAAACGAATAGATGTTGCTCACATTGATGTTTCTCCCTCGCCCTTCCTCTCTCTCAAAAGTAGCAATAAAAACATACTTTATTTAAATAAAAGAATCAACCAGTGAATGCATAAATAAATACGTGGAACAACAAATTGATGTTTCTCAATTAATAAAACACACACACACACAGCCCATGAGATGCTCCTGCTAAGAGTTTTCAGTGCACCTGGAATAAAATCCCAACTCTTTGCCCCTGCTCACTCACTTCTCTCTCCATTTGGCTCTGACTCATCCCAGCTCCAGCCATGCAGGCCACCTGTCTGCTCCTAAGACATGGCCAAGTGCCTCTGCAGATGCTGTTCCTTCTGCCTAGAATCTTGCCTACCAGTTGTCTCCTGCACCTCTGGCAGGTATGGCTTAAATGTTACCTCCTCAGAGATGCCCTCCCTGACCACCATATGCCCCTTCTAATTTTCCTTTATAAGCCATTCCACTCCACAGCCTATATATAACCATGTATTGTCTTAAGGGCCTGTTTCCCCCACTCAATTTCGAACTCTAGGGGCCTTTCTCTGTTTCCTTCCACCCCATTTCCCCAGCGCCCTCCCTCCACAAGGGGCCCGGTACACAGTAGGCGCTCAATAAATACATGCTAACGTAATGATCACAGGAATCCCGCTGCCTAGCAGTAACTTTCCAAGACCCGGCTGGACTCATCCCCAGGCCCTGGAAGGTTCCCCGAGGACAGGGCACGGCCAGTGGCGACCTGTCTGGGTCCGGAGCTCAACTGCAGGGTCAGAGAGGCACGCTGTGGGGGCTGGTGCGGCTCCTCTCCGAGGCTGCGGCGCAGGCGGCAGCGGTGCCAACCTCGGCGGATCTCCGACTGCACCTGCAACGGGTAGCGCTCAGAGTCGGTGCCAGGCACGCCGTTCGCTGTGCTGCCGCCAGAGGGCGCGGGCGGCAGGCCGGGGCTCTCCCTACCTCCTTGTTGATGAAGCAGTAGAGGAAGCTGACCAGCAAGCCCTGTCAAACAAGGCGTTATATCAGGGATTGGGGACAGGCTTATGAGCACCTCTTTAAGAGCTCGGGCCCTTGCCAGGCCCCAGACCACCTCGGCTGCCACTATCCCGCTTCTAGACTTTTGCAGGCACCTCCCAGGCTCCCTGCTCCCCCCTCTCCTCCCCAGGTTGCTGAGCAATAAAAACCCTGGATGTAATAACCGCTTCCCTAGTTTCTATCCCACGTGGGCAAACTGCTTAACCCCTCTGGGCCTCAGTTTCTTCATCTGGAAAATGGGGTAATACAATGGTGGTTGTGAGAATTGAGATACTGGTATGCAAGAAGCTGTAGTGTCTGGTACATAGTGTTAAACCTTTTACTTAGTCTTATGATTTATCTTACCATTATTATATAATCATTAGTAAATATTAATAAATCAAGTTTATTATTATTTGCTTAATTTTAATTATTAATGATTATTCTAAATTATTGATAAATAAATTTTCATCATTATTTTTATATTTGTGTTTCACAAATAAATATAAAATACATTTGTATTTATAATTAATAAGTTACTTGATAAATTAATACAAGTCAATTATTTATATGTGTTATTGGTAAAATATTACTTGTCTTATCTCCCCCTTGCTCCACTGGCTCCCACTGCTTCAGGCCCGCCAGCCCTCCTCCATGGTGACAGGTACTCCCACCTCAGGGATCTGACATGTGAGGTGCCTCTTCCTGGAACACTTCCCCCACTACCTGCCCCGCTCATTCCCTCGCCTTCTTCCGTCTTTGCTCCAATATCTTCTTCTCAGGGAGGCCTTCCTTGACCCCCTGCCTGTAACTCTATCTTTTGTCTAATCTTCACCTCTATTTTCTTGCTTTTTTCCCTCTACTCACATCTTACCATCTGCCATTCTGTATATATTTTACTTATATACCATGTGTGTATAGCGTCCATCTCTCCTACAAGAATGTAGAGACCATTTCGGTTCTTGGCAATATTCCCACAATGAGGTAGGAAAAATGTATGCAATAAAAATGTGCTGAATTTAATGACATGAACAGGCATGTGAGGTGAGACAAGTGTTGTCCCCACTTTAGAGATGAGAACACTGAGGCCCAAGCAGGTAAAACAGGGTGGGGACTAGGGTTAGGGCAAGCACACGCAGGGCCAGCCTTACATGTTGGAGTGAGTGCCTTCCTGTCTTTTGCGTCCTGAGCACCTCTCTTGCCACCCTAGCTCTGACCGATCTGATTTTGGCCCCAGCCCTGTCCAGTCTCAAAGCCCTAGATCTTCACCAGGAGGCAGTACTGCTAAGGCCTCCGTCTCCTGTCTTGGTCCCTGCCGCTTCCTCAGCTGAGAACTGCCCCAGCTCAGCATCCTGTGCAGAATGAATGAACTCGCTTAGTCACACCCAACTCAGTGGCTGCGCCAGGGGATGACTGCAGCCCTCTGCCCCTCGGGGGAGAAGGGCCCCGGGTGGAAGGGTGCAGCCCCTGCCCCCAGCCTGAGCACCTGGAAGGAGCTGAGGAAGATCTCAAAGCCGAGCTTGGCGAAGCGCAGGTGGCCCCGGACTTGCTCCTCGGTCACAGGAGCAGACACCACCTCGTGGACGCCCAGTAGCGGCACCAGCGTCAGCGTGGAGCGAGCCAGCCTGGGAGGAGAGGGCAGCTGTGGGCTGGTGGCCCGGGTCCCCGTCTCACGTCCAGCCCTCTTCCCGCCTTCCCCCGCCCTCCCCCACCTTAGCCGGTAGTCCGGACAGCGCATCTGCTGGGTCCTCAGCTTGGACACGAGGATGCCAAGGATTCGGATAAAGATGAAGAAATTAACCTGCGGGGAAAGATAGAGGCTGAGCCAGCCCGATCCCATCCTGGGAGACAGAGGGTGGCACCCCTCTCCCCAGGATGAGAAATCCCCGAGGACTGCCTGGAGGAGGTGGGGCCGGTCGTACCAAAATGGTCATGAAGATAGGGGTGCGTATGATCCACCAAATGGCCTTGACGTCGTTCCGCTCCCAGCACCTGGAGTAGGGGTTGTAGAGCTAAGAGATTGAAAACCGCTGGAAGCACCAGGTACGCACGTTCACGCGCCGGGTCCCGCCCGCCTTCCTGAATGCCGCACCCGCATTCCTTCAGAGCCCCGCCTGCTCCTGCCCTGGCCCCGCCCTCACCACCCCCTTCCAATCTTTCCAAGCTGCCATTCCTTTAGCCCCACCCACGTTCCCTCCAAGCCCCCAGGTGCCATCAGGACCACCCCACGCTTCCAGCACACCCGCCCAGGTGCCTCAAAGCCCCGCCCGCCTCCCCAGGCCCCGCCCAGACCCCCCCCCGCAACTCACTGCGTGTTCTCGTACAGGTACCTGACGATCACCCAGGGAATGACGAAAAGCGCGGGGGCCCCTGTGCAGACCCCGACCCCCACCCCCCACCCCGCCGCAGCTGTCAGCACGCGCGCGGGCCTCGCCTGGCCCAAGACCCGCGGAATTCCCCCGCTGAGATGGGAAGGCAAAAGCCTAGAGCAGTGGTTCTCAACCTTCTGGCCCTTTAAATACAGTTCCTCACGTTGTGACCCAACCATAAAATTATTTTCGTTGCTACTTCATCACTGTAATGTTGCTACTCTTATGAATCGTCATGTAAATATCTGATATGCAGGATGGTCTTAGGCGACCCCTGTGAAAGGGTCGTTCGACCGCCAAAGGGGTCGCGACCCACAGGTTGAGAACCGCTGGCCTAGAGAGAGGAAGAGACCCCTGAAGCCGACCAGCAGGGTAGTCGGGCAGCGGTGGTGCGCTGGGCCGGGAGGGCAGGGGACAGGGTCGGGGCTCACCCCAGCCGAAGAGCAGGTAGCCGCGGAAGTGGCCCCCCTCGGAGCCTCCCACGAGCACCAGGAGGCTGTGCAGGTAGATGCCCTCCACCAGCAGCCAGGTGTAGTTGGCGCCCACGCAGTACTGGGTCACGATCTGGGCCGTCCTGCAGGGGGCTAGAGCCTGGAGGGTGGCCAGACAGGGGGAGGGGGCCGTCAGGGCGCGGGGGGACCCCAAGCTTTCCTCCAGCTGCTCGTCCTTTCGCCCCCATCTCTTGTCATCAGTCTCCCGCTCTGTATCACCGAAGGGTGGTACCCGTGCTTGCTGTCTCTCGCCCTGTATGAATTCTCCCACTCTACCGCTTAAACAACTGGTATCTTCCATCTCACTATCAAACTTCCCCCGGCCAGATGCCCCCAAATATGGCTTCTCCCACCCCATCTCCTGAGACCTGTGCTCAGCTACACCTCTCCAAAAGTTTCTCCCATCTCTCCACTCCTCTCCCGCCCGCCCCCAGGCTTCCTAACAATGGTTCCCCCCCCCCCCCCCCCGTTCCCAGCCTCAGGCCTCTCTCACCTTGTTCCTCAGTAACAAACGGGGGTCTACCACATCCTCCCACCAGCTGGTTCCCCCAATCTGTCTCCTCCTCACCCCCAGCAGAAGACTCTCTCAGGGGTGGGAAAGGCCAGTGGTTGGTAATATAACAGAGAGAATGGAAAACTCCAATGAAGGAGATGGGGGGTCAACAATGAAGGCGGCTGACTTGGGAGCCCCTCTCCCAAAGTCTTCGGCGTGGTCAAGAGAGAGGAAAACTGTTGCTAGTGTAGCGGGTAGTGGGTAGCTTGGGAACCTCCTGCCCATCAGAGGAGGCGGAACCCCAGTTTGAGAGGAAGAGGGGCGATGCTCACCTGGTCCCACAGGATAGGGGCCTGGTCCCCGGGTGCGGGGCTCAGTGGAGGTAGCAACCGGTCTCGGGTGAGGATGGCTGCTGCCCGGAGCATGAAAGACGTGAACAGGTTGATGTGAATGTAGTTGCGTGTGCAGTGCAGCCGCCTGGGGGTTGGGGAGGCAGTGGGGATCCATGGAGACCTGTCCGTGGCCACATGGAGCCCCTTTAACCGCCTCCCAGCCCTTCTTCTCACAGAACCACCATTGGGTGCCTGTTGCTGGTGGAGCCTGACCCCCCATCTTAGTGGGCAAACTGAGGCCCAGTCTCTGCCACTCACAGTTGGGGGGTCCCACCTGAAGAAGCTCAAGATGAGCAGGGCCAGCAGCAGCGCGGCCAGGGACAGGGAGTAGCCCACGGTGTACATGACCTGTAGCCGCTCCAAGATCAGCTTTTGGTTCTGGGGGGGTACAGGGAAGGACACAGGAACAGAGCTCAGCTCTGGGGCCAGACAGGGGCTGGACAGACATCGATCTGCTCCTTGTTCCTGCCAAACATCCCAATTTTCTCTTGGGGATCCAACTTCCCTTATTTCAATGGGGCTATCTCCACTCCTCTGCTCCAGACTGGACACGTGACCAGCCAATCAGAGCATTCTAACCCCCCCCCCCCCACACACACACACACACAGTGATTAGCCCAGGTTGGGCATATGACCCAGATCAGGACAATAAGAGTCAATCCTGAAAGTTTGGGGCTGCGAGGGTTGGCGGAGGCTACAAGGGGCTGTGAGGGCCGAGCCCCTCGCACGAATTTTGTGCATCGGGCCGCTAGTATAAAATAATATTGAATGACAATGTAATTGAAAAATAAAAATTTTAGCCCTAGCTGGTTTGGCTCAGTGGATAGAGCATTAGCCTGTGGACTGAGGGGTCCTGGGTTCGATTCCAGGCAGTCACATGCCCGGGTTGTGGGCTTGATCCCCAGTCCGGGGCATGCAGGAGGCAGCCAATCAATGATTCTCTCTCATCATTTGTTTCTCTCTCTCTCTCTCTCTCTCTCTCTCTCTCTCTCTCTCTCTCTTTCTCTCTCTCTCTCTCTCACCCTTCCTTTTGGAAATCAACAAAAATGCTTTTTTTTTTTTTTAAGGAAAAAGACAAATTTTAAAAAGAATCAGTCCTGTGACATTATGCTGGAACTATTGAGAACAAAACTCAGTCTTCCCACAGTGTTGCTTGGTTGGTGGGATGTGAGCCTGGTGCTAATGGAAAAGACAAACCTGTTCCACCCCACAGAGAAGATGAGACCAGCACATAGAAAAACACAGGCACACGATGGCGAGCAACAGAGAGATCCCCAACATTATTCGAACACCTAGATCCAGCCGTGCCTGAAGCTGTGCGTGGCTGAATATGTTTCAGTCACATAAATAAAGACTTTTTTTTTTTTCTGCATCAAGCACGTTTACTTGGAATTTCTATCACTTGGAACCCAGAGTCCTGAACAGTACAAGGGATTTCAGGCTCAGTCTGAGGCTGCTGCCTTTTCACCTCTCCCTAGACATCCAATCTGAGTCCCTCACCTCTTCTTACCTGATAGGTCCCATTCTTCTCTGGGTTCTCACACTGAGAATGGTCTCTCCAAGGTCCCCATTGGCCATCACTGCCACACTGGCGGAGGACAAAGCCTGCAGCCACTGGGGGAAATCGGGGGAGGGGATTAGAGGCACAGAGAAAGAGATGGAGACAGAGAGACCAACTGGGAGGAAAGGCAGAGAGAGAGAGCCAATGTGATGATGATGATGATGAGCCCTTCTATGGAATTTTACACGTATTAATTTAATATTCATAAGATACCTATGAAGCTGGTGCTATCATCAATCCTATTTTACAGATGGGGAGGTTGATGTATAAAGACATTAAATAAACTGCCCTGGACCACATAGCTAGTTAGGACAGAAAGATCAGGATGCCCAGAGACAGACTCAGATAAAGGAGAGAAAAAAAGTACCCCTAGTCCTAAAGAGAGAGAGACAGCCAGAGAAGGGGCATTATGTGACAGAGCCAGGATCAGGGCGACCCAGCCCGGGTTGGACAGTCAGAGGAGACACCCAGCTGGACAGAGAGGAGCAGGGCATGGGCTGTAGGTGAGTTTGGGGGAAGTGGTGTCTGGGGCAAGGGTTAGAAGCTGTTTGTGTCCAGAAAGGCCCACAACCCAGAGGGCACCTCACCGTGACGGTGCCAGGGCAGGTACCAGGGGCAGGAAGCACGGGCAGTGGTGTTGGGTGCAGCGTAGTCCCAGCAGACGTACATATCGAAGGACCCATTACAGGCGAGGCCTGGAGTGGCATAGGGGCAGATGTCGGGTGGATCGACTGCACCCTCTGCCCAAAGCCCTCCTCCTCACACCCACAAGCCCTGCCCTAAGCCCACCCACCGGGAGTGGTCCAACCCTGCAGCGCCACAGCTGCGCCCATCAGACCCCAAGGCCCGCCTAGCCTCCGAGCCCTACTCGGGGCTCCCCACCAAGCAAGTTCCCGCTGCACGAGGTTCCCACTGCTGGAGGCCCTTTCTAGGCTCCACTCAAGCCCCGCCCCCTTTCGGTACCTTTCAGGCCCCGCCCACCCAGTGAAGCCCCGCCCCTTTCTGTTCATCCAGACCCCGCCCGCCCAGTGAAGCCCCGCCCCTTTCTGTTCATCTAGACCCCGCCCGCCCAGTGAAGCCCCGCCCCTTTCTGTTCATCTAGACCCCGCCCGCCCACTGCAGCCCCGCCCAAGACCCCGCCCATTCCAAGCTTCTTCCCAGACTTGTTCCATTAATCCGAGTAGCATCCCACTCGGATCCAGGCCCTTCCCGCCGAGGCCAAGCCCACATCTACCCCGGACAACTCCTTCAGGCCCAGCGCCTGGTCCTTAGCCCACCCCCCTCAACCTCAGCCCTTACCGTCCTCCCAGCCCACCCCTCCTGGGGGGCCCAGCCCTCCTGCTCCCCAGTCGCACCTGCCGGGGGCTCCGCGGCCTCCAGGGTCCCCTGGCACTCCCTGCGGTAGCGCTCCCAGCGCTGGTACAGCGCCCGCGCCGTCTGCTCCTCCGAGCCTGTCTACGGAGAGAGAGAAGGGAGGACGCCCCCACCGACCCCGCTACCAGGCTGCCTGGTGCGTGTGCGCCAGAGACCCTCGTGGGGCCTGGAGGGGCTGTCCTGTTTGCCCAGGAGCTTGGGTGGCCGAGAAACCTCTTCTAACTCTTGAGGGGAGCCTAGAAACCTCCAGGGGAGCTGCCTGGGGGACTGAAAACCTCCAGGAAAATTGCGGGAATGGAAATCAGCAGGAAGATTTGCGAGGCAAAGAAGACGGACTGGAAACAACCACCTAAACTCGAATCTGCGCGAGTGGGGCCGTCTCTAAACCTCGGCCCCGGGGGCGACTAAACCGTCCCAGACCCTCCGAGCCCTCGCCCCCCGCGGCTCCCGGGTCCTCACCTCCGCCCTCGGCAGCAGCGGCCCCCACAGCCAGAGCAGCAGCAGCAACATCAGCAGCAGTCTCCGGGGTGCACGGGTCGGCATGGTGAGGGCGGGGGGGCCCGGGGGGCAGCCGGCCTGGAGGGTCCGAGGGCGGGGTCAGGAGCCTCCGCCTTCCGCCCCCAGCCCCAGCCTCAGGCCGCCGGGCTCCCCGGGATTACACACGCGGACTCCGAGACAGCGTCCCCCCGGCCCCCCCCCCCCCAGCCCCACACGAGATGATGGGGTGGGGGAAGATGCGTGAGAAGGGACGAGGCTGGGGTCCGACCCGCGATCCCCGGGCCCACCCGCAGCTGTTGCGGGAGCAGCGGCGGCGAGGGGGGGCGGTGTTTGCTGAGGGCGTGGTTGCCCTAGAGCTGCGCCGGCGGAAGTGCTAATGTCACCCGGAGTCTAGACGTGGAGACCGGGGTGAACCTGGGGGCCGCCTGGCAGCGGAGGGCACGGGGCTGCAGACGGCCCTCGGAGTTCCCACTCCCTGAGTCCAAAGGGTTTTTAAATCCAAATCGGGGATAAAAACCTGGCGGTAGGGAACTTATCCCGCTGAGGACAAAGCCCGGAGTCCGTGGGACGTGCTCTCCCGAGGGACTGGAGAGGCTCAGACCCCGGGCTGAGGTGTGCAGGGGCCACGTGCCTGGAAATCTGTCTCTCGCGCTCAACACCCCCCACCACGCAGCACCAGGTGGGGGCAGGAGAGGCGGGGAGGACTTCAGACCAGACCACAGACACGGGTCAGACCCGGGTCAGAGATGCAGGAGACAGACACAGAGCGAGAAGCGGAGACAGATAGGAGAGGCGCAGCGAGAGGCCGGAGACCACAAGGCGGAGAAAGAGACAAAATGTGGGCTCGGCGGCGGAGGAGATAGAGGCCCAGAGCTACTTAGAGGTTCCACAGAGATTGGGAGACGGGGACGAAGATAAGACACCGGGTTAGAGGAGGTTAGAGATTGTGGCCACGGAGACAGAGAGAGACAAAGGCTCAGAAACACACAGAGAGGGACCCACAGACTTGAGGGGCCAGGGGCCAGGGGAGCCCTCACCTGTCCTGCCGCTGCCTCTGCGGCTGCCTCCACGGCCTCCCGAGCTCTGGAAGAGGTGACAGCCTGTGTGGTGGGAGGGGCGGGGCCAGGGAACAGGAAGGGGGGGCTCCAGGGGAGCAGGGGCCCTGGCCTGTGAGCATCACAGCACTCCAGGTCACATGAGGGAGCAGCCACCCCCGCCCCCAGGGCAGTCTCTCACTGTCCCACCCGCCGTCGCCCACAGACTCAGGCAGTCACACGCAGTGTCGCACACAGTCCCATTAACCGAGACTCTGGCTCAGCACACAATGTCACATGCTGTTCTTCACAGAGTGTGTTCCTGGTGCTCATTCAGCTGTGCGATCTACGGTCACACCCAGAGAGCCCGGTCCACGCCCGCAGGCAGACTGTCACCCACAGGACACACGGGCACGCGTCCTCGGGCGTGGGCACCTACACTCACAGTGACACAACCGCCACTACCCACAGTCCCAGTGACACTGTGTCAACCACACACTCACACACTCACACACACTCACCAGCTCACATCACAGACACCATCTGTCTCCCCCCTGGCCTGTATGCCCCCATGCAAACGGGGCCAGGCATCTCTGGGTCCCCAGTATCACTCAGCACAGGTTTGGGCACAGAGCACAGAGGCTCAACGAATGATTGTTGATTAAATAAATACACAGCCTGGCCAAGGTTGCTCAGTGGTTGAGCGTCGACCT
Organism: Myotis myotis; assembly: GCF_014108235.1. NCBI lineage: Eukaryota > Metazoa > Chordata > Mammalia > Chiroptera > Vespertilionidae > Myotis > Myotis myotis. The sequence goes on from NW_023416340.1 coordinate 2,282,716, forward strand.
ATGAACCAGGAGGTCACAGGTTCGATTCCCGGTCAGGGCACATGCCCAGGTTGCGGGCTCGATCCCCAGGAGGGGCTGTGCAGGAGACAGCCGATCAGTGGTTCTCTCTCACCATGGATGTTTCTATCCCCCCGTTCCTTTCCCTTCCTCTCTCTCTAAAATCAATAAAAACATATTAAAAAAATAAAATAAATGCACAGTTATGTGGCTCCTCACATGGTCGTATAATCCTTTAATGACAACATCTCACAATGTTACACAGCCAGGCCCATTAACACTCTCACACATCATTTCACACTTCACATAATCACCAGCCGGGTCCACCGTGGCACCCCAACAACGCACATTACCCAGCCGCCCCAGCACACACTCTCACAGGCTCCCAGCGTCACGCCATCACACTGTCACCCTCACAGTCACATCAGTGCCGCGGTTGTACAGATACACAGCTCTCTCCATCACAGCCTCACCCACACTCACAAGTCACACAGGGTCACACATGAGCCCACAGCCTCACACGGTCTCATGGTCACAATCATTGACCCCCACATCTGAAAATCTCCCCTTTCAGTCTCTTCCTTAAACATGAACAATCCTAATGCCTTGGCCAGTGCGCTCAGTGGTTAGAGCATCCGCCCAGGCATCCAAGGGTCATAAGTTCCATTCTCAGTCAAGGGCACATACCTGGGTTGCAGGTTTGATCCCACATCAATGTTTCTCTCCCTCTCTCTCTCTCCTCCTCTCCCCCACTTCCACTCTCTCTAAAAATCATTGGGAAAAATATCTTCAGGTGAGAATTAACCAAAAAAAGGGGAACCCTAAAAGATGAGGAACATCTGTGCAAGCAGGGAGAAGTCTTAGAAATGGCGTCCCAGCTCTCCCCCCTTAATGCTAATTACCAATGCATGCACATTAATCGTGCGATGAACATTCAGAGTACACACTCCCCTGGGACCTATGAGGTAAGTGGGTCAGAGGCAAGTTTGCCCATTTTGCAGAGGAGAAACTGAGGCCCAGAGGCCCCAGTATGGGCAGGGAACAGGGGTGGCCTGAGGTGAGGTCCAGCACCAGAGGCCGGAAGGAGAGGAGGCACTTCTGGGGGAGGGGAGGAGCGTGGGGAAGGGGGGTCCTGACTTCCTGGCCTCCAGCTGGCCTCCCTGCTCTCTGCCCCACATTCCTGGCGCCCTTTGGGTCCTGGGAAAGGCTCAGTCCGCGGGATGGGGAGGAAAAGGGGTCTGAGGTTGCCTAGCACCTCGGGAGATGCTGGGGTTTGGAGGGAATCTCTCCTTGGCCCCCAGAGGGCCTATGGGGGGGAGGGTGTCTCTCTGCTAGGGTGGGAAGGTGGGGGGAGGCTGGAATGGAGGGAGAAACTAGGAGGGAGGGGAAGCAGTGAGAGGAACTGAGGTGGTGAGAGAAATAGGAAAAGAAACCAAAGCTCAAGAAAGAACAGAGACAGGAAGAAGCAGAGATGAGAGAGACCACGGGAAAGAGGAAGACCAAAAGAGGCCGGCAGGAAAGAAACGGAGCCCTGGCCCGTTGCTCAGTGGTTAGAGCGTCGGCCTGAGGACCGAAGGGTCTCAGGTTTGATTCCCAGTCAAGGGCATGTACCTGGGTTGCAGGTTTACTCCCATCCCGGTCCAGGTGCATGCGGGAGGTAGCCAATCAATGTGTGTCTCTCATCTCTCTCTCTCCCTCTCCCTCTCCCTCCTCCCTCCCTTCTACTTTCTCTAAAACTCAATGGAGCCCTGACTGGTTTGGCTCAGTGGATAGAGCGTCGCCCTGCGGACTGGAGGGTCCCGGGTTCGATTCCGGTCAAGGGCATGTACCTTGGTTGCGGGCACATCCCCAATAGGAGATGTGCAGGAGGCAGCTGATCGATGTTTCTCTCTCATCGATGTTTCTAACTCTCTATCCCTCTCCCGTCCTCTCTGTGAAAAATCAATAAAAAAAATTAAAAAAAAAACTCAATGGAAAAAAGTATCCTCAGGTTGAGGATTAAAACATAAGAATAAAGTAAAGAGATCAAAACAGAGAGAAAGAGAAAGAGGAATCAGGGGAGCGAGAACAGGGACTAAGAGAGGGAGAGAGACAGAAGAGATACAAGCTGAGAGATGGAGACGTAGAGAGATGAAGATGGGGAGGGGGGAGGGAGGGAGAGCCTGAAAGGTGGGGCCTGAGGAAAGATGGCCAAGGCAGGAGCTGCGGGGATGAGCCTGAGGCTGGCCTCCGAGCCCCACAGCCCTTCATGGGCCGCTCTGTGAGGACACAGGACAGAACAGGGAACAGGGAGGGGCTCATGTCCGGCAGGAGGGGAGATGCCTGGGTCCTGACTGCCCATCTCAGCCTCCTGGGGTCTCTGCAGTCTCCTGGGATCAGGAGGGGACAGCGGGGCCACAGGGGTATCCACATGGGCCCCCCCAATTCCACGCTCAGGGCTTCTGGAACCTGCAGGCAGAGAAACAGCTGTGCGCCCCTCCTTCCCACCCCCTTCTCTGCTGTCCATCTCTCCCTGCCCCCGCCCTTTGGTCCGAATCCCCCTTTCTCCTTTTCTCCAAGCACCCACTCCGTTGGTCTGTCTTCTCTTGCTCGCTGGGCTGTCTTGTCCCTTTTCTTCCCTCTGGTTTCATTCTGCCCCTCTGCTCATTTCCCTTGCTCCCTCGTGTTCTCCGGATCAGCCTCTTCTAGCCAGTCTTTAAACTTTCCCCTTTCTCTCCCCTTTCCCTCATCTTCTCGCTGGTGCCTGTCTGTCTGTTTCTCTCCCTCCATTGCCCCTGGGTTTCCAGGCTGTTGGCCCCTCTCCCCACCCCAGCAATGACCAGGCAGTGCCCTCAGCTCAGGACGCAGTGGTGGGGAGGCAGCCGGAGGGCCTGTGCCTCCCCCATGGGGCTGCCCAACCAAGCAGAGCCTGTGGGAGCAGGCTGGGGCCTGGGGTGCCAGCAGATGGTGCAGGAGCAATGAGGCAGAGAGGGATGGGGAGAGGGCATGCCCCATGGGGACTGAGGCCAGAAACGGGCGCCTGAGCCAGCCCCCTGAGATTCAGGACGGGCGCCTGAGCCAGCCCCCTGAGATTCACACACACACACACACACACACACACACACACACACACACACACAGAGAGAGAGAGAGAGAAAGACAGAGATACAGAGAGTGAGAGACAGCAATAGAGAGACCGGCTGAGAGAGACATGCTCACAAGCATGGGGATCCAGAGAGGCCGAGACAGAGCAACAGAGACAGGGATGCACACACTCACACGGGCCAGAGAAAGACGGGGACGCAGAGGTCCAGAGACAGGGGCCTAGGAAACACCACGCAACACGGCGTCTGAGACAGAGACACAGATCCAAAGAGAAACAGAGACGTAGAGACATGAAACCCAGAGACAGACAGAGACATGGAGAAACAGAGATGGGGACCTGGAGAGAGAGTGAAGGACAGAGGAAGAGACCTGAGAGATAGGGAGGGGTGGGGGTTAGAACCCAGATAGATGGGGGTGGGTAAACGCTCTCAGAACTCAGACACAGCCGAAACTGGTTTGGCTCAGTGGATAGAGCGTCGGTCTGCGGACTGGAGGGTCCCAGGTTCGATTCTGGTCAAGGGCATGTACCTGGGTTGTGGGCACATCCCCAGTGGGAGATGTGCAGGAGGCAGCTGATTGATGTTTCTCTCTCATTGATGTTTCTAGCTCTCTCTCTCTCCCTTCCTCTCTGTAAAAAAATCAATATATTTTTTTAAAAAAAGAACTCAGACACAATCACTCAGAGATGAGGCAAGAAGCCCAGCTCCCCTTGCCCTCTTCTGACGGTGTGTGTGAGTGTGTGTGTGTGTGTGTGTGTGAGTGTGCGTGTGTGTGAGTGTGTGTGAGTGTGCGTGTGTGTGTGTGAGTGTGTGTGAGTGTGCGTGTGTGTGTGTGAGTGTGTGTGAGTGTGCGTGTGTGTGAGTGTGTGTGAGTGTGCGTGTGTGTGCGCTCGCCCACACACGCTTCCCCCACCCCACCTTCACCTCCCCCTGCAGCACATCTCCATAGCAACCTCCCCAGATCCAGAGGGCAAATATTGTCCTGGCCAGAAACAGTGGGGCTGTGTTGACATAATCTTGTGCTGGTGGGGTGGGGGCTCCAGAAGCCCAAAAGGCCGGGATGGGGGCAGGAGAGCAGGAGGCCTCTCATCTGGGACCCCACAGACAGTTCTAACCCCACCTCTAAATGGGGGTGCAAACCTCCCTGTCCTGGGAGAAGCCAAGATTTTCAAACCTGTACCCTTGGCTGCCCCCTGGTGGTGGTAGTGGGTGAGCCCTGAAGCTCAAGGACAGCAGGCTGGTCCAGGCATTTTCCTCTCGGTTCTAGAATCTGGCTCCTCTTCCCTCCCCCTGCAGTCCCTGCTCTGGTTCAGGACCCTCCTCTCTGGGGTCTCCTACCCCAGTCGGGCCCCTCTCTCTTCATCCACCCCCCCGCCCTCCAATAGGGCAGCCAGGCAGTCAGAGTGGTCATTCTTTTTTTTTTCTTTTCTTTTTTTCTTTTAAATGCTGGGTGAGCGCTGCCGGGAGCAGTGCTAGTCGCCGGATGAAGTGAGGGCCTCACCCCAACGCGGTCTTAGCTTCCTCGGAAGAACTGAGCACCTTACCGGCAGCGGGGGGGAAAGGGCCAGAGCACAAACCTGACCCTGTCCCAGTCCTGCTCAGAACCTGCCCTGGCTCCCCAGTGCCCTCAGGAGAAAACTCAGGCTCTTCTCCACGGCCTTTAAGTCTTTCGCTGAGCTCTCCAGCCTTCTTCCCATGACTTCTTAACTCTTCAATCTCTTCTTAGTCGCTCCCCGCCGCCACAACCTTAATTCTAGACGTTTTCTCTGCTTCAAATGCCTCCACCCACTTTTTGTTGAGTCTTCCAAGCCCATTTTAAAGCTAGCTAGTTCATTTATTCATTCATTCATTCATTCATTCATTCATTCAACACATATTTCCTGTCCTGGATTGTGATCTCTTTGAGAGCAGGGCTGGGGCTGTCTCAGTCACCGCTGGGTCCCCAGCATTGCCCACAATGGTTTGACACCAACCAGAGTTCAATTCGTTTTGAGTACTTGTTATGTACCAGGGCTGGGCTTGGCAAGGCTGGGGACCTGCGTGGCCAAGATAGCGTTGCCCTGCCCTTATGGAGCTCAAGCACAGACCCAAATAGGGTGACAGACTAACAGAAGAGAAACACAAAGAAAGAAATAGTTAGAAAGACAGAGGAATAAAGAAGCTGAGAGAAAAACAAAATCAGCCCGGCTGGTGTGGCTCAGTGGTTGAGCATCTACCTATGAACCAAGGGGTCAGGGTTTTATTACCCGTCGGGGCACATGCCTGGGTTGCAGGCTTGATCCCCAGTAGGGGGCGTGCAGGAGGAGGCAGCCGATCGACTAATGATTCTGTCATTGATGATTCTATCTCTCCCCCTCCCTTCCACTCTGTCTAGAAATCAATGGGAAAAATATCCTCAGGAGAGGATTAACAAAAAAATGAATAATAATAGGTGCCAAATAATGGGCATTTTACACGTATGTGTCTCATTTAATCCTCGTAGCAAACCTGCAGCAGAGGTATTTTCATCTCTGTATTCCAGATGAAGAAAGTGAGGTTCAGAGAGGCTAAGTAACTTGCTCAAGGTGACATAGCTGGTAAGTGATGGATCAATGACCCAATTTCCAGACAGAGACATAGAGACAGGGATGAGAGAGAAAAGCAGCATGGAAAGGGGAGCCTAGAGGCAGAGAGAAAAGATGAAGCATGACCTTGAGCCCTGCCCCCTATCCCCCAGCCTCCCCCTCCCCACTCCCGCCCTTGACATCTCTCTGTGAGAGCACTTGTAATAAATCCAGCTCCATTAGCTGTACCCAAAAGCCATGTGCGGAGCACTTGACAGGCATGAGCTCACTGAATCTGCTCTTCTCCCCTGGGAAGTGGGTGCTGGGATAGCTCCCATTTTGCAGGGAAAGAAAAGCTAAGGTCACTGTCCTCATATGGATCCTGACACTTCAAGGGCAAGGCCTAACTCATCTTTGGGTGTCGCCCCCACTACGCCCTGTCCTCGGAACATAGAGCCTGCCAGCCTCCTGCCTATGGCTCCCTCATGCACACCCTGGCTCCACTCCCCCAGCACATGGATTTCACAAGATCTGAACTCCCCTGGGCTCCCGCAGTCCTCTGGGAAAACTCGGTAACAGCCCTTAGCACACGGCAGCCTGCTGCAAGTCTGTATGTAGGAGTGTGACTTCCCCTCTCCTAGAATCTGAGCTCATCAGGGTGGAGGGTGGAGAAGCAGGAGTTCGGGAGGCAGGAAGTCTGAGTCCTCGCTTTGTTTCTATCAGTAACGCAATTAGCTGTGATCATCGTCCGCATCTATTTTGGTCATCACTCAGAACCCATTATTGATTGTGAAAATTAATAAAGGGAAACCTCACTAAAAGGGACGTTAGGAGGCCAGAAGGGGGAGCTCTCACACAGTACCACTTGGTGTCAGTTACAAGAATTGTCAATTACACGCTTTAACGGAAGAATCCTTGAGAATCGTCAGTTACAGGCCCCAACAAGAGAAGATGTACATTGCATCTCCTACAAGAAATCAGCTTCCCCAGCAGCGCAGCCAATAAGAAACTGTCATCTCCCTGAACTCTCGCTTTTCTCCAATGGACTTCCTTTTCTTTTTTTATATATTTTATTAATTTTTTACAGAGAAGAAGGGAGAGGGATAGAGAGTTAGAAACATCGATGAAAGAGAAACATTGATCAGCTGCCTCCTGCACACTCCCCACTGGGGATGTGCCCGCAACCAAGATACATGCCCTTGACTGGAATCGAACCTGGGATCCTTGAGTCCGCAGGCTGACGCTCTATCCACTGAGCCAAACCAGTCAGGGCTCTTTCCTTTTTTTAAAATATGTTTTTTTAAATTGATTTTTAGAGAGAGAGGAAGGGAGAAGGATAGAGAGATAGAAATATCACCCATCGGCTGCCTCCTGCACACCCCCCACCAGGAATGGAGCCCGGGCATGTGCCCTAACAGGCAACCTCTCAGTTGGCAGGACGACACCCAACCAATTGAGCCACATCAGCCACGGCTCAGTGAACATTTTTAATTTTTAAAAATATATTTTTTTATTGATTTCAGAGAGGGAGAGAGAGATAGAAACATCAATTATGTGAGAGAATCATTGATCTGCTGCCTCCTGTACGCCCCCCATTGGAGATTGAGCACCCAAACCCGGGCATGTGCCCTTGGCCGGAATCGAACCTGGGACCCTTCCGTCTGCAGGCGGATGCTCTATCCACTGAGCCAAAAGAGCTAGGGCTCAGTGAACGTTTTTAAATGAATGAAAGATCAACTGAAGGACTTGTATGCATGCATATAAGCATAACCAATGGACACAAGACACTGGGGGTAGGGGAGGCTGGGGGAATGTCAAGGGGCAGGGGGAAGGAGACATATGTAATACTCTTTGTAATACTTTAAGCAATAAAACAAAATTAAAAAAATAAATGAATGAAAGAGGTAGGCGTGATAGGACACCAGCCCCCCCCACCCCCCCCCCGCGCCCTCCCCGAGTCCCCCGAAACACACACACTTTCCAGATGTGGAAACTGACTCTCAGAGTCACAAGGAGAAAGTGGTGGAATCAGGAATCAAACCCCGATCAATCTGGTCCCAAAGCCCTGTGCTCTCAGTGTCAGCCTGTGTTTCCAGAGGCAAATCTCTTCCCGCTTTGGGCTCGCTTCCCCTCCCTAAACATGGGTCATGTCTAGCTGGGTGGTGACCCTCCATGGGGACTTGGGGAAGGTGGTCCACCATTCTTTAAACCCACTGTCAGGTGTTCTACCCTCCCATCTTCCCCCAACTTCGGAGCCGGCTCCTGCAGACACCGCCAGCCGGCCAGGCGTCGGAGCTGGACCTGTGTCAAAACCCGGACTGGATACTGAAGTTGTGGGAGATGAAGTTGTAGGGGAGGAACTAGGGGCGGCTGATACGAAAGTGGAAGGAAAGATTAAGGAGGTACAGGCTTGGGGGAGGGGCCTAGGCTCCGGGGGCGGAGCTAATCCCATAAGAAGGCTGGGTCGGGGGCGCTGGACGGAGCATTACTGCCCTCGGGGTCTCCCGCAGGATTCTGGGGTGGAGTTAAGACCTCGGGGGGCGGGTCTAGATCTAATAAACAAGGGCTCTAAGAACTGGGCGAGGATCAGAGTTCCAGGGCGGAGCTAGTGGATGTCAGGGTGGATTTAAGATCCCAGAGTCGGGTTCTAGTCTTGCGAAGGGGGCTTTTGGGAAATCCAGTAAGAGATTGGGGAGAAGGTTTCGGGGGATTTGGAAGTGTCTTCCTCCACCCGATCTTCCTCTTAGAGTCGGGGCTAAGCCTATGGCTGAAAAGCAGGGAAGGCCCCGCCCCTTCCAAGCCTTCTGTGTTCCTATTGGTGGAAGGCCCTGCGCGACAGGCTCTCATTGGTCCTGAACAGACAAGTGGGGGTCTAGAGAGAATATGCGCAGGTTGTGGGCTGGACCAGACGGTACCGGGGGTGGGGGATCTCGACCCAACCAATCCGGGCTTGAGGATTGTGTTGGGGGGCTTAGCAGGGGGTGTCCCGAAACCTCCCCCCCCATTTCTGGGCATCCTGAGGGATGACCCCGGTGCCAGGCCAGGCGCCGGCCGCCTGATGCCGGGCGGGCCGTGCAGGGGATGCTGGAACGAAGGGTGTTGCTATGGCAACGGGAGGCAGGGCCTGGGGTGGGGACCGGGCCCGGGCTGGGGCCGGGGGCTCCGGCGGTGGCTGTGGCGGGGCGATGGCGGAGCGCGGCCCGGCCTTCTGCGGCCTCTATGACACGTCCTCGCTGCTTCAATACTGCAACGGTGAGAACCCTCTCCACCCTTCCGACCCTGGCCCTGCCCAGCGCTGGACCCATCTCCTCCTGCCCCAACCTCCTCTTTCCAAGTCCCCATCCTCGCCCCTTGCTGAAGATCTCCATTTCTCTCGCAGAAGGACTCTGACCCCAGAGCAAGGTCCCTGGTCCTCAAAGCCCTGATCCCGGACCCCCCTCCCCCGATTCCACCCTCCTCTTCTCCCCCCCACCCCCCGCTCCCCTCCGGGGTTGAAGAGGAAACGGCCTGGAGGTCTGGAACTCTGTCCTGCCTTTCCCCTCTCAGTCCTCTGGGACACCCCCCTTCTCCCTGGCAGAGGGATAGACAGATGAGGAGAGGGTGGGGTTTGGTGTTGGCTGTGGACTTGGTGTGGGACCTGGGAGGACCACCAGAGGACTTCACCTTTACTAACCTCCCCCCCCTCAAATCCTTAGGCCCCACACCTTCCATCCACTAGGACTCACTTCTTCTCCCTAGACAAATGAGTATGATACCAGAAGGGCCATTGTGGGTGTCCGGCCCAGATGAGGGGTGCTGGAGGCAGAGGGGAGGGGAGATGGGAGGGAAATGGGCACTGAGGGTTGGTCCCTGGGCAGAAGGGCTGAGGGTGGGGGGATGGTCTGGAGGGATCAGAGGACTTGAGTCATGGTTTGGTGGGGGCAGGCCGAGGCCTCAGCATGCAGCTGGCCTCTCTGGGTGGGGGCCCTCTTCCAGTTTAGAGGCTTGCGCCCCTGGGTGCACACCCCAGGGACAGGGACCACTGCAGCTGGTAGAGGGTCAGGATGCTGGCTCATTTTGTCCTCCATTCCCTCTCTAAGAGGCAGAGTGACAGGGCTGAGTACCTTTTCCGCTGCTGGAAGGCTGTGTGTCCATGTACAAGTAATCTAACCTCTCTGAGCCTCAGTCTCCCCTTTCCTCCCCTCCTTCTAAAATGAGTGTAGTAGCACAACTACCAGAGTTGCTGGGAGCATTAGGTACCATAAAATTGAAATGTTGCTAAGCGTTTTTGCATGAACAGTGCCTGCCACATGTAAACCCTCTATAGCAGATCTCATTTTTGCTATACTACTATTAATGGTAGAAAAAGGGGGATCAATACAAAGAGGTGACTGCGCCCTCCTGCCCCTCACCTATTGGCTGTGTGACCTCTGGAGAGTCTTTGTATATTTCTCCAACTTCCGTCCTTAGTTTTCCTCCTTCGCATACGTGATGCCAGCGGGACCCTGGGATTCCCTCCTCTTGAGTTCCAAGCTTGACAGCTCTCTCCTCCCTCACCCCCCGCCCGACCTTGAGAGGCCCCCACCTTCCTCTGCAGGTCCAGGCACCGGACCAGAGAGGCAGTGGGAGGGGGCAGGGCCGGTGAGGTCCGGCAGGCGATTGGGCCCCCGGGGGCGGGGGGAGGGAAGGGAGGGGCCGAGAGCTGCACTGCGGAGACCAGCGGGCGGGTGGGGCAGCCTACAGCTTCGGGATGGCAGATGCGACCTCCACGCCCCGTCCCTGTTAATGCTGCCGCCTTCAACCCCACCCGGCTGGGAGCCAGGGCTTCCTCGGTTGTTGTCAGCAATGAGTCTGGGTATGAGTGGTCTGAGAGGACGGGGAAGGGGGGACCACCTCGGTGGCCCGCCCCTCCCATGTCGGGGAAACGGGCGGGAGGGGCGATGGAAGAGTTATTTGACTGCACCCAAGGGCTGGAAGGAGAAGGAGAAACGAATCTAGGGCGTGGGGTACACAGAAGCGAAAAAAAGAAGGGGAACAGAGGAACAGAGGAGAGAAGCTCCAATTTAAAAAAAAGAGTTTGGGTCTCCTGGGTCTGCGATGCGCTACCTGCAACCCTCAAATCTGACGCCAGGGGGCGCAGGAACCCCGTCCTTGCAGGCGGCGCTAGGGTCCAACCCCTTAGTGGGGACAGAATGGGAAGAGGAGGGACCAGGCATGACCTTTTGGCTTGGAGAGTCTTAGAAACAGAGAGAGAGAACTTAGTCCTCGCGATAAAATATTGATAGTCTCTAGAAATCAATTCTAGAACATTGGTGTCACCAGGAATAAGTTGATGCCATCTTTAAAGCGCTGATATCACTCATAAATATTTAGCATCTTAGTCATAGCATCTTAAAACCAGGGTCGAAAGTCTATTGATGCGTAGACGCTTAGAGGAGAGGAGGGGACTTCCCTAAGGTCACACCTCCAGGGCGCTGAGCGGAGAAGAGCGAGGAGGCAAGGGGTGAGAGCCGTGGGGCTTTCCTTCCCGCTCGGGCCCTCTTCCTGGCCCGTCTCCAAGCGTCCCAGACGCTGATTGCGGGAGAGGAAGGGAGCGTGGCCGGCCCCGCTGAGACCCAGGATGGCAGGAGGGACCCCTCGGGCGTTGGAGGTCCTGGGTGGCCCCCGCAGCTAGCTCTCCCCTGCCTTCCAGATGACAACTTGTCCGGTACGAGCGGCATGGAGGTGGACGACCGCGTGTCGGCGCTGGAGCAGCGGCTGCAGCTGCAGGAAGACGAACTGGCGGTCCTAAAGGCGGCGCTGGCCGACGCGCTGCGTCGCCTAAGAGCGTGCGAGGAGCAGGGCGCTGCGCTGCGCGCGCGGAGCACCCCCAAGGGCCGCGCGCCTCCGCGCCTGGGCACCACAGCCTCGGGTATCTTCGCTAGACCGGGGGGCTGAGATAGGGAGGGGCCGGGCTGGGACCTCCCCCTCACCTGCTTCTGTCCCCCTCACCCCCATCTCTCTAGTGTGTCAGCTCTTGAAAGGCCTTCCCACCAGGACGCCCCTCAATGGCTCAGGACCCCCGCGGCGCGTGGGTGGCTATGCCACGTCCCCATCCTCGCCCAAGAAGGAGGCCACCTCCCGGCACAGGTAAGGCGCAGCAGCTGGGGTCCCCCGCCTCCTCTAAGACCTTGTGGAGAGGGATGGACGCATGTGCCCGAACTCCAGGAGTGAACGGTGCCCAGAGGTCCTCGCCCTCCGCCCTCTGTCGCCTGCTGGCCTCCCAGGATCCGCCCCTACTGTGTGCTCTCTTGTCTTCACAGTGCCCGCCGCTACTTGTCACCAGAACGCCTCGCCTCGGTGCGCCGCGAAGACCCCCGCAGCCGCACCACATCCTCTAGCAGCAATTGTAGCGCCAAAAAGGAAGGGTGAGTGTCGGAGGCGGGGACAGGTCACAGACTGTGGGGCCAAGACCTCAGATAGGCATCGGAAAGGATGGGGAATTTAGGGTGATGCCCCAGGCCACGAGATCATCTGGTTCAGAAGACGGGGGCCGGGCCGGAAGCCTGGAGGGACCCGTCTGAGATAGCATGGTGGAAACGGAAGGCCGGGAGAGGCGGAGCCAACGCCGAGGGGCGTGGTTAAAGCCCTCAGGGGCCCCATTAGAACATGGGCGTGGATGGTCCGGGTCTCCTGGGTGAGCCAGGGCAGAGGTCAGAGAGGAGCTGGGTTTGTGGGCTAATGAATGAATGTCAAGGAGAATTCCCATTGAGTCTCAGGTGGAGTTTCTGCAGGGAATGGGGGATCCAGAGGTAGGCGCGTGATTGGAATTTGAGGGTGTGGCCCGCATGTCAGCCTGGGCCGAATCAGAACCCGGGGCCGGGGTCCCTGGGGCTGCGACCAGGTGAGGACGAGTCAGATGCAGGAAGCCGGGTGGAGCGGAGCCTGGGTCAGTGCCCCGCGGAAACGGGCGCGGTCGTAGGTGGGCCTGGCCAAATCTCCGGATGTGGAGGGACTCAACTCGAGGACTGGATCACGTGAAAGTGGTCGTAGTCCGAATGCCTGGCGGGACCAGAGGCGGGGAGGTCAGTTGTCAAGTAGCAATCAACTCAGGGGCAGGATCAGTCCAGTGGGTGTGACCGGAATGTCGGGCGTGGCCAACTCCTGGAGGCGGGGCCTTACCGAAGGACTGGGCGGGGCCAGGGGCCAGTGGGCGTGGTCAGGGCTGGGGCGTGAGAGTAAGGCAGGGACAGGATTAAAATACACACACATTTCAACCCCATTCAAATAACAGCAAACACATACATAGACTTGTACAGGCACTACTCCAGGCACTTAACATGAATGAACCAATTTAATCCTTGCAACCACCCCGGAAAGTAGGTACTCTATTATCCTCCTTTTAAAAACGAGGAAACCGAGGCAGAGGTTGGGCAACTTGTCCACGCTGCGAGGCAGTGGCGGGGCTGGGGTTTGAACGCAGGCAGACACGCCCCCGAGTCCATGTTCTCAAACAACACTCTCCCCTCCCCTCCCCACCCCCCCATAAAAAGAACCCGGTATCAGGACCCACCGCCTGGGACCTGAGACCCAGTGTGACCCGCCGGCTCCCGGGGTCAGCCGCGGAGGGCGGGGCGGGGCTGGGCGCGGCGGCGCGGGCGCCTCCCAGGGCCGGAAGCGGCGGGGCCGGTCCCGGCTCCACCCCCGGTCCCGGAGCTCCGCCAGCCGCCGCCATGAGTAGCTTTGGAGCTTGGTGAGACCCTCGCAGACCCCCCCTCCCCTCTGCGCTCCTGGGGCCTGAGTCCCAGGTGTCCCCCTCGCCAGGGACCCAGGCCCGCGAGCATCGCTCCTTTCCGCCGACGGAGGGAACGTGGAGACACGCCCCTCCCCTGAAACCTTCACGGCTTTCCTTGCTGCTGGAAGTTTGGGGCGCTGTGGGAGTGGGGGTGGGGAGCGCTGGGAGAGCGTGCTCTTTAGGAGGGAGGGGTCCCCGGTGACTCCCCTCTTCCAGGATCGCGTGCCTGCCGCCTCGTGCTGTGTGATCTTTGGCGATCACTGCCTCTCTGGGCCTGTGTCTTAGGCTCTGCAAGATCAACCGAGCAAAGCACACGGCCTGCAGAGAGGCAGCGCTCCGCTCCTGTCGCGGCCCCCGGTCCTTTATTCATCAGAGGCCTCTCGGGTGCGGTGGGGCGAAGCAGCGGTGTCCCCCCTTTTCTGAACTGCTCCCTAATAAAAACGATAACTGTTTTTTCCTTCTTCTTCTGTCCTGACAGCAAAACCAAAGAAGCTATCTTCAGCGTGGGTAAGTGAGCAGAGGGGGCGGGGCTTGGTTGGGGGCTTGCTCGGGAGAGACCCCCGAAGCTGGAGGTCTGGGGACCTGGCTACTAGGCTTTTGCTTCTCTGGCCTCAGTTTCCCCACCTATTTTTTTTTTTTAAAGTGAAGCCTGAAGGGGAGAGGGAATGGGGGTGGGGGCTGGTGCTAGCACCTGACCTCTCGGGGTGTCCTGGCAGAGGAGGGCTCCGTGAAGATGTTCCTGAGGGGCCGTCCTGTGCCCATGCTGATCCCGGATGAGCTGGTGCCCACCTACAGCCTGGACACGCGCTCCGAGCTGCCTTCCTGCAGACTCAAGCTGGACTGGGTGTATCCTCTTGCTTTAATCCCTCCCCTCCCCCCACCACCTCCTTCACATCCCATCCCCCAGTCAGGAGGGGACAGAGGTCCTTTTGGGGTGGGACCTCAGCACATGGAAGCGTCTTTGTACTGAAGGCCAGGCTTCCCACGCCCCTAAGGCTTGAGGGGTCAGGATGACCTGGAGGCGGAGGGAGCAGTGAAAGGCAGGTTCACTGAAAGGACCTTATATGATTCACTGAAACAGCAAATGTTTGCTGGGTGCCTTCCATATGTCAGATTCTCTTCTATTTGCAAGCTGGATCACGGGGCTAACCTTTTAAAGCTGGGGTGGGAGACACAGGATAGCATAGAAGCCAGTGATTAAATAAACAAGATAATTTCAGCTAGTAGTAAAAGCTGGGAGTACAGTATCCTAGGCCAGTGGTTGGCAAACTGCGGCTCTCGAGCCACATGCGGCTCTTTGGCCCCTTGAGTGTGGCTCTTCCACAAAATACCTCGTGCGGGTGCGCATGTAAAGTGCGATTGAAACCGTGGCCCATGCACAGAAGTTGGTATTTTGTGGAAGAGCCACATTCAAGGGGCCAAAGAGCCGCAGTTGGCCGACCACTGTCCTAGGCTCATCCAAGGGGAGTAACGATTTCTCTGAGGAGGGGGCATGTGGACTGTGAGTTGAACAATTAGGAAGAACTCGGATGTTCCAAACAGGCCTCAGCGGGCACAAGGGCTCTGTGTCCAGTGAGCGCGGTGTATTTGACGAATAGAAGGTGGTAATGGTTAAGAACGCTGTCTGCGGAGGCTGGCACAAATGGGTTGAAGCCCAGCCCAGCCTCCTGCTGGCTGTGTGACCCTTGGACAAGTTACCTTGCCTCTCTGGCTCTAAGTTGCCTCCTCTGAAAAATGGGTTTCATGATCTCAGATTCGGAGGGCTGTGAAGCGAGGTGTAAAGGTGCTGAGCTTGTAACATGTGCCCCATAAATAGGGATTATAAAATAACAACTAATCGTTATTGAACGCTTATATGCCAGGCACTGCTCTATGACCTTCTGGTTCATAGGTTGATGCTCAACCACTGAGCTACACCAGCCCGGCTGTTCTGAATTATTTGATGTATAAATATGTTGAATGATATGGTCCTTCTCTTTTGTGGAATTGAGCATTTTTTTTTAAAAAATACATTTTTATTGATTTCACAGAGAAAGGGAGAGGGAGAGAGAGATAGAAACATCAATGATGAGAGAGAATCATTGATTGGCTACCTCTTACATACCCCCTACTGGGGATCAAGCCCACAGCCTGGGCATGTGCCCTTGACTGGAATCGAACCCGGGACCCTTCAGTCTGCAGGCTGACGCTCTATCCACTGAGCCAAACCAGCTAGGGCGGAATTGAGTATTTTTACAACCGGTGGCCTCCAGAGCTCTCTGAGGCCTGCAGGCTGGGAGTTACTACCACACTTCCCAGATGAGGAAGCTGAGGCTGGGAGAGGGGACTGAGCCCTGTCCTAGGGAGTCAGCATAGGTCTGAGTCAAGAACTCTGACTCTAGACCCCAGGCTCTTCCCAAAAGCCCCCTGGAGCTTGGGATCAGCATCCATGGGACCCAACCCTGTCTTCTTCTCTTGGCCTTGGTGTCTGCTGTGGAGGAGGCAGGGATGCTGGAGCCCAGACTGTCCTCGAGGCAGCCGGAAATACCCATGGGAATCTAGGAACACCAAGCTGTCATGCCAGGATGAGCTTGAGAGCATCAGATGAGAGGCAGCTGAGAGCAGACAGCCGCATGGGTCTCCTTTCCCATCTCAGAAATGGCTACGAGGTGGAGCAGTTCCGGTGGGATTGGGATATACATGGTGACATTCATTCAAATCTTTTCTGAACATTTTCTGGGGCCAGAGGCTGGGGATCCAGTAGTCACTGTGACAGTGTCTGCCTGCCCTCCTGGGCTCACAGTCCAGTGTGGGGACAGACACCTTGACAGTGACCGCTCAGAGTGGGCAAGGCTGGGATGGGGGAACCCTGAGGGGGCAGCTGCCCCAGCCTGGGGGTCAGGGAGGGCTTCTTGGAGGAGGAGTTACAGAAGTAAACAGAACAGCCCTGAGTGCCCCACCATGGAACTCAGTCTCACTGGGGAGCAGGGGCCGTTAACAAGTCAACCAGATAATTACTAAGTGGGGAAGTGCCGTGGAGGATGAGCCTGAGGGCATCTCGGAGGAGGCAGCGACAGCTAAGAAGGGTGGCAGGTAGAATGTACTGGGCAAAGGGAAAGCTACTGCCAAGGCCTGGGAATGGTGGTAATGACCTTGGCATGTTGAGGAACTCTAAAAACAGTCCAGGGAGGGCAGGAGCCCTGCTAGAGCCAAGGAGGGGCCACCCAGGCCGGAGGAGGAGCTTGGCTTTCTCCTAGGAGTCCTGGGGAGCCACAGGAAGTTCTCAGCAGGGGAGAGTCGGTCATTCCTTCAGCAGATACTGAATTTATACGGGGGAGGGAGGGCTGTAAAAGTAGGTTTATAGTGATGCGGACGTGAATCAGTTTATTCTTGTATTCTTATTTATTCATTAATTATTGTATTGTTTATTTTTATTATTATTCACCTACTTTTGCCACCCCTGGATGTCCGCTGTGCATCAGGCCCTGATCTGGGCATGGGGGATACAGCAGTGAACAAAATGGACAGACAGCCCTGCCCTCCCAGAGCGGACACACTAGCGGAGGAGGCAGATAATTGCAGATAATTGAACAGATAGCATTAGATGCTGGTGAGTGCACAGCACAGAGATGGAGCCAGGAGGGGGTGGCGGCAGTGAGGGTGCATGAGTTTGCAGTTTCAGAGAGCAGGGGCAGGAAGGCCTCCTCCAGAGCTGACAACTGAGCAGAGGGCGGGAGGAACTGAGGGGCCAGGAGAGCTGAAGGGGAGGAGGGCTCCAGTGGAGGGAAGAGCAAGGGCAAAGCCGCTGAGGTGAGAAGGGGGAGAGGAATGAAGAATCAGGGCCCATATCAGGTTAGGCCTCCTGCCTGGGCTTTTGTAAGGACTTTGACTTTGATTCTGAGTGAGGTGGGACCCACCCATAGGAAGGTTCTGAGAAGAGGGGGGGTGTAAGCGGAATTAGCGTGAATGGGTTTAACTGCATCCCCGTGGGGGAGAGGGGTGGGCAGGAAGTGATATTAATTTCCCGTGGCTGCTGTCATAAATGACCACAAACGTGGTGGCGTAAAACACCAGAAAGCCCTTCTCTCACAGCTCTGGAGGCCAGAAATCCCAAAGCAAGGGGTCAGCAGGGCCACTCCCTCCAAGTTCTGGGGAGGATTTGTCCATGTCTGGCTCCTAGCTTTTGCTGGCTGTTGTTTGACAACCCCAGGAGTTCTTTGACTTGTAGCTGCACCACTGCAATCTCTATCTTCACAGGGCCTTTTCTTTTTATTTTTTTTTATTTTTTTATTTTTTTATTTATTTTTTAAAATATATATATTTTATTGATTTTTTACAGAGAGGAAGAGAGAGAGATAGTTAGAAACATCGATGAGAGAGAAACATTGATCAGCTGCCTCCTGCACATCCCCCACTGGGGAAGTGCCCCCAACCCAGGTACATGCCCTTGACCGGGATCGAACCTGGGACCTTTCAGTCCGCAGGCCAATGCTCTATCCACCGAGCCAAACCGGTTTCGGCAGGGCCTTTTCTTTTTAAAAAAATATATTTGTATTGATTTCAGAGAGGAAGGGAGAGGGAGAGAGAGACAGAAACATCAACGATGAGAGAGAATCATTGATCAGCTGCCTCCTGCTCGCCCACATTGGGGATTGAGCCCGTGACCCTGGCATGTGCCCTGACCGGGATTTGAGCAGTGACTTCCTGGTTCAGAGGTCGATTCACATGGCCTTTTCCACCCCAGCTGATCTCATCCTAAAATCCTCAATTACACCTACAAAGACGCCTTCTCCAAGTAAGGCCACAGTCTCAGGTTCCGGCGTTAATATTTGGGTGGACATAATTTTGGGGGCCTACCATCATTCAAGCCCCCAAGGGGGGAAGGTTGGAAGCAAGAAAACCCACCTCCCGCTACCTGGTTGAGTTCGGCAGTCAGTCGGCACACGCAATGCCAAACAGGCTCCTTAACCAGCCCGGGCATCTCCAGCTATGGCTACCGGGGCCGAGACTGCCGCGCCAACCTTTACCTGCTGCCCACGGGGGAGATAGTGTACTTCGTGGCCTCCGTGGCCGTGCTGTACAGCGTGGAGGAACAGAGGCAGCGGCACTACCTGGGACACAACGATGACATCAAATGGTGAGGCCTGGGAGGGGGCCTGGAGAGAGATGCTACTGGGGACAGTATTGGGGGTGGGGTGGGAGGGGCCGGGCCTTTGGTGGCCTGCAGGCTGAATTCAGAGGGGAAAAGTGTGGATTGGTTATATTTCAAATACTGGTTAATTTTCTCAAATGCCTGGATATTTCACTTCCTTTGAAAACTTTTAGCTGGCACCCCAGATAATCCAGCCGTCTGTTGGACCTACTTGGTGTGGCCACTTATTTTTCTTTTTACTTAACTTATTTTTTTTTAATATATTTTATTGATTTTTTTACAGAGAGGAAGGAGAGGGATAGAAAGTTAGAAACATCCATGAGAGAGAAACATCGATCAGCTGCCTCCTGCACACTCCCTACTGGGTATATGCCCGCAACCAAGGTACATGCCCTTGACTGGAATCGAACCTGGGACCCTTGAGTCCGCAGGCCGACACTCTATCCATTGAGCCAAACCAGTTAGGGCTTAACTTATTTACTGATTTATTTTTATTGATTTCAGAGAGGAAGGGAGAGGGAGACAGAAACATCAGTGATGAGAGAATCATTGATTGGCTGCCTCTTGCACTCCCCACACTGGGGATTGAGTTTGCAACCCTGGGCATGTGCCCTGACCGGGAATAGATCCTGAGACCCTCCAGTATGCTAGCCAACACCCTAACCACTGCATATACCGGCCAGGGCAGTGGCTGCCCCTTTAAGTGGATGCCCTCTCCTGGCCATTTGTGGCACTTGTGGTACATTTGTGGTGAGACCACGGGCCCAGGTCTTGCTTCTGAGCTGGTACCTCTTTATTGATACTGTTTATTGACTAAATAACTCAGTCAACCAACTGTAGAATGAATAACCAGGCATCACGACTGTGGCATGCTGTCGGGGGGGCTCCTGGCCGCCCTCGCTCCCACTGAGCCCTGTCCATCTGTCCTCTCTCTCCTCAGCCTGGCTGTCCACCCTGATATGGTCACCATTGCCACTGGACAGGTGGCAGGCACCACTAAGGAAGGGAAGGTAACGGAGTGACGAGGGCAGAACCAGGAGACGAGTGGGGTCTCCGGGGGGGGGGGGGGGGGAGGGGTCACAGGCAGCTGGGCCGCCCCAGGTAACAGGCCTCTCTCCCTGCAGCCACTGCCGCCCCATGTGCGCGTCTGGGACTCGGTTTCTCTCTCCACTTTACACGTGCTGGGCCTGGGCGTGTTTGACAGAGCTGTGTGCTGTGTGGGCTTTTCCAAATCGGTAAGTCCTGCACCCACCCTCCCCTGCCCCCCACCCCCAGAATCTGGAGCCAGCACAGCACCTTCCCGCTGGCCCCTGGGGATGGATGCCACGGGTGTAGGCCCTGCTCCTGGCGGAATCACTCAGGCTGGGCACCCATCCCTGGGACTTCACAGACCTGCTCTGTTAGCCTCTATGAAGGGAACCCGTAGGTCCCGATTGCCCCAGACTCCTCCGTGATCCCTTGTAGATCAGGTAATGCTGTTGCACTGCTTCTCACACCACCTTTCATTCTCCAAGGGCCCTGACTCCTTAGGCATTTTCAGGCCAGTGTCCAGGGAGGTGGGCCTTGTTGTAACCAGATGGGTGTTGGCGGGTCTGGGCAAGATAAGTAAAGCAATTGAGAGTAAGCCTTTAGGAATTTGTAGAGCAAGTTGACATTCCCACACCAAGTCCAAGTATGGTGGTGTGTTGTTTTTAAAACCATATTTTACATTTTTATCATTATTTTACCAGAGTGTTGGTCTGTCATGGATCGGGGAATAAAAAACAACCAGTCTTCCCACAGACAGGTTAAGCAGCCCTGGGTTAGAGCCTCACAGGTTTTCTGAGTCCTAACGAGACAGTTGAGAGCTTTGGGAGGAAAAAAGCGATTTTATTGTCCGTGTGTGTGTGTGTGTGCGTGTGAGAGAGAGAGAGAGAGAAAGAGAGAGATCCTGCAAAATCAAAATTAACCTGTGTTTAACTAAAGATATGAAAAAATATCTTGTCAAGTTAATTACTTGTTTAATTTCATATACATAAAAGGCATTTCATAGGAAAATGGAGATTAGATGGTCTCGGTATGAATTCCTGACTGCAAGATGACTGCAGAGAAATTGTAACTGAGGGCAAATTAGACACACTTCTTAGGGACAAGTCATTTCAAAGGGAAAATTATAGAAACCTTTTAAACGTGTGTATGGCTCCTGGATAGGGAGTATATTTTCATATGCTTCATGTAACGTGGGCCAGAGCCTTTGCAAATCTTAAAACAGGTCTGAGTGGCAAGTGCCCCATGGGGGGGAATTTGGGGGGATGGATCCTGACCCACCTTGCCCCTCTCTCCTAGAATGGGGGCAACCTGCTCTGTGCGGTGGACGAATCCAACGACCACGTGCTTTCCGTGTGGGACTGGACCAAGGAGGCCAAGGTGGTGGATAGCAAGGTGGGGTGACCCTTCCCATCCCGCCTCCTCAGGGTGCCCCGGGGGGACCGGCTGGATCTCAGTGGTTAGGAGTCTGGTATGAGATAGGCTCACCTTGACACCCTGGCTTTGCATTTGCTGGCTGGTGACTCTGGGCTTGCCCTCTCTGCGCCTCAGTTGCCTCATCTGTAAAATGGAAGCATCTTCCTTGTAGGGCCTTGGCTTTGATGTTGGGATATGGGGTGGGTGGACCAGGCCCAACAGAAGGGTTGGTGTGAGGTGGCTGCTGACTCTACAGTCCTGCCAGGTCCAAGACTGACCTTGACTTGCATCCCTGGGCAGTGGCCTCTTTTACAGATGAGGGACCTTGGGCATGGTGGAGGGGAGAAGTCCTTGTCCAAGGTCACATGCCAGTTCTGGGCTAGGGGCCGGAGACCTGGGTTCTGGATTGGGGCCCATGGTTTGGGGAAAGAGAAATGGTTGAGAGGCTGGGCTCTGGGGTCAGACCTATGTGAGTTGATGCTGAACACGATGCTTACCTGGCTGTGTGGCTTTAGGCAAGTAACTTCACCTCTCTGAGCCTCATTTCTTCTTTGTTTCCTTTTAATGTATTTGTATTGATTTCAGAGAGGAAGGGAGAGGGAGAGAGAGATAGAAACATCAATGATGTTTCTATTATTGATTGGAGCATCATTGATTGGCTGCCTCCTGCATCCCCCCCCACTGGGGATGGAGCCCGAAACATGGGCATGTGCCCTGACCAAGAATTGAACCGCTGCAATCTCTCGGTTCATGGGTCGGTGCTCAGCCACTGGGCCACACCAGCCAGGCAAGCCTCACTCCTTATGTGTAATAGGGGGGCACGGATGAGCCTTACCTCACAGGGTGCCGTGGGGATAAATGTAAAGTCCTTAGCACGGTGCTAGGTGCCCAGTAGGGCTGTCCTGGTGCCTTGCTGTTAGGTTAATGAAGACGGCAGTAAGGCTTCGCTGGTGGGCCCTGCCTCCTGTGCCTTTTGCCTGGAGAGGAAAGATACAGACTAGTCGGTGTGCAGTGCACAACCCACGCAGCTGTGCGGGGCGCTCCTGCGTGGGGTGGGTGTGGCGGCTCCGGTGGTCTGAGGACCTCATTCAGATCCCCCACTTCCCAAAGTGCTCCAACGACGCTGTGCTGGTGGCCACCTTCCACCCCACCGACCCCACTGTGATCATCACCTGCGGGAAATCCCACATCTACTTCTGGAGCCTGGAGGGGGGCAGCCTGAGCAAGCGGCAGGGCCTCTTTGAGGTGAGTGCCGGGGTGGGGGGGAAGGGGGAGAGGACAGGCTGGGCCTGAAAGAGGCAGGCAGGGACACCCAGGCAGACAACAGGTACTCCCGAGGGTCCCAGAGGCTGGCGGTTACCCAGGTGCTGCGCTGTTGCCTGCCGGGGCCTCAGTGTCCTTCTCTAGACCATGGGGTGGATGCAGCGATCTGATGATCCTCCTTAACGCTGAAATCGTGAGGATTAGTGGGGTGAAGAGTTTAGCGGCTTCTAGCAGATAGTATAGGCCAGTGGTCGGCAAACTGGCCCCTTGAGTGTGGCTCTTCCACAAAATACCACGTGCGGGCGCGCACGTACAGTGCGATTGAAACTTCGTGGCCCATGCCACGGGGCCAAAGAGCCTCATGTGGCTCGTGAGCCGCGGTTTGCCGACCACTGGTATAGGCTGTCAATATTATGGACCCACAAAGAAGTCAGAGGCTGACTGGCAGAGAGGAACGTGCACTGAGGCAGAAATCCAGTGAGAAGCAGAGGGCCCAGGAGAGAAGATCCAGGGCACTTCCGATGGCGCTCCCCTGCCTTTGGTGGGAGTTGGGGCTTCACCCCAAAAAGAGAGGCCTTGAGAACACCAGGCACAGATGGAGATGAACTGGAGACACTGGGAAGAGGGTGGGATGGGGCTGGGAGGATGACGTAGAGACAGAGATGGGGAGGAAGGCAGGGAGGGAGAGGGGAGGAGTGAGGGTCAGGGGTGAGAGGAATCCAAGGGGAAGAGAGCAGGGGAAACTGAGGACAGAGAGGGGAACAGAAGTTAGGCAGGAAGTGGGTCCAGGGGCGGGAAGGAGACAATGGGGTCAGAAACTGGATGACGTGAGCACTCCATGGAGGTGGGTTGGAGATGGGGATGCTCCACGCAGGTCCTCACCCAAAACCATGGAGGGGTCCTGGACAATAGGTAAGCTCGGGAGGCCACCCAGCTCAGCGACCTTGACACCTTCCCCTCCTCCCCCACCTTAGAAACACGAGAAACCCAAGTACGTGCTGTGTGTGACCTTTCTGGAGGGTGGCGATGTCGTCACCGGGGACTCTGGAGGGAACCTCTATGTCTGGGGCAAAGGTCAGTGTCATCCCACCTGTTTGGCCCCCAACCCAGTCCTCCCTAACCCCCTTTAGCTGTGTCTCCCTTCCTCTCTGCTGTGTGGAATGTATGATTAAACAGGCCAAATCCTTACCTGTTCAATTCCAGCACCCCATCAAGGCTCAGTTCCAAAATCCCACCTCTGTGACATCTTCACTTATTTCCCACCCTTGTTCTCTGCAAATCCCATATTAGGGATCAAGTTTGAACTATTAATAAATGGTTTAACCTAGTTGTGGATGGATGGATAGATGGAAAAGTGGTTTGTCTCAGAGAAATGAATGAGTGAATGAGGGAATGAAGGGGTTGTTCTAGCCAATGAATGAAAGAATGAGTAAATGAATAAAAGAATTGAGTAAATGAATGTTGTCCTACTTGATATTGGATGATTAGGTGAATAGACAACTAAAAAAATGAATGGTTGTCTCCATAATGTATGACTGTATTAATGAATAAGTTTTTTCAGTGGATCTATAAAGTGATGAATGAATGATTGGTTATATCAGCCAATAGATGAATGTGTTATGAAGACTGGATTGTTCTAGGAAGTGGGTTGATTACTGAATAAATGAATAAATGAGTTTATTGTTCTAACCAATGGCTGGGCTCAGAGTAAATGTTAAATAATTATTGATTGAATGGGTTAATGAATGAATAAACGGATGGCTAGATTGACATGTAAGTGGGTAGATGAGTGTAATGGACAGATGGAGAAGTGTGGATGGTTGGCTAGAAGGATGGATTGATTGGTGAGTGAGTACTTGGATAAAACAGGGTGACTGAATGGATGAGAGATGGATGGATGGGTGCCAGGAAGGAAGGGTGGATGGCTGGATGAATGGACAGATGGGTAGATGTGTGGCTGAGGAATGAAGAGGTGGATGGACAGACCAGTAGATAGGTGAGTGGAGGAATGGATGCGGGTAGATGGATCAAAGGGTGGATGGGTAGAGGAGAAGATGTTAGTTCCGTTGTTTGAATGGGTGGATGGCAGGGTATTGGAACAGGTGAGTGGAAGGGTGGATAGAAGGAAAGGTGGTGAATGGCTGGGTACAGGATTGAGAGTGTGAGATGCTCGGGGGGTGGGGGGGGTGGGGTGGGGGGGTGGGGGGTGGTCAGTACAGGGGAAGCTTCCCCATGCTGACCCCTGCCCTTGCCCATCCGATAGGTGGAAACCGCATCACACAGGTGGTGCCTGGCGCCCACGATGGTGGCGTGTTTGGGCTCTGCGCCCTGCGGGACGGGACGCTGGTGTCTGGAGGCGGCCGCGATCGGAGAGTGGTCTTCTGGGGTCCTGACTACAGCAAGCTGCAGGAGGTGGAGGTGAGGAGGGGGAGGGGCTCCTACGAAGGTGAGGGGACCCCTTCTCTCCCCAGCACGTCACTCCCAGCCCCACCCCTTTGTGTGTCCTCCCTTCTCCGCGTTTGCCCGCCCAGGTGCCCGAGGACTTTGGCCCCGTGCGCACCGTGGCAGAGGGCCGGGGAGACACGCTGTACGTGGGGACCACCCGCAACTGCATCCTGCAGGGCTCGGTTCACACGGGCTTCTCGCTGCTCGTCCAGGTGAGCTCTCTCTTCTGCACCTGCCCGCGCCCCTGGCCCGCCGCCTCTCATCTCTTCCCTGTCTGGTTTTTCCTCACCTCCCTGCCCCGTCCCTTTCCTCTGGCCTGGAAAACACCATTTTCCTTCCCTTTTCCTGCTCCTGCTCCATAACCCCACCCCTGACCCAGGACCCCTCCCCAAACTCCCCACGATCCAGCAACCAACAGGTGAACCGCTAGCACAGCAGGGGGTCCCAGAACCCCATTCCCGCCGAGCTGCCCGGCTCTTCTGATGAGCGTAGTGTCCTCTCCTGTTGGTAAGGCCGTGGCAGGTGCCACACAGGCTGCACACACCTTGGGCCACGTACC
This sequence comes from Myotis myotis, assembly GCF_014108235.1. Classification (NCBI taxonomy): domain Eukaryota; kingdom Metazoa; phylum Chordata; class Mammalia; order Chiroptera; family Vespertilionidae; genus Myotis; species Myotis myotis. Next base: position 2,307,932 of record NW_023416340.1, read on the forward strand.
TTCCAGGTGCCAGGTCCAAGGATCCGGCGGGCTCTCAGGAGCCGGCCTGCTTTTCTTCCTGCAGCTCAGACGCTCACTCCTCCCATGACTGTGCCCAAACCTTCTCGCCACCCTCCCACCCCACCTAGCAGCCCCACTTCCCTCAAGGTGTAGAGTGCCGTTGTCAGGAATATGAATTCTGGGTGTGGCTGCCTGGGATCTAATCGCAGCCCTGTCACTCGTGAGCTGCGTGGTCTGAGGCCAGTGAGAAACCTCGTTGTGCCTCTATGAATCTGGGGAAGAGCGGCTGACCGCACGGGGCTTTGTGATGATTCCGTGGTCAGTTCATATGCAGCATTTGGAATGGTGCCTGGCACAGAGTAGTGCTCAAAGAGTCTTGGCCAAAACTGCCCCTTGTCCAGCGGCCCCCTTCCTTCTCCCCCTCCAGCATTTTCCCCGATGACAGGCCAGCTGAAATCCATGCTACTGCCTTTAGATCCCCTCTTTGGCTCTAGTTTCCATAGAAGGAGATGAACAAAGGCTGGAGGGACCGTCTAGGTGTCCCCAGAATAGACCTTGGAGACCCCTAATGATATCATCAATATTTTACATGATTTATTATATTCTAATTAGATTAATTTTAGCATTACTATTATATTGATACCAATTATTATAGTTATATTATTAGTGTTAATAACATTATTATTTTATTGATTTGAGAGAGAGAGGAAGAGACAGAGAGAAGCATTGATTTGTTATTCTCCTTATTTATGCATTCTTTTTTTTAAAAAATATATTTTATTGATTTTTTACAGAGAGGAAGGGAGAGGGATAGAGAGTTAGAAACATCGATGAGAGAGAAACATCGATCAGCTGCTTCCTACACACCCCTACTGGGGATGTGCCCGCAACCAAGGTACATGCCCTTGACCAGAATCGAACCTGGGACCCTTCAGTCCGCAGGCCGACGCTCTATCCACCGAGCCAAACCAGCCAGGGCTTATTTATGCATTCTTGGTTGATTCTTATACGTGCCTTGACTGGGGATCAAAACCGCAACCTTGGCTTATCGGAATGATGCTCTAACCAACTGAGCACCCGGCCAAGGCAATGACTTATTATTAATTAACAATATATTAATAGTCTATGTTGGAAACAATAGTAATGGCCACTTCCACTTTGTAATCACTTTATTCTAGCCCAGGGGTGGGCAAACTTTTTGACTCGAGCACCACAATGGGTTCTTAAACTGGACCGGAGGGCCGGAACAAAAGCATGGATGGAGTGTTTGTGTGAACTAATATAAATTCAAAGTAAACATCATTACATAAAAGGGTACGGTCTTTTTATTTTTAGTTTTATTCATTTCAAGCGGGCCGGATCCGGCCCGCGGGCTGTAGTTTGCCCACGGCTGTTCTAGCCTCATGCTCTTCCCCTCCATGATTTGAGTCAGACACCAGCACTGTGATTAGCCCCATTTTACAGAAGGTCAAACTGTGGCCCCAAAGAGAAGTCCCCTGCCCAGGTGACTGCCACAGTCAGTAAGAGAGAGCTGTAGGTAGACCCCCCAGGCGGGGTACACGGGATCCCACAGCCCTCTGGGTGCCAGCTGACTCCCAAAGTCAAACTCCTACCCGTCTGTTCACTTGTCTCCCACTGTGCAAGCTGGGAAGTAGAACTGGAGGTGGGGGGAAAGGGGGGCATTTGCCTCGAGCCACACACTGGCACAGGTCTGCCCTGTCACAGCCTCCTTCAGACACTGGGAAAGGGCCTTCCCTGGGTCACCTGTGGGCAGGCGTGTTGCTGGGCTAGTCCAGCTCCTCTTTCTGGCATCAGTCTTTGGGGAAAGGGCCAGGATTTGTGGTCTCCAATCTGCTGTCTCCCATTTCCGCCAGGGCCACATGGAAGAGGTGTGGGGCCTGGCCACGCACCCCAGCGGGGCCCAGTTTGTGACATGCGGGCATGATAAACTGGTGCATCTGTGGAGCGTGGAGTCCCACCAGCCCCTGTGGAGCAGGGTCATCGAGGTAAGGGCACAGGGGACTTAACACCCCTTCCCGGTGGGTCAGGACTCTGGGCATCAGGTGGAAGCCACGCTCCGTCTGTTTAAGCAGAGGATTTAACGCTCCCTCATAAACTCAAACCCTTACAAACTCGCTGGGAAGGGCTGGAGGGGAGGGTCCTCAACTGGAAGGACGCCCAGAACGCCATCGAACCGACCTTCCAGGGGAGCTGCTGTCCTGCCACAGTCAGGAGGGTGGGGAGCCAGGAACCGCTGAGTTCAAGAAACTGCCGTCGCTTTAGCTGCGATCCAGGAACCAGGAAGCTGTGGTCGCTGCCAGTGTTGGCTCTAGAACTACACTGTCCAAAACATGTGGCTGTTGACACTTAAATTAACTTTAAAATGTAAATAGTATTAAACATTCAGTTCTTGGTTGCACTAGCTACATTTCAAACATGGGGCTAGTGGCTCCCATATTGGAAAGTGCAATAGAGAACATCATCATTGCAGAAGGTTCTGTAGGACTGTTGCGCTCGAGCAGGGGCGGGGAACGTCGGCCCGTGAGCCGGAAAAGGCCCGTGAAATCATTGGTCTGGCCCTGCCAAGGCTCGGGGGGTGTGTTAATGAAATGTTTGACCAAATATAGCAGGCTAATTTTTAAGTTGATAATTTTGTTTTGTCCGCAAATGATGTTATAAATATCCAAATGGCCATTGGCAGAAGAAAGGTTTCCCACCACTGCTCTAGAGTGGCCCAACAGTGGCTATATTTTCACTGCCCAAAAATGGATACTCTTTGTCCTTGCTTTTCAAGGCTAGTAATTACTCACTAGCATAGCAAATGTCATTGCTTTCACGACCCAGCTGGTCAGTGGGAGTGGCAAAAGTGGGGCTTCTGCCTCTGCCTACCGGAACCCACAAAAGCACAACTTACTGCCCTGGCTGGTGGCCCAGTGGTTAGAGCATTGACCTGCTCACCAAAGGGTCAAGGGTTCGATTCCTTGTCAAGGGCACATGCCAGGGTTGCAGATTCAATTCCCAGTGGGGGCATGTGCAGGAGGAAACCAATTGATATCTCTCTCTCTCTCCCCCTCCCTCCCTCCCACTCTCTCTGAAAGTCAATGGAAAAAGTATCCTCGGGTGAGGATTAACAACAACAAAAAAAGTGCAACTTATTGTCGAACCCAAATCACAGCAGAACCATAGCTGCAAGGGATTCTGGGCAGTGTAGTTTTTTAGCTCCCCTGGCTGTGCAGTGTGGGACTTTGGAAGGTCAGTTCCTCATATCCCCTATACCAGTGGTTGGCAAACTGCAGCTCGCAAGCCACATGCGGCTCTTTGGCCCTTTGAGCGTGGCTCTTCCACAAAATACCACGCGTGGGCACGCACGTACAGTGCGATTGAAACTTCGTGGCCCATGCACAGAAGTCGGTATTTTGTGGAAGAGCCACGCTCAAGGGGCCAAAGAGCCACATGTGGCTTGCGAGCCGCAGTTTGCCGACCACTGCCCTATAGCATTCTTTGAGGCTTTGCTGCCGGAGTACAGGGTTACCTCTGGTTCTGGAACACGTGATGGCATTTGAACTTCTGTGAATCAGGAATGGTGTGCCCGGAAATTGTTAGGGCGTGTATAATAATCATCCCAGTTGCCTAATTGAGCAGCTACTATATGCCAGGCCGAAGTTGAACACAGCAGTTCTCCAGCTTGCCAGGGCATCAGAATCACCTGGGAATTGTTAAAAGCACAGAATCCCAAGCCCCATCCAGAGTGTTGATTCAGGGGTCTGAATTTGAGGCTAAAAATCTGCAGATGGTAATGAGCTCCCTCCAGTTATTCCAATTTGGGTGGTTTGCTGACCATGCCTAGAAAAACCACTCAACACGTTATGCACATCATCTTTTTAACTTCTCCCTCTCAGTTTTCACAAGGGTGAAAAATCCCCACTCAGAAATAGGCTCAGAAAAGTAAAATCCCTCACCCATCATCTGTGTAATTATAATTTTTAAAAATAATTTATTTTTAAATTTTATTTATTGATTTGGGAGAGAGAGAGAGAGAGAGAAACATGCTCCATTCATTTATGCATTCATTGGTTGCGTCCTGTATGTGCCTGGACTGGAGATTGAACCCACAACCTTCACATATCGGGATGACACTCTGACCAATTGAACTACCGGGCCAGAGTCACAGTGTATTTAAAATTACAGCTGATCTTTACTGAGTGCTTCCTGTGACCGTCTTACCAGCTAACCAGCCTAAGGACTTTGCCCCTTGCTTATAACGATCCTGGAAAGTGTGGATTGATCTCCATCTACCAGATGCGACAACCACGGGACATTTATTTGATGTTATATAACTAGGAGGTATTGGAGCCGCTTGGAACCCAGGTCTGATTCCATGGTGCTCTCTACTGCCTGTGAACCAACCCAATGCCCCCAAAACTTTAAAAATGATAGTACCCAGTGCTGGGTGTTAGATAAAGGTGCGGGAAACAGTCCTTCAGACACACCTGGTCATAAGTTGGCATACTTTTGCAGAAAGCAAATTGATATTATATATCAAAACTCCTTTTTTTTTAAAAAAAATATTTTTTTATTGATTTCAGAGAGGAAGGGGGAGAGAGAGATAGAAACATCAATGATGAGAGGATCACCGATCAGCTGCCTCCTGCACTCCCCCCCCCCCCCCCCCCCCCGCCCCGTGATTGAGTCCAAAACCCAGGCATGCGCCCTGACTGAGAATTGAACTGTGATCTCCTGGTTCATAGATTGATGCTCAATCACTGAGCCACGCTGGCCAGGTTATATCAAAACTCTTAAAAATATCAATACCTTCGTCCCAGTAGCCTCACTCTAGAAAATTACCTAAGTAAAGCATCTTGGATAAATCAAGCTGTGGGAATTTCAAACAGGAGTCAAAAAGGATCCAGAACCCACAGTGACAGGAGGGATGCTTTCTGTTCGAGGTGGCTTGTTAGAGGAAAGGGGACTGATCCCAGCGTGTCTGAGGCAGTGGGTTCCTGGAGGGCAGCGAGGGAGGTGAGAGCCTCGTTGCCTGGCTGCGACCTGGCTCTGAGGCCCGGGAATGGCCAGATGGATGGGGAGCAGCCCTGAGCCCTGCCTCTTCTCTCCCTCCCAGGACCCTGCCCGCTCTGCTGGCTTCCACCCTAGTGGCTCTGTCCTGGCTGTGGGCACAGTGACTGGCAGGTAAGGCTGGATTGGGCATTTGGGGAGGGCTTCTCTGCTCTCCTCTCCCCGAACTGTCCCTTCACCCCCGTTCCCTACTGTCTCAGAGTCCACAGAGAACATTAGTTAGGTACCAACTGTTTACCAAGCATGACTTGATCTCCCAACATTCCTCTGAAGTCAGCCTCTCCCCCAAATCTCTTCTGGAGCCCCTCAGGCCCTACAGATTGCCCCCCCCCCTACCAGATCAGCTCACCCTCCTCCTCCACTCCCATGCCTTCTCCTTAAAGATGGTTGCTGCTGGACACGGAGACCAATGACCTGGTGGCTATCCATACAGATGGCAACGAACAGATCTCAGTGGTCAGCTTCTCGCCAGGTAAGGGCAGGGCCTGGGACCTCGGAGAGGCAAGGCCTGGGAACTGAGCCTCAGAGCTGCCGTCAGGGGGACCGGGATGGGACGGGGTGGGGCCTGTGTGGCTGGGCCTGGCTGCAGGTCTGGGACTGTAGTGGGGATGGAGCTTGGGACTGCGGAGCAGCCTGGGATAGTGGGGGGCTGAATCTGAGCGAGGAGGGGGCGGAGCCTGGGTGCCTCCTCATAGCCCCCTCCCCTCCCCCAGACGGGGCGTACCTGGCGGTGGGCTCCCACGACAACTTGGTGTACGTGTACAAGGTGGACCAAGGCGGCCGCAAGGTCAGCCGCCTGGGCAAGTGCTCGGTGAGTGGGCAGTGGCCCCAGCCCGCGCCGCCACCCTGTCTAGGGGGTGCAGAATTAACCAGTTTTCTACCTCAAGGGAGCACAGCTTCAACCTTCAACTGACTGCCCTGCTCACCTCAAGGAGTCTTAGCCCCGCCCACACACTCACCCCATCGTGTTCTAAGCCCGCCCCTTTGTGTAGCCCCGCCCCCACGTTCTAAGCCCCCCTTGTAGCCCCGCCCCCCACGTTCTAAGCACCCTCCGTGTAGCCCAGTAGCCCCTTGTAGTCAAAGCCCATCCCTCTGTGTCTAGCTATGCCCACATGTTCTAAACTCCCCTTGTGTTTTAAGCCCTTTCTGTCTAGCCCCGCCCATGGGAGCCTGGCCCCGCCCCCGGGAGCCTGGCCCCGCCCCCACGCTACGGAGCCCTGTGTATCCTCCCTTTAGCCCCTCTGTGTTCTCACTGTGCCTCTGTATTTTGCCAGCCGTCCTTCCTGTTCTCATCCCGCCCCCTCCAGCTCTAACTCGTCTCCTTGCCTCCCCGCAGGGCCATTCCAGTTTTATCACCCACCTGGACTGGGCCCGGGACAGCAGCCGCTTCGTCACCAACTCCGGGGACTATGAGATTCTGTACTGTGAGTTCTCTGGAGTTCTCCTCCAGCCTCCTCATTTGCGTTGTGTGATTGGCATGGCCTTCCTTGAGTTCCGGCAGGGGAGAGAGGCATGGGCTTCTTCAAGTCTCTCTCCTCTGACTGTTGTATTTAGGGGCTGTTCTGATTGGTCGGTTTCCTGCTTTCTGATTTCCTACCTGGTAGACCCCGCTTTCACCAAGTCCTCCCCTTTCTGGTTGAACGGGTAGGGTCCAGGTTTCTAAGCACATGCCCCTGCTCAGGTCTTGGGGTGTCAGGACCCAGAATCCAACCCCCGTGGCCAGTCCAGAGAGGTGGAACCAGCCCTGGGACCCTGGCCTCCTGCCTTGGACCTCAGTGCCCATCTATGACATGGGTGGGTCAAGTCAGTAGTTCCTTCAGCTCTGAATCCCTCCCCCCGTTTTCTGCCCCAGGGGACTCAGCCACCTGTAAGCAGATCACCAGTGCAGATGAAGTGAGGAACATGGAATGGGCCACAGCTACTTGTGTCCTGGGATTTGGGGTGTTTGGTAAGTTCTGGAATGGGGAAGGTATCACTGAACCCAGACGTTTGAAGAAACATCCCTGTCTGGTGGCTTTCACAGTCTTTTTCTATTGGTTACCTCGAGGGCAGGAAACTCACTCTTTTACACCTATGGGCAGTATCTGTGTTCTGGGGCGGGGGGAGGAGGGTGGTTAGATGACTGCTGAGGCCGCCTGGACCTGTAATGTAATGAGACCAGATGGTGGTGGCACCTGGTCCAGAGAGAATTATACTGCCCAGGCCCCAGCCACTCCTTTATTCAGGCATTAATGCAGTTAGCAACTACTTCCTGAGCACCTCAGTGGGACGTGGTGGTGACTACCGTGGCCCCAGCCTGGGTATCATGGTGTTTATAGTCTGGTGGGGGAGACTGACCTGTCCCTGGACAACCCAAAGTAGACTGGGCAGGGACAAGGAAGCCCAGTGGTGGTGTCTGGCCTGTCTGTGATGTAGTCAGAGAGGACTTCCTGGAGGAAGGGACATCCAATATGGAGGATGAGATATTCCAGCACGGTGAAGAAGTCTCTGGGCCAAGCATGTCAAACTCAAAGGCTAACACGGGCCAAATAAACAAGGCATGTGGCCCGCGAGCCACAAGTTTGACATGCTTGCTCTAGGCCAGTGGTCGGCAAACTCATTAGTCAACAGAGCCAAATATCAACAGTACAATGATTGAAATTTCTTTTGAGAGCCAAATTTTTTAAACTTAAACTACATAGGTAGGTACATTGTTATTAACTTAATTAGGGAACTCCTAAGCTGGCCTTTGCTAAAAACGTCCTCAGTCTGATTGAGGTTGCTCGCTGAGGTCGACCCCTTCCAATTCTCCCATCCGCAAGCAACTCGTGCATGAATGCATGCGCCTCCCCTGAGCTGCGTATCCCGCCGTCCGCCTGCACCGCGTCTCCCGTCGCCCGACCTACCGACCAACACCCCCCACTTCTTCTAATGCCACTTCTTCAAAATAGACTTGCCCAGGCTGAAAACCGACTTCTGTGCATGGGCCACGAAGTTTCAATCGCACTGTATGTGCGCGCCCGCACGTGGTATTTTGTGGAAGAGCCACACTCAAGGGGCCAAAGAGCCGCATGTGGCTTGCGAGCTGTGGTTTGTGACCACTGCTCTAGGCAAAGGGCATAATAGCACATACAGAGACCCAGAGGTGACACAGAGCTTGGAATTTGGAGAGATGCAAGAAGGCTAAATCATTGCAGAGTTCCAGGGGAGCACTAGTGAGGACAAGGCTGGAGCAGTGGGGGGACCAGGCCAGCAGAGCTTGGGGGATCACGGTAAGAAGCCTGGGCTTTCTCCTGAGGCCACCAGGGAGCCATGAAGGATTCTGAGCACTGCGGGGACAGGGTCAGACCCACATTTCCAAAAGATCATTCTGACGCCCATCCCTGGCTAGAGACAGGCTAAGTGAAAGGAAGGGCGGGGGGGCTGGGGCTGGGACCTGTTCCTCTTTGGAGGGGGGCGGGTCCCTGGCTCCTGCTGACATCTTACCACCAACTCCCCCCTTTCTTGCCCACAGGGATCTGGTCCGAGGGAGCGGATGGTACTGACATCAACGCCGTGGCGCGCTCCCATGATGGCAAGTTGCTGGCTTCAGCTGATGACTTTGGCAAAGTCCACCTGTTTAGCTACCCCTGTTGTCAGCCTCGAGTGAGTCCCTCTGGGGGGCTGGCAGGGTAGAGGTAACAAGCAACAATGGGGGCAAGTTTGAGGCAGCCCTGGTCCACCACCAGCCCTCTCTGGGCCTCAGTTTCCCCAACTGTGTAAGAAGGGTAGTGGGCTTGACCCCAAGGGCCTCTCTTAACCTGAAGGTTGATGCATTTCAGAGTCTGAAGTGCTAAATCTCTGAGCATCTGCAATTTTGAGATCTTTTATCCTTATTAACTCAACAAATATTTACTGAGCACCTGCTGTACGCCTGGGAACAGGGGATAGGTACAGCAGTAAACAAGTCAGATGAGGTCACTGAGCTGACATTTTTTTTTTTTTAATATATATCTTTATTGATTTCAGAGAGGAAGGGAGAGGGAAAGAGAGATAGAAACATCAATGATGTGAGAGAATCATTGATTGGCTGCCTCCTGCACGTCCCCCACTGGGGATCAAGCCTGCAACCCAGGCGTGTGCCCTTGACCGGAATCGAACCCTTTAGTCTGCAGGCTGACGCTCTATCCACTGAGCCAAACCAGGTAGGGCTGACATTTTTTTTTTAATCCTCACCTGAGGATATTTTTTCCATTGATTTTTTAAAAAATATATTTTTATTGATTTCAGAGAGGAAGGGAGAGGGAGAAAGAGGTAGAAACATCAAGGATGAGAGAGAATCATCGATCGGCTGCCTCCTGCACGCCCCACACTGGGGATGAGCCCGCAACCCGGGCATGTGCCCTGACCTGGTACCGAACCATGACCTCCTGGTTCATAGGTTGATGCTCAGCCACTGAGCCACGCTGGCCGAGCTTTTCATTGATCTTTAAAAAATATGTTTTTATTGATTTATAGAGAAAGGAAGGGAGAGGAGAGATGGAAACATCAATGAAAGAGAATAATGGATTGGCTGCCTCCCGCATGTCCCCCATGGGAATCGAGCCCGCAACTGGGACATGTGCCCTGACCAGGAATTGAAGTGTGACCTCCTGGTTCATAGGTCAATGTTCAACCACTGAGCCACACTGGATGGGCTGAAAATCAAAATTTTAATGTTAATTCCTTCGATTTGTAAATGTCAGCAACCATCTTTCTACCAACACTGAGGAAAATTCAACTCATCCACAGATCACCAGCAAATAACCTGTGTTTACCATAAAACTTGGTGTTAATTTTACCAATCCCTGCTTCTAACAGGTGAAATTTGCTTTAGCATTTTATTATGAAATTTGCAGACATCAAAGTAGAGCCCTAGCCAGTTTTGCTCAGTGGATAGAGCATCGGCCTGTGAACTGAAAGGTACCAGATTCAATTCCAGTCGGGGAAACATGCCCGGGTTGTGGTCTCAATCCCCAGTAGGGGATGCAGGAGGCAGCCGATCAATGATTCTCTCTCATCATTGATGTTTTTCTCCCTCTCTCACTCTCCCTTCTTCTCTGAAATCAATAAAAATATGTTTCAAAAAAAAAGAGTGCAGTGAAAAAAAAATGCAGTGATCCCTTCTGTACCTATTACCTATGTTCAGCTATTACCATATTTGGCATTTACTTAAAAAAAGAAAAACCATATATGACCTTTTAGCCTCTCAAATTAGCATTTATAGCTCAAAAATAAAGATAATTCATACATATTCACAAATCCATGCTCATACCCACTGATTAACATTAATTTTTTAATATAATCTAATACCCTGTATTAGATCTATATTCATATTTTCCTAATTTCCCCTCAAATGGCCGCCTACACTTGGTTTGTTTGAATTAAGGTCCGGACATTGCATTTGCTTGTGTCTCATGTCTTGTCATACAGAACAGCCTCCCCCACGTGCACACTCATTTTTGTGTGCGCCATTGGCCTGTTGAAGGAATCAGATTAGTTGTCCTTGTTCTTAAGGGGGGGGGGGGGTTATTAAGCAGAAAAGAAGAGGGTTAGCTTGGGAGGACTTGGGGTAGCATTGTTCCTTTTGACCTTTCACTTCCTTTTTTCCCTATCACAGGCCCACAGCCACAAATATGGTGGACACAGCAGCCACGTGACAAACGTGGCCTTCTTGTGGGATGACAGCATGGCCCTGACCACAGGGGGCAAGGACACCAGCATACTGCAGTGGCGGGTGGTCTGAAGTGGGGGTGCGGAGGGGTCCCAGAGACATGGGGCCAAGGGAGAGTCAGGTGGCAGGGCTGGAATTCTATTTTCGGGAGATGTCTATTGCCGAGTAGAGTAATATATACCCAGAGTATGTCTATAGCAGAGAGGGTTATGGTGTTGGGAGGGTGGACCGACAGACAGAAGTCTCTATTTATCAGGGTGGGAAGAGGGGTCACATTGTTTTGTGGGAGCCATTAGGGTGCTTGGTTTGGGGTGTTTTTTAAGTTTATTCTTTTATATCATCCAGAAATAAAGACATGTGCACTGAGGTGGCGTGTCATGGATTGTGTCTACAGGCCAGTGTGAATGAGGGATATGTGTGTGTGCATGGATTACAGTGTTTATTACTTAGGTCTTTATTATATACAAGTGACAGAAACCAAGCTTGTTCTAACTTAGGCCAAAAGAGAACTCAATTGACCCTCAAATAAACAAGTAAGTGCCTCTGGGCTTCAGGGCCATTGAACCAGAATTTGAGGGCCACCGGGACACTCCCATTATACCTTCTCTTACCTGCCAGTCATCATTTGTCTCTGGGGTCAGCATTCTCCACACCACAGAAACATTGCACCCAGCAGCTGCAAAGCTCACATCAACCAGCCTTGGGCCCCAAGGCCAAAAAAATCCCAGGGAAAGATTGTGATTGGCCCATCTACAGATCAATCAAACTGACTTGTTGGATGGTCTATTGTGATTGGCTCCATTTGGGTGAAGTACCAGTCCTAGACCAATGATTGTGATCAGGGAGGTGGGGTAGTATAAAACCATGGTAGCCTCCACCTATTTCACAAGATTGAAATAAGGCAAGAAATGTTTTCAGATTTCAGAGAAGTGGGCCTACGACAAAAGGTGCCTGTGAGTTAGGGTATGAGGACTCTGGGTGGCAAGAGACAGAAGCCCAACTCCACCCAGCATTAAACAATAAAAAGTTGCTAGGTCCTGGAACTGGGTAGCCTAGGAGGGACCCAGCTGGACCAGCTCAAATGTCATCAGGAATTTCTCAAGTCAGTATCTGTAACCTTGAGCAAATATTTAACTTTTTATTGGTGTTTAACAAACAGCAGAGACATGCACTCATAAACTAGTCTGCTGGATTCACAACCCATCCATGCAGCCAGCTCCCAGCTGGAGAAATATCACAAGCCCTCCCCCCGCATCCCCCCCACCCCAAGCCCTCTTGTGTCCCCTCCTAGTCATTGCCCACCCCTGGTAACCACTACCCTGACTTACCACACCATAGGGGTAAATATATGTAGGGATGGGGATTGAGTTATTCTGATTTTATCTTTTGTAGCCAAGATAACTGACTGATGCTATCTAATTACATCTATATATTTCTTTTTATGTTTGAGGCAGATTTTTTTTCACTAGTTGAGTAGTTCCCAAACTTGAAGGAACATGAGAATCACCTGCAGGCCTTGTTATACTGGCAATGCAGCGCCCCCAAGCCCCCATCAGGGACCACAGTTTGAGAACCTCTGCTCTAATGGAAATAGAATAAGATAGCAAACGTCGGGTTTTCCCGGACAGAACAGTACATAGTCATTTTGTCCCCGCTACAGATGATAACGGACGGAAAGCTCAGGGCCTCGCAGTTCCACAGGGACAGCTTACCAAGCCCGCCTCTTCCCAGGGGAAGGAAATCCTGCAAGCCCTCTCCTGGTAGTTCAAGTTCTGGGGAAGTCGCCAGTGCTTTTGAAGCATCCTCTTCACTGGGTCTCTTAGAGCATTGTCGCCCCCTTGTGCCCAGCCTCAAACCTGCACGGAAAAAAATGTGCCTAGAAAGTTCTGCGGAAATCCTGCTGGGAATTCTCCACGTGCCCCCACCCCAGGGCCCTGGGAGACTATCCCGTGCGGACTCCGCCCACGAGGGTCGCCTGCCCTCCGCCTTCTGGCTTGGGTTCTGCCTCTCCGAGGCACTGACCGGAAATCCGAGGGTAGCAGGCGGAGGTGGGAGTGTTTCTTTTCCGGCCTCTGCATCCCTGCCCTTCTTGCAGTGGCCGAGTTCCTGTACCTACAGCCACAGCTCCTCCAAATTCTAACTTTCTGTCCAAAGGGTAGCAATGGCTTGGCTTTCCCTGAGGCTGGTCCCCTGGTAAAGCACCATCCTCTGCGGGGTCCTACACTCTGGCCATCCCTCGAAAACATCCCTTAGTAAGTGCTGCCACTTAGCCCTGGCGGGGTAGCTGGGTTGGTTGAGGGTTCCATCAGGGCACACACAAGGATCAACCAATGGATGCATCAACACGTGGAACAACAGATCAATGTTACTTTCTCAAATCAATAATAAAAATAGATATAAGTGCTGCCACTTAAACTCTTTGAGTGGCCACCTGTTTCCTGCCAGGAACCTGACTGAATCACAGCATAAACTTAGGGCGAGGGAATGGGGGACGCTTGGCTACCAGTGAGGCCCAGAATTTCTCTTTAGGAAGAGCTTGGGGTGGCCACGGGGCTGAGGAGGGCTATGTGGGGCTTGTCCTGCAGCTGACAGGATGTATATGGGGTTATTTTGGGGGAGGGGCTAAAAGCCTTCAGGACACTTTCCTTGGATCTGTCCCTGACTGTCCCTGGAGGGAGGGGAGAAGGAAACAGCCTTTATGATGTGTGTGTTGCAGGTCACTTAGGTCCTTGGTTAACTCTCACTTTTTGTTTCCCTCAAGAGCTCTGGGAAGAAGGCAGTGATACGGCTCAGAGAGGTGTAGTCACTTGTCCAAAGCCACACAGCAAATGACCGAAATAGCGACCTTTAAAACAACAACTGAGTCACTTCATTTATATGAAGTTCTAGAATAGGCAACACGAATCTCCCGTGAGAAAAGGAAGCACAGAGGTGCCTCTGGGGGTGGGGGGCGGGGCGGGGTGGGGGGCGAGCAGCCGGTGAGCAATGCCTGGAAAGGGGGGCAGAGCCACGTTCTGGGTGATGGAAATGTTCTCCGTCTTGAGTTGAATGCTTAGTCACATGGGTGTATCTGTTGGTCACAACTCATTGTACTTAAGATCCGGGCATTCTTTTTATTAAAAGAAAACAACAACAAATAAGCAAAAAAGAATTTGCAAACCCAATAGCTGCCATTTTTGAGTCCGACATCCCAGGTCTGTGCGGAGTGCTTTGACCTAGAATGAATTCTCACGACCAGTTGGTGGTGACGAGAATCATAAAAACAAGCAAACCTGTTGGGCGCGCTCACCATTCATGTATTTGCTCCCTGAACACCATGCGCATTGCACACCTACCACGTGCGGGGGGGGGGGGGGGCGGGAGCGGAGGGGGGGGAGTGGGGGAGGTAAGGGAGGTGGGAGAGGTAGGAGAGGGGCTTCTAGGCAACAGACACCACCGTATGCAAATCAGCCACAAAAATGACAAGTTACACTCCTCCTGGGGGAGGCGGATCATTAGGAGAAAATAAATGAGACGCATGGGACATTGGACGGTGACAAGTTCTGTGGGGAAAAGTAAACAAAGCAAGGAGGAATGGGAGCTGGGGGCATGTTCTACAAACGTGATGGTGCTGACACCTCCAAATGACATCCCCGTGACAGAGGGACTACCCTGTGACCATAATGGCGGGAGAGGAAACAGGTGCCGAGAGGTCCCCGGCTGAGGTCCGATCCAGAGGCAGGGGGGGACTGCCAGCCCCGAACTCCTTCCGGGGGCGGCCAGGCCCTGGCAGTGGGGACCGAGCAGAGCCCCGTGTCCTGTCCCTGTGGGGCCTGTGACCTCCAAGGCGCGGGGTCTCCAAGCGAGGACATGGCTCAGCTCAAGGAGAGTCCAAAGGGGAGCCCGCCTGCCCCCCAGCTGGGGGCTTGATCAAACCGGAGGTGTGGGCTGGAGGGAGAGTGAGCAAAGGGGTTAATGACCTGCGGGCAGCCCGGCAGGTGGCTCTGCGGGACGGGTGTGCGGGGGAGGGGTTCCAGCAGCAGGTGCGGTTCTCCTTGCGCTGGAAGTCTTCAGTGGGGCGAAGGCTTAAAGGGGTTAAGGGGAGCGACAAAGGAGGGGTTAACGGGGGGGCGGGCCTGGCCGGGGCGGGGCCTCGGCCGGGAGGAGTCGCCGCTGGGTCCCGGGCCACCGTCGAGCCCAGACCCCGCCGCCACCGCCGCCGGGACCGCCGCCGCCGCCCGCCCCGTGGAGCCGGCGCGCGCAGGTAGGTGCGCATCCCTCCCCGGCCCGCGCCCGCCCGGCGTCCGGCCGCCGCGGGGCGCTGCTCCCCGCGCCCCTCGGGGGCTTAACGTCCCTCGGCCGGCTGCCCCGGTTTCCCGCGCCGTCTGCCCCCGCCCCGCTCCGCTGCGGGCTCTCCCGACGTCTCCGCGGTTGACTTTGTCTCGGATCTGCCTCCATCTCCCCGCCTGTCTCCGATTCTCTCTGTACCGCGGGCCCTCTCCCTCTGGGCGTGTCTCCCTCTGCACCTCTGGGTGTCTGTGTCCCTTTCTTTGCCTCTGCCTGCCCGTCTCTGTCCCCCTGTCCCTCTCTCTCGGCCTCGGCACCCCTTCTCTCTCCGGGTCGCTGTGCGCCTCTATCCCCGTCTCTGGCGGAACTCTCCATCTCTGCCTCCACCTCCACCTCCACCTCCACCTCCACCTCCCTCTGTCCGTGCCTCTCTCTGCCCTTTCCCTCCTGTCTCTGCCTCACTCGCTATTTCCCTGTGTTTTAGGCCCCGTCCTCATCTCACTCCAAATCCTCGCCCACCCCAGAGCCCGCTCCTGGGCTGTGTGTGTGGGGGGGCGCAGGGTTGCTACCTGGGGCAGGTGGCCTCTGAGTGACATTGTGACCCCAGCGCTCTTTTCACACAGCCACCCGCGGCTCCCGAGTTCCCACCCACCCCACCCTCCAATTTCAGGAATTCCTGGCGGGGGTGGGGGTGTGGGGGGACTTCCTTTCACACTTCCTCCCTTCCAGGATTTGGCTGGTCACCGTTAACTCCTTCCTACCTCCACTTCATCCCCCTCTTTGAACTGGACACCCCACCCCCCAACCAAACCAGGCTGCGGGGCAGCTCTGGGGTTTCGGTGGGGCGTCCGTTGGGGGTTATCTGTGCGCCCACGCAGGATGTGTGCTGGGGGTTTGTTTGGAGGCACAGATGGAGAGGATGGGGGCTACACCCTCCAACGCCCCCTCCAGGCCCCCCCACCAGCCTCATTCCGCCTGACCCCCCCCCAAGGGCGCCCCTCAACTCCAATTCATATTTGGGATGAGGATGGGGAGCCGTTCCTTTTGGAGGGAGTCCGATTAGGATGAGATGACAGAGACCCATGGGGGCTGCCAGGTTCTGGGAATCATATATCCAAGAAGCCTTGAGTGTGACGTCTTCGAGTGGAAAGACCTAGAATGTGGGAATGATCGGAGGGGAGAACTGGGAATGAATGCTCCATGTAACCTTCAAGTCAAAGGTCTCAAGATATTTGAACCCTTCAATCCAAAGAGATTCCTGCTGGAATCTTGGCCGTTTTCAGCGTTCCCAGCTGTGGGCTCCAAAGAGCTTCCAGAGCCATCTGGGCCAAGCACCCACTTTACAGATGGGAAAACTGAGGCCCGAGGGCAGCAGTCCCCACAGCGAGTCAGTGCCGGTCTGGGGGCTGGGGGTCTAGTTCCACGGAAGCCCTGGCTTCTTCTGCTCAGTGCATTCACTTGGAGAAGGGAGTCTTCACTGGGAGGAGGGAAGAAAGCCCGGGTGAGTAGGAATGGCTGGAACCCAGAGGAGCGTTTTAGAAGCAGAGAAGAGAAAATATTTCTAAAGCCAGGGTGGTGGCAAGGGAGAGGGGACAAGGGTTGGTTCGGGTGGAAGGTGAGGCGTTTCAGAGAAGGAGGGGGGAGAGGAGGCAAAGTGGGGAGGCAGGATCAGTTCCTGCCTGGTTCTGTCTCCTGACCCTCCCCATGAAGCCCACTGCTCCCCTGGGACAGGGCCTATAATTTGGTTTGTGTCTAGACAAATAATAACTCAGCTGGTGTGAGCCAGCGGGAGGGCTGATTCTAAACCCTCTGAGCGAGGAGTAGGGAGGCAGCCTGGGCTCCTAGGGCCTGCCTCCCCCCCACGTGAGAATTTAGGGACTAGGGAGGTGGTGACTAACCCCCCTCCCCAGGAGTCCTTAGTATCTGAGAATTCTGCCTAACGTTGAACTTCAGGCTGCTGGAACATTAAAGAAACGGAATAGATAAGGGGGGAAAGGAAGCGGGGTTCACCGTACATGCAGTCTGTTCCCATTTCTGTAGAAAAAGGGAAATACGCATTCATGGTTTTGCTTGGCAAAGATAATAATCACCGAGAGGTTAATAATAGATTATGAAAGTTGTAGAATGTTACAAAAAAAAAATCAGAGCGCGTTCTAACAATAGAACTTTCGAATGTTGGAATGCGAGCCTCCTGGCATATTGGGCGAGGGCATGGAAAGCTGTGAGGATGATAATAAGAGGATGGAGCGAAGGTAAGGCTCTAGGATGTTACAATAATAGAACAGCCAACCATGGACGGACTAACAATAGCACCTGAGGCCTGAGAACGCTGGAACTTACAACATCAGAGGGATGAGGCTGGTGACCCTGCTGTCCCTTCCTGGCGGCGTGGGCCTTGGGGGACGTGAGGACCCCTTTGGTAGAAAAGGGTAAACCGAGGCACAGCAGGGCGGTCAGCGCAGCCTGACTGTCCCCTGGCTTCCGCCTGCCACCAGGGCACCAGGTGGGGAGCGAGGAGCTGAGCGGTGATCACATTTCGTCCCCTAATGAGCAGACCGGAGCTGGCTGGTCCCCTGGGGCTGCCGGGGGATGGGGAGCCGGGGAGGGGGGGTGAGGAAAGGTGGGGGGGCCAGAGCCCACAGAGGAGGGAAGTGGGGGGAGGTAGCCTGTGGCTCCACGTCTCCCTCTGTCCTCTCAACCCCACCCCAGTCCTTCATCCTCGCTGGGTTCAGGGGTGGCTGGCAGACCTAGGCACTAATCTGGCCTGCACAGCTGAGGCATAAAGTGGGGGCCGGGGTCTGATCAATCCTTCTCGTCCCCCCACTATCACTCCACACTTGCCTTCTCTCTCTTCCTGCTCCCCTGGGGAGGGGTTTTAGGGACCAAAACGGGGAGGGGGCCTGTGGGACAGGGGGAGCTTCTTGTGGGGGCTGAGAGATTTGGGGGGTGAGCTCCCAGCAAAGTCTGAGTAGGGGAGGCCACTTAGATCCCAACTGAAGAGGGTCAACACTGGGGTGAGGGGTGGGGAGCTGGACAAGAGAGACTGATGAAGGGATGGCCAAGACACTACAAGCCCTTTTCTTTCTTTCTTTCTTTCTTTCTTTCTTTCTTTCTTTCTTTCTTTCTTTCAATATATTTTTATTGATTTCAGAAAAGAAGGGAGAGAGAGAGAGAGAGAAACATCAATAATGAGAAAGAATCATTGATTGGCTGCCTCCTGCATGCCCCCCACTGGGGATCGAGCCCGCAACCCGGGCATGTGTCCTGACAGGGAGTCTAATCGTGACCTCCTGATCCACAGGTCGAAGCTCAACCGCTGAGCCACGCCGGCCAGGCCTCTTGCTTTCTTATAGTGAGAAAGTCGGTGTGTCTTTCAGCAGATTCTCCGAGGGTCTGAGAACCCCAGCGAGTCTTGAGGGGGAGTTCCCGGGGTGCGGGGAGTGAGAGACAGCATCCAGGCAGGGAAGCTCTTCAGTTAAGGGGGACACATCTGCCCAGTGGTGGCACCGCATGTGCCTTAGAGAACTGCCTTGCCCCCCCTGGGCCTCAGTTTCCCCATCTGGGCAGGCAGAGGTCAGAGAAAGCCTCGCACCCCAGTTGTCACACACTGTGCTGTCTTTCGGGGCCCGTGGTGGGCAGATCTGGGGGAGAGGGGGCTGTCTGAGTGCCCCTCCCCCATGCCCAGCGCTCCCTGGAAGCAGGTGGGCTGAGGTGGAGGGGCGGGAGCAGGAAGGGGTGAGCGTCCCACTGGTTCCCCTTGAGGAGATTAGCAAGGAGAAGCGTATTTCCTGTGGCTGCAAGGAATTAGTCTCCAGCCAGTGCCGGTGCCGCTGCGGCTGAACCCAGGTGGTCTCCGGAGGCCGGGGCAGCGGGAAATCCCGGCTCTGGGGGCCTCCGCCCACTGCACACTGGCTTCTGGTCTTAGCTCTCCAGTGGCGGTAGAATAACAATTATTGTTCAATAATTGATAAGATGATACCAACAAGGATGTTTGGATCTGTGATGTGACGAGTATAAATAGAAGTTGTGTCCCTCCTTTTATAAGAAGGGGAAACTGAGGCTCCTGAAAAAGAAGTAATTCCCTCGATATTACAAAAGGCAGAAGGAGAGACAGAGGGCAGAGAGAGGAGAAGACCAAGGGACAGAGAGCCAGGGGCGGGGGGGGGGGGCGGGGGTTGGGTAACTTGGTCTGGGCAGGGGCAGGTTCTGATTTGGAGGGACTGGATTGCACTGGGACAGCAGGGAGCAAGCCCCCTCCATCATTTCTCCACAGGATCCAGCCTCCGCCTGAGTCTGGGGTGAGGGCAGGTGCCCTGTGGCGAGGACCCCGCAGGGGGTAGGACTTACCAAGCAGGACTCAGCCCTGACCTTTCAAAGTCTGTTCCGTACCAGATAGATCCTGCCCTTTTCACACACACCCCACCTCTTTCTCTGGGACCCCACAGGGGCTTGTTTGAGCCAGAAGTGTGTGTGTGTGTGTGTGTGTGTGTGTGTGTGTGTGGTGGTGGTGGTGGTAGTGGGGCACCTCAAGGGAGCCTGCGTTGGGGATAGCCTGGCCAATGCGTGCTCCTCTAGTCAACAGTCATTTATTGAGCACCTACTGTATGTTGGAGCTTTAGCAGTCAACGCAATGCCCCTGCCCTCCTGGGACTTCCACTCTAGACAGACAGACAGACAAAAACAAGATACAAGGTGAGGTGAGGGAATAGTCCTGGGGATGGTGGTGGGCGGGACTCTGGGTGGGAAGGGCCCCTTGAGGAAGTGAGGGAGGCGAGGAAGCTGGTTCTACCAAGATCTGGAGGAGCGCCCGGTCCAGGCAGCCCTGGCCGGGTTGGCTCAATGGATAGAGCGTCGGCCTGCGGACCAAAGGGTCCTGGGTTTGATTCCTGTCAAGGGCTCACACCTTGGTTGCAGGCTCCTCCCCGGCCCTGGCCCTGGTCAGGGTGCATGCAGGAGGCAACCAGTCAATGTGTTTCTCTCACATCGAGATTTCTCTCTGTCTTTCCCTCTCTCTCCCACTCTCCCTAAAAAAAAAATATCAATGGAAACATGTCCTCGGGTGAGGAATAAAAAAAAAAAAAAAAGAGCAGTCCGGGCAGCGGGGCACACCTTTCCAGCTGGGAAGGAGGTCACTGGCCTTGCACCCGCTGAGAGGGGGAAGGGGCGGTGGGCAAGGAAGTCAGGCAGCGCCTTGGCACCGGGGGCAGGGAGCTGGGATTTTACCCCCAGTTCGTTGGGAGGCCATTGGAGGGCTTGGAGCAGAGGAGCCACCAGAGCTGGTTTCCATGGTGGAGAGACCTCTCTGGCTGCAGCGTGGGAAACGAGGCGAAGGACATCAGAACGGCAGCCAGAAGGCAGGGAGCAGGCTACTGCGGGGTCCCAGCAGGTGAGCCGTGATGGAGGCACAGAGCAGGCAGCGGCGGGGCTTAGAGACCCGCAGGGACTCAGGGCGGGTCGTGGAGGGGGGCGGAACCAGAGGGGTGTCCCGTGGAAGGACGCGCAGGCACCTGGGAGGTGGCCAAGACCTGCTGTGGGAGTTAGAGCTCCTCCCTTCCCCTCTCTGGCCTCCGTTTTGTCATCTGGCCCATTGGCTTGGCCAATGGTTTTCTAAGTGTGTCGGGGGATTCTTCAGAGGTGCCCCGCCTTCCTTATTCCATCCAGAGCACAGAGCAGCTTTCCCTTTTCACTATCTTACGTGGGGTTTCCACTTAAGACCTTTCCTGTTTCTAAAAAGCCCAGGAAATGAAACCTGTGCGAACCCCTGAATGGAGTCTCTGAAAATGCCTGGGATTCAGGCTTCGCTCCCCTTCTGTCTGGGGCTGACCGTGCTCAGGGAGTGGCTCGGTCCATGACTGCCCTCTGGCCCCTGCTTGCAGGTCTTCCCAGGACCAAGGGGGTGCCCGGCCCAGGGTTCTCACTCGGGGAAAGTCAGAAAGGAGGCAATGAGGGTGTGGTCCCTGGGGGAGGGGACGGCATGCTGGCCCTGCTCCCTGAACTTGATCGGATCCAGCAGCCTCTGCGCTCAGCCCTCACCCCAGCCCCCTGCAGCTGTGGCTCCCAGCCCCTGCTGTCCAGGCTTCTTTCTGTCCAGTTATTTTCCAGAGGAACCTGAAGCACAGGCTGGAGCAAAGGGGGCGAGAGCCGAGATTCCTCCTCTCTCATCATCAGTACCTTGGACAGGTCTCTGAACCGGTCTGTGCCTCAGTTTGTCCAATAGCAGGAATAATAGTACTTTCAATGGGGTTCTTGACATTTTAAAGAATTAACACCCATGCATATAAGCATAACCAATGGACATAAGACACTGGGGGGTAGGGGAGGCCAGGGGATTGTCAAGGGCGGGGGAAAAAAAGGAGACATATGTAATACTCTTTTTTAAAAAAAAATATATTTTATTGATTTTTTACAGAGAGGAAGGGAGAGAGATAGAGAGTTAGACACATCGATGAGAGAGAAACATCGATCAGCTGCCTCCTGCACATCTCCCTCTGGGGATATGCCCACAACCCAGGTACATGCCCTTGACTGGAATCGAACCTGGGACCTTTCAGTCCGCAAGCCGACGCTCTATCCACTGAGCCAAACCGGTTTTGGCATGTAATACTCTTTGTAATACTTTAAGCAATAAAAAAAAATAATAAAATAAATAAATATATACTTTTAAACTTCTAAAAAAAAAAAAGAATTTCAAGAAGGTGAAAATAAAGCATGAAACCAAGAAAAAAAAAAGAATTAACACCCATAAAAGTGCTTAGAACAAGGTTTGCTATGTAGCAGGACTCACAAACTTTAGCTGTGAATATCCTCCTCCTCATCATCACTATCAAGAATGGGGTGCCCTGGCCCCAGCTGGTTTGGCTCAGTGGATAGAGCATCGGCCTGCGGACTGAAGGGTCCCAGGTTCGATTCCGGTCAAGGGCATGTACCTAAGTTATAGGCTTCTCCCTGGCCCGGGCCCTGGTGGGGGCTGGTGCAGGAGGCAACCAATTGATGTGTCTCTCGCATATCAATGTTTCTCTCTGTCTTTCTCTCTCTCTTCCACTCTCTCTAAAAATCAATGAAAAAATATCCTCAGGTGAGGATAAAATTATAAATAAGCTAAAAAAGAAAGAAAAAAGAATGGGGTGCCCTGGGTTAGGAATGAGAGGCTGGTTCTGGTTCCATTTGTGGTTCTGGTTCCGGTTCTGTCACTACCTTGCTGTGCGTCCTTGAGGGGCGTGACCCAGCCTCTCTGAGCCCCTCCCCCCTGCCTGTGAAATGACGGCGTTAACCTCATCCAGCTTTCCCCAAAGCAGGGTAGACTCCTGTGCCAGCTTTATGTGGTTTTTGGAAGAATGTTCTAAAATCTAAGTAGGGTCATTATTTTAACATCTATTAGGGGAAAATATATCTGGCGCCTCAGATCTGTGTTTTCAGAGAGCTGTTGTCTAGCATGGGGGTCAAAGAGGCATGATCTGGGTGTCCCCCCTCTGCGGTCTCCAGGGGGTCTCTGCCAGGCGTGTCACAGCCATGCCCCTCACTCAGGCCTCTCCCCACAGGCACTGCGAGGCCAGCACGCAGAACCCAGAACCTGCAGGTGGGGCCGCCTCATCTCACTGCTCAGCTCCCACAGGACAGGCCGCAGCCTCCCCTGCCCCCTTCCCATTGCCCCTTCCATCTACAATCCGCCTCTGATCTGGCCCTTACTCACCTCCTTCCTGTTCCAGTTCCCACATCCCCCAGGCTGAGCCCTTCCTCCGCCCTGTACCTCCCACCCCCCAACACCTCCTTTTCCCGGGAAATGCCAGCACCCACACCCGCATTGCCTGGTCTGTTCACTCCCTGCTTGTAGCCCGTCCTGTCTCAACACCTTCCTGTATGTTTCCTGAGTCTTCTGGTACATTCCTCCCACCTTTACTCCGGCTCAGCCCCACGTGCACCTTCCATCCTGTACAGAGTCCCCCCCAGGGCCCACCGACGCCTGCATCTCCTCCATAAACACGCCCCTCGCCCACTTTCTGGGTCACCCCGTTCCTCCCCCATTGGCACTCTGCGTCTAGAAACACCTCCTTGACAAAGCCCTTGGCTCATCCCCCTCACCCCCCACCCCCCACCCCCAATTCCCTCTTGTGTTGATTCAGCCCTTCCCCCAACTTTCCCCTCTCAAGCTCCACCCTTTCCCGTCCACAGCCACCACCCTCTCCTCCCCGGGGACACCGCCTCCCACCAATGTCCCCCTGAGCCTCCAGGGAGGGGGCTCAGGGAGCCCCATGGCCTCCCGCCCCCCGCGGCCCCGCAGCCCCCGGGGGCCATGGGAAGCCCCTGAAAGGCCCGGCGGCGCCGAGGATGGGCAACGGCACCTGGGAGGGCTGCCACGTGGACTCGCGCATGGACCACCTCTTCCCGCCCTCGCTCTACATCTTCGTCATCGGCGTGGGGCTGCCCACCAACTGCCTGGCGCTGTGGGCCGCCTACCGCCAGGTGCGCCAGCGCAACGAGCTGGGCGTGTACCTGATGAACCTGAGCATCGCCGACCTGCTGTACATCTGCACGCTGCCGCTCTGGGTCGACTACTTCCTGCACCACGACAACTGGATCCACGGGCCCGGCTCGTGCAAGCTCTTCGGCTTCGTCTTCTACACCAACATCTACATCAGCATCGCCTTCCTGTGCTGCATCTCGGTGGACCGCTACCTGGCCGTGGCCCACCCGCTGCGCTTCGCCCGCCTGCGCCGCGTCAAGACGGCCGTGGCCGTGAGCTCGGTGGTCTGGGCCACGGAGCTGGGCGCCAACTCGGCGCCCCTGTTCCATGACGAGCTCTTCCGCGACCGCTACAACCACACCTTCTGCTTCGAGAAGTTCCCCATGGAGAGCTGGGTGGCCTGGATGAACCTCTACCGGGTCTTCGTGGGCTTCCTGTTCCCCTGGGCCCTCATGCTGCTGTCCTACCGCGGCATCCTGCGCGCCGTGCGGGGCAGCGTGTCCACCGAGCGCCAGGAGAAGACCAAGATCAAGCGGCTGGCCCTCAGCCTCATCGCCATCGTGCTGGTTTGCTTCGCCCCCTACCACGTGCTCCTGCTGTCCCGCAGCGCCGTGCACCTGGGCCGGCCCTGGGACTGCGGCTTCGAGGAGCGCGTGTTCCCCGCCTACCACAGCTCGCTGGCCTTCACCAGCCTCAACTGCGTGGCCGACCCCATCCTCTACTGCCTGGTCAACGAGGGCACCCGCAGCGACGTCGCCAGGGCCCTGCACGACCTGCTGCACTTCCTGGCTAGCGACAAGCCCCAGGAGATGGCCAGCGCCTCCCTCACCCTGGAGACCCCGCTCACTTCCAAGAGGAGCAACGTGGCCAGGGTCACGGCCGCCGCCGGCTGGGCGGCAGCTCCGCCCTCCCAGGAGGACCAGGTGCAGCTGAAGATGCTGCCTCCGGTGGCGCAATGAACCTCAGATCGCACTGAGACGCACCCCCTCCCCCCCTAAATTCATCCCACACCCTGGCTCCTCTGCTCTGGTGTATGCCGATTGTATGTAAATAAGGCCATGTGACTAATCATGTGAATATAAGAAAAGAGGAAAACAGCAAGGTTGGGGTGTCGCTGGTCAGTTGTCATCCCCCGTCACGGCCCCTTAATAGTCCAGCTGAACGGTGCCTGGCCTTGCCCGGGGCAGTGTTAGTGACATAGGGGTGATGAGTGGCAGACCTGGCCCGGCCCTCACGGCCCCGCTCCGATGGGGGAGACAGATCTGCCCCTGGGCAGTGATGATCCAGGGGGGCAGGGCTCAGGCAGGAGAGGCCAGGGTCTGGGGGAACCCCAAAGGGCATCTGACCCAGTCTGGGGGACAGGGAGGGCGTCCTGGAGTAGGAGACCAGTACGTGAAGTTTCCAGAGGTGAAGAAAACACACACACACACACACACACACACACACACACACACACCACATGAGGCTTATTTCCAATGAGGGGGTGACTCAAGGGGAAGGCGGAAGGAGAAACCCACTGAGTGTGGAGTGATCACTTTTGCTGTAGGGAAGCCCCCGTCATGTAGGGGAGAGGGAGCAGGACAGAGCACTTCTGAGTTTTCAGATTAACATTCTCCAAGTCAGGACTGAGGAAGAAGAGGGAGAATGTCCAAACCCAAGTGGAGGGCAATCAAGGAAGACTGGCTGGAGGAGCTGTTCGGTCAACAGGTTTATTTGTACTTCCCATCGGCCCTGTGCGGGCTGGGGCTGGGGACGCAGTGGTGACCAAGACAGCCCCGGAGCCACCATCGAGGGGCGCCCAGGAAGGGAGTAAAGCAAAATAAATACAAAGTTTGGAACTGATAAGTATATTGGGTAAAAATAAAGCCACACAAGGGGACAGAGGGACATGGAGTCTGAGCTAGATGAGGTCAGGGGAGGGCTCACTGAGAAGGTGGCATTTGAGCAAAGTCCTGGAGGAGGGGAGGGGGCCCCTGTGGCTGCCGGGGGTGGGGGGGCGTGGGGGGGTGGGGTGGGGGGGGGGAGCATCGCAGGCAGAGGGAACAGCAAGTGGAAAGCCCTGGAATCAGAGATGCCTGAATTCTGAGGCGCAGTAGGACCGGGTGTGCCTACAGCAGGTGGGGGGTGACAGAAGTGGGAGTGAGACTGGCAAGGGGCCAGAGGCCCATCTTTTGGGGCTCGAAAAGTCCTGCTGAGGACTTTGCCTTTTACTCTGAGGTAAATGGGAGCCATAAGAGGTGGGACGTGATTTGTGATTTGACTTCAATGTTAACTGGGTCCTGCTGGTTGCTGAGTGGGGAACAGAATAGGGGAAGTTAGGGCGGCAGCTGGGAGCCCCGTGAAGCGGTGTAGTAGCCCAGGTGGGAGATGCTGGCAGGGGGACCGAGGTGGGCGGTGGAGTGAGCAAGGAACTGTGCTGCGCTTGCTTTGGGGTTTTTACTTTGAAGAAACACAATGAGGGAAGAAGCTGGGGGGGCTGTGGGATTGTGCAGCATGAGCCTCTTGCCCATCCTGGGAAAACGGTGACGGAGAGCCTGAGCTGGAAGGACCTCTGGGAGCGATCCCAGGCCCTGTTCCGGGGTGGTCACTGGAGAGGCCAAGAGAGTAGCCGGAGTCGCACAGCCGGTGAGTCAGCCTGGGGCCATCCTGGGCTCCCTCTCCCCTCCCGGTCGCTGCCTCTGTTCCCACGCCCCAGAGTGGCCAAGGCTGCCGGCTCTGGCTGGTCTCTCCCTCCCTCTCTCAGCCCCCAGAGGTCACCAGGAATGGTCCTCCTATAGCCAGGCTGGAGAACAGGAGGACGCACCTGCCTCTGGGCCGGCCTCACCCCTTCTGGTAGGTTACCTTTCTTGGTTACCTAACAGGCTTCATGCTCCTGATGAGATGTGACGACCCCCACCTCCCTCCACACACACCCTTGCCCCAGAAGTTCCCAGAAGAGGTTCCTGGAAACCCTTCTCAGAGAAAGGAAGAGGAGGGAGGACGGGAATGAGGGGGGAAAAAGAACTTAATGAAGAAAATGGTTTTGCAGGGGCGGGGGTTACTGAGATGCAGGAAGTTGGGGCTTTGGTGTTGGGAGAGAAAAAGGGGGGTCTAGGATCTGGGGGCTCTGGTAATTTTCCCATCCTGTCTCACCACCATAAAGCTATTGGGATGGAGTTGCAGGGGGTCAGATATTTTGAACACAGTCTCCTCAGAGGGTGAGACGAAAGCCTGCACATTACCCTCCACCAAATGCTCATTTGCATTCAATAAATATTTATTGAGTACCCACTATGTGCCCGGCACTGTTCTAGGAGCTGAGGAAACAGCAGTGACTTATACAGAAAAAAGTCATGTACAAGTTTGGAAGTTACCTAAGTCCCCACAGTAGGTCCTTGGGCTCCAGGAGAAGACTTTGGGGTG
Source organism: Myotis myotis (assembly GCF_014108235.1). Taxonomy (NCBI): domain Eukaryota; kingdom Metazoa; phylum Chordata; class Mammalia; order Chiroptera; family Vespertilionidae; genus Myotis; species Myotis myotis. Next base: position 2,334,805 of record NW_023416340.1, read on the forward strand.
GGACTCAAGAAATCCAAGCCTCGCCCTGGCCAGTGTGGCTCAGTCGGTTGGGCATAGTCCTGTGCAATCAAAGATCGCTGGGTTTGATTCCCGGTCAGGGCACATGCCCAGGTTGCGGGTTCAATCCCCAGTTGGGGTGCGTGTGGAGGCAGTGGATCAATGTTTCTCACATCAATGTTTCTCTCTCTCTTTTTCTCTCACTCTCAAATCAATAAAAACATATTTTAAAAAACAAAATCACATTTTAAAGAAAGGGAGTGAAATCCCAGCCTTCAGCTCCATCCTGATGATCCTTGGAATGTTGGATAAATCCTTTTCATTCTCTGGCCTCCGTTAGCCAGTCTGTAAAATGGGGAGGGGGTTGGTCCCTAGTGGATATGCACCTTGGATAGGCTCCAAGCTCCCTCACACTTTGTCCAGAAGGGATCCCAGGGGAGGTTTGCTTTATGGTCTTGTCACGCTTACTACATGATTTAGAATATCTGGGTTCACACATGTCAGTACCATCATTATTACAGATGAAGAAACAGGAACACCAGCGCCTGGGACTTGACAAAGGATGGTCGGGGAGTCAGAGTGGATGCAAGGAAAGCCCAGGGTCTCCCGACTCTATGTGCTGAAGGTTTGTGCCCTGTTCACCCCACTCCTCTGCTCCTCTCTTCGTCTCCCTCTGCCGCTCCTGGAGCCTCTCAATTACCCATCAGCACTCCACCACCCAGAAATTTCTCTCAACCCCTTCCTGACCCTGTTTATATGATTTTGCTCCCTGCTGGGTAAGGGAGGACAGGCTGGAACATGTCCTTAAACTCCTTCCTGAGCCAGCTCCCTGGGGACCCTCGCCCCGCGATGGAGGCAGTGGGGCGGCTTGAGACCGGGTACGGTTTTACTGGCCAAAATGCTGGGCTCTCAACCTCTGCCGGCTGAAGGACCTTGTGCCAGCCCCCTGCCCTTCTCTGTTGCTTGGGAGAGGGCTGGATTAGCTGCCTCTGGCGATGAAATGCAGCCTCCCACTAGAGTTAGCAATGATGACACTAATACGTGTATAGTAGTAATAAGGGCTGTTTATTAAATGCTTATTAAGTTACTATGCGACTGGCACCGTTCTAAGCACTTAACAGAGTGCGTTATATTTTTACACTCAGATGCACATGCAACCCAGTAAGAGCAATCATGAATCACGTTTTGTAGACGCGAATACTGATGCCCAGAGAGGTTAAGTCACTCGCGTAATATCACACAGCAAATGAATGAATGACGGAGCCGGGCTCTCAAACCAGGTCTGTATGACTACACAGCCAGTTTTCTCTTAATCCCAGCGACAGCCCTAACCTGCGGGGGCAGGTGTATTTGGGATTCATTAACCCAATTAGGACTAATTGAGAGCCTCACTGGGGCCGAGCGACCACCTAGGTACGTAACGTCACGAAAGAGCGCGGCAACACCACCCGACGCGGGAGTGAGGACCCATCCACGCTCCCGCAATCAGCAGTTTAACGACACTGCCCCCTGACCGCCTCGCTTCCGCCGTACATTTGCATATTCAGCGAACGATGTCGCTGTGACGCGCGACGCGGTGACGTCAAGGAGCGCCCATGCAGTTCCCTCCGAGCGTAGGCACGCACGCACGCACGCACAGCGACAAGCGGGCGGAGGAGGAGGGAGAGGTTGGAAGCGCCCCGCCCAGTCAGGAGGGTTACGCGTCCCTCGTGCGACCGCCAAGATGGTGGTGGGTGCGTTCCCCATGGCGAAGCTGCTATACTTGGGCATCCGGCAGATCAGCAAGCCGCTTGCCAACCGCATTAAGGCGGGCGCCCGCCGAAGCGAGTTCTTCAAGACCTATGTCTGCCTCCCGCCGGCTCAGCGTGAGTCTGACCCCACGTCCCTCCAACCTTTCCATTCTCCAACTCCTCTCAGGTGGTTGTTCAGGGGCTGGACTTCTGTTCACGACCAATCACAGCCCGAACCGGCAAAGTTTTGCAGCCAATAGGGAGGGTCTCTGGGATAAGGGCTTGCGGCGAGTCCAATTGCAAGGGCGGGCGTGGGCTAAGGGGCGGGGCAGGGCGCTAGCTCCCGAGTTGAAAATACCAGCCAATAGAGTAAGAGAGCGCGTGGCGACTGATGTCTGGGAGAGCCAATAGTGTGGGACGAGAGTAATTTGGGCCGGGCCCTCCGGGGCTGAGAGGAGCTAGGGGCCAGCGGAGGAGGGACTAGGCGGAGTGATTTGCCCAGCCATCCTTGGGCATCTTGGCTTCCAAAACTCCATCTCGTGCCTCAGTTTTCCTCTTGTCTTGGGAGGTTAAAGGTGTTTGTTTGTATGTCATTCGTTTAGGACAGCGGTTTGCCCCGGTTAATACTCTGGGAAACAGGACTGGGTTAGAAGCGTATCTCGGGGCAAAGTTAAGTTGCGGTCTGGGGAGGTGGCCTGAGAATCTGGCAAAAAGGCAATTTAACCAGAGTGGACAGACACTCATCCGTCTGTTCCTTAATACACTGATACACCGTGTTTGCTCGTCCATTTATTCAAGAGACAGCCCATGCTGGCTTTTTGCTGGCTACTGGGAGAGACACTCATGACCCGTCATTGCACCCCCAAGTGGTCAGGGTGGTGGGAACTCCGGAGCTCAGAGAGGCCACCTGATCCAGGGTCATGGTGTCTAGACGAGGGCAGCCCGAGCTGAGATCTAAAGGGCATCGTAAACACTCAAAATACAAGCTACTTTAAAAAGATGAACTAGATGAATAGGCCTATGGGAGCACAGAATAAGGAAATTGACGTAATTTGTTGGCTCATCCATCCATCCATCCATTGCTTCATTTAGCTAGTATTTTCTGAGCATCGACTCTGTGCCTGGCCTTGTGCTGGGCAGTGTTGGTGAGACAGCAGGGACCAAGTCAGCCCAATCTGTGCCCTCAAGGAGCTCAGTCCAGTCGGGATCGACCCATTCTGCAAGAGTGACAACCAGATGGGCAGAGCTGGGATGGGATTGCCCACTGGGTGCCTGACCTGGCTTGGGGTCCAGCGATGGCTTCAGGGTGAGGAGACCCTCACCAGACAACATGGGGGGCAGGGGTGATGTCGAGGGAGTGGGAGAAGCATGGGCAAAGGCCAAATGGTTAAGAGGAACACATACCATTTTTTATTTTTCTTGTAAGTTTGGGTGCTTACGGTTTGCATTCTGGAGCCTACAATTCTTAGTCCACTGGCATTTTTGGTGGGCCCTTTGCCACAGCTGCAGATCTTAGCCTGGAAAAGTGTTGGATCGCACAGTTACCAAGTACTCTCCTATCAGCTTATCTTACTTGAGTTTCACACTATTTTGTCCCTATGTTAGGGTTGGGAAATGACTTCTCCCAGTTTATAGAAGGAAAAAATGGAGGCCTCGAGAGCAGAAGTGAACTGCTGCGGTCACACATGAGTTTGTGCCAAAGGCAGTACCTAAATCCTGGACTGTGCTGGTTTCTGTTCCTGCCCCTGCCTTTCTCCAAACACTGATATGTCTTCGCATTGTGGTTTAGAAGGTGGCTTCTTGAGTTAGGCTGACATGGGTTCCATTCTGGGCCCTACGTCTTCCCGGCCAGGTAGCTTTGGGCTGGTGATTTAACCAATCAGAGCTTCAGTCTCCTCTTCTGTGGGTATTTTATAATCACAACATTTAATGCGCCCTCACTTTGTGCTAGGCAGTGTGCTGAGCACTTCACAGGCCTTCTGACATTCAGTTATCACACATTATTATGAGATGTGTATACTAATATTCCCATTTTGTGTACTATATACGAATTTATGCTATGTATAATACGTGTTGTGAGGAGTAAACGGATATACAATGTTAAGTCAGTGGTTCACAGATGTATATGTGTAGATGTGAATACAGCAGAGAAGAAAATGCAAAAAATCCTGTCCTTGGGGACCTTACATTCTGGGGGGAAGCCAGACAATAAACAAAATCAATAGTTAACATATGAAGTGTATTAGATAGCAATAACTGTTCTAGAGAAAACACCCGGGATGCAGAAGGAGGAGTATTTGGGGCAGGTTGTAGGTGTAGATAGGATTATTAGGGAGACCTCACTGAAAATACTCAGGAGGGAACGAACAGTACAGGTGTCGGGGGAGAACATTCTAGCCCAAAGGTTCTGCACATGCAAAGGCCCTGAGGTGAGAGTGTACCTGGCATGTTGGATGAACAGCAAGGCAAGTGCGGCTGAGCAGACAGATCAAGTGGAGACTGAGGGCTGAGGGGAAACTGGTGGTGCTGGGCAAGGCGGGCAGACTGTGCAGGGCCTGTGGGCCACTGCAAAAGCTTTGGCTTTACTCTGAGTGGGGGGGACTCACTGGAGGGTCTGAGCAGAGGAAGGACAGGATCTGTGAGATATATATATATAATTTTAAATTTATTGATTTGAGAGGCAGAGACACACATTGATTTGTTGTTCCACTTATTTATGTATTCATTGGTTGGTACTTGTATGTGCCCTGACCTGGATTTGAACCCACAACCTTGGTGTATCAGGACAATGCTCTATCCAACTGAGCTACCGGGCCAAGGCTCTGCGTTATATTTTAACTAGAGGCCCGGTGCACGGAATTCATGCATGGGTAGGGTCCCTAGGCTTGGCTTGTGATCAGGGCCGATCAGGGCCTCTGACTGCTGGCTGGGGTCTTCCTTTGTTCCGCGCCACCCCCTGGTCGTCAGCGCATGTCATAGTGAGTGATTGAACTCCCGGTCGAACTCCCAAGGGGACACTTTGCATATTAGCCTTTTATATTTATATAGATAGCAGTCATTTGGCAATCATAGGATGAGGCGTGGATATAGGGAGGAGGCAACACAGTAGTCCAGGTGGGAGGTGAGTGAGGAGGAGAAGTCAGATTCTGGAGAAATTTCTCCCCAACTCTTCATTTAAAATTGCCAAACCCACAGAAAAGTTGAAAGAAAGAATGGTGTAGTCATTAGTTACATACCCATTACTACCTATTTCATCCATTATTAGCCTTCAACAAATTTGCTGTGTCTTTGCTTTCATATGTATGCGTGTATGTATGTATACACATTTTCCCCCCTGAACACTTTGAAAATAGGTTGTGGATGGATGTAACACTTCACTCCTAAATATTTCAGCCTGTATCTCTTAAGAACAAAAACATTCTATATAACAGTGTCAATATCATACCTGAGAATTTTAATACTGATAACAATAATATTGATAACAATATTAATATATAGCTTATATTCTGATTTCTCCAATTGCCCCCCAAAGCCCTTTTTTTACTCTTTATTATTATTTTTTAATTTAAATTCTTTATTGCTTAAAGTATTACATATGTCTCCTTTTTCCTCCATTGACTTCTCCCCAGCCGTTCCCACCCCCTAGCACATGCCCTCGCCCCCCTCCATGGGTTTTGCTTATATGCATTGTTTATTATTATTATTATCATTATTTTTAATATATTTTATTGATTTTTTACAGAGAGGAGGGAGAGGGATAGAGAGTTAGAAACATCGATCAGCTGCCTCCTGCACACAGCCTACTGGGGATTTGCCTGCAACCAAGGTACATGCCCTTGACCAGAATCTAATCTGGGACCTTTCAGTCTGCAGGCCAATGCTCTATCACTGAGCCAAACCGGTTAGGGCATGTTTATTATTATTTTTAATCTAGGATCTGCTTAGGATCAAGCACTGTATTTCATTATCATGTCTCTTTAGTAACCTTTAGTCTACAACAGGACTCTGCAATCGGCCCACTGCCTGTCTTCATAAATAAAGTTTTATTAGAACACAGCCACACACATTTGTTTGCATTTGGTCTGTAGCTGCAAAGGTGGGTTTGTATGGCCCACAAATCTAAAATACTTATTCGTTGACCTTTTATGGAAAATGTTTGCTGACCCAGCTCTATAACGGCATTCCTGTTCTTCCTTATTTTTCATAACATTGACATTTGGAAGAGTCCAAGAGTTCCATGGAATGTCCCCCAACCTCGAGTTTTCTGATCATTCCCTCTGATTTGGTTTACACTGAGCATCTTTGGCAGGACTATCACAGGCATGACGGTGTGTCCTGAGGACATCACCTCAGGGGGCTACTGATGTCTGTTCTTCCGTCATTTGTGATGGTAACTTGGAGCCCTTGGTTAAGGGGGTGACCACTCCAAGAACCTTTCCTTTTCCCCTGACTAATGAATAACCAGTGGATTTGTTTGGAAGGTGGAGCCAGCAGGATTTCCTGTGGATTGGGTGTGCCGTGCAGCCTGGAGGAGGGGCGGGTTGCACAGAAAGGCCCAGGAGCTCAGCCTGGGACAGGTTTAGCTGGAGATGCTATTAGATACTGTTAAAGTGCACTGACTTTCATCTTTACTCTTCTTTTCTTATGTTGTTTCTGTCTTCACATTGCTAATTGCCCATTGCTCTGGCCCCCTGATTGTGCGATTAGAATTCCCAGTAGCAGCTTTGCGTCCTCTCAGGTCAGGCCTGGAACTGACCTACGCATCCAGCGTCTGTGCCTTTGGCCGGGCTGCCTCTGACTCAGCAGAGAGGCTGGAGTGGTAGGTGTGTCTGCCCGAGAAAAGAACCGTAAATGCCAGAAGCATAGCTCACCGATGATGCACTATGTTGGGGAGCAAGGATCTTTTTAAACAAAGAATTCTGGGCAAGAAAAAGAAGAATAAAGGTTGGTGATGCCAGGCGGATTGAGGCCACTCTCGCCAAGCGCACTGCTGACCCTTCAGGGGAGCCGTAGGATGTCTCTGGGCAGAGGGAAGATCTCAGTGTTTCTGCCTACTCCTTTGGAATATGCTGGTCATTTTCCTAGTTGACTGCTCACAGTAGGCACAGTAATAGTCCCCCCCAAAGATGGCCGCATCTTAATCCCTCGCCTGTTAATTCCGATGTGTTCACCTTACATGGCCAAGGGGATATAATGAAATCAAGATGTGATGAAATCAAGGATTGGGGGTAGGGAGATTATCCTGGGGTATCCGCGTGGGCCCCTGCAATCACCAGGTCCTTAGAAATGAAAGAGGAAGGCAGGGAAGGGAACATTTGAAGGTGCTACACTGCTGGCCTTGGAGATGGAGGAGGGGCCACGAGCCAAGTAATGCAGGCGACTTGGAGAGGCTGGAAAAGGCAAGGAAGTGGCTTCTCCCCTCCAGCCTCTGGAAGGAATGTCCCTTGCTGACACCTTGGGTTCAGCCCAGTGAGACCTATTTTGAACTTATATTCTCAGGAATCATAGATAATCAATGTGTTGTTTTAAGCCACCATGTTTGTGGTCTTTTGTTACAGAAACAACAGGAAAGTAATACACCACATGATAACTCATTCAGGTTACTGGGTAATATTTTTAGAAGTGCTTAACTTTGTGTAGTCATTCTATTTTTTTTAAACTGATTTTTTTTCTTTTCTTTATTTTAAGAGAGAAAGAGAAGGGGGGGGGAGATATTTATTATTCCACTTATTTATGCATTCATTGGTTGATTCTTGTATGTGCCCTAACCAGGGATCAAACCTGCAATATTGGCATATCAGAACGACACTCCAATGAACTTAGCCACCCGGCCTTGGAGTTGGTTTCAATTTTTCTGTTGCTACATAGCAATCTGACCCAAAGCTTAGTGGCTTAAAACAGTGACCCCTTTTCCCTAGCCAGTTTGGCTCAGTGGATAGAACGTCAGCCTGCGGACGAAGAGTTCTTGGTTCGGTTCCGGTCAAGGGCATGTATCTTGGTTGCAGGCTCCTCCCTGGCCCGGGCTCTGGTCAGTACTCGTGCAGGAGGCAACCAATCAATGTGTTTCTCTCACATTGATATTTCTCTCTCTCTTTCCCTCTGTCCAAAAATCAATGGAAAAATATCCTTGGGTGAGGATGAAAAAAAAACTAAAAAAAACCACCAGTGACCCTTTAATTCTTTTTCTCAGTTCTGTGGGCTGGCTGGGCTCAGCTGGGCAGTTCTGCTGATCTTGCTGAGTGGTCTTCCTGGGATTGTGGTCAAAGGGCAGCTGGGACTGGAGTTATCAGGAGGCTCGACTGGGGCGTTGAAATGGCCAGTTCCCTCTTCCCTCTCAGTGTTGTCTCAGGGCCTCTCTTCTCCACACGGCCTCTCCAGCAGGTAGCAGAATTTCCCACGGGGTCACTCAGGGCTCCCAAAAGCCAGCTTTCCAGGAGGGAAGAAGTAAGAAGCTGCAGCCATTTAAGGGCAAGACCTGGCACTGCACACTCTGTTGGTCAAGGCGACCTTGGCATAGTGAGGGTGGAGGGGCTGCACAGGGTGTGATATGCAGCGTCACCAAAGGCAGGCAGTCTACTACAGAGTGGACACTCTTGGGTTTGAATCTTGACACCACTTATTAGCTGTGTGACTTTGGGCAAGTAGCTGGATCTCTCTGAGCCTCTGTTTCCATGTTTATCAAAAAAGGTTAATAATAGAGCTCATCTGCTGGAATTCTTGTGAGGATGCAGATGACAGTGAGTATTGAGGCCCGGACCAAAGCATGCATATTTGATTAATACTGGCTACAAGAACTTACAGAATTTGTGCTTATCGTATGCGGGCATTACTGCCCAGATGCTAAAAACTCGTTGCTTCTAACCCAGCTGGCACTGCTCAGTGGTTGAGTGTTGACCTATGAAGCAGGAGGTCACAGTTCGATTCCTGGTCAGGGCACATGCCCAGGTCTCGGGCTTGATCCTCAGTGTGGGGCGTGTAGGAGGCAGCTGGTCAATGATTCTTTTTTATCATTGGTCTTTCTGTCTCTCTCTCCCTCTCCCTTTGTCTCTGAAATCAATAAAATTGTTTTTTATAAAAAAACATGCACACCAAAAAAAGTTACTTAAAAACTCTGCTTCTAGATAAAGGCTTTTTGCTCTTGATTCCTGCCCTGCCATTTACTTGGTGTGTGTCCTGGGCAGGTCACCTGTTTCCTCCACTGTGAAGAATAGCGCTCACCTCATATGCTTGATGGTTGGGTCTGTTGCGTGGGCCGACACCTTTCGAACAGGCCTGGCACTTACTAAGTTCAGTAAACAGCTGTGTGGCTAAGTGGCCGAGAACCCGGCTCTGGAGCTGCCTGGGTGTGAATGCCAGTCCTGCCACCTTCTGTGTGACCTCTAGGCCTCAGTTTTGTTGTCTATAAATTGGATTGTTATTGTTAATTCTGTACGTTAATAATCCATAAAGCATTAAACGACGCCTGGCCCTTAAGTGCTGCATAAATATTTGTTGACTGTCAAGTCAACAATCAAATATTGTTGATTATCTTTCTTATCATCATCATTTAATGCTAAACCTTCTAGTGCAGCCGTGGGCAAACTACGGCCTGCGGGCCGGATCCGGCCCGTTTGAAATGAATAAAACTATTGAAAAAAAAGACCGTACCCTTTTATGTAATGATGTTTACTTTGAATTTATATTAGTTCACACAAACACTCCATCCATGCTTTTGTGCCGGCCCTCCGGTCCAGTTTAAGAACCCATTGTGGCCCTCGAGTCAAAAAGTTTGCTCACCCCTGTTAGTGCGATCCTTCTCACTCAGTGTGTACTCCCAAGTCGCCTGTAACAGCTGAGCAGTCAGTACTTCAAGCCTCTGAATCATGTTGCCCCTCTTCCTGTCAGCCCTAACAGGCGTATTACCACAGGCAGAAAGGTCTGGGCCAACCAGCATGGGGCACTTACTATGTTTGTCTGATCATATGGGAGTTATATTTCTAAGTAAAGAAATGTGACAAAGTCGACCAGAGGGAGGGCCGTGTGGCTGAGTAGAGAGCCTCCCACTACCTAATGCTTCATGAAATATTTAAAGCATCCTTTGAAATGAGTGCTTGTACCTGCAAGGAAGAAAAGGGGCTCTTCCCAGAGCAAGGAGAAAGCAGTAGCAACAAGCTGGGGAGGAGGGGACTGAGCCTTGCAGCTGCCTGATCCTCCAGGGACATTCGGTTTCCCGTGGCCTTGGGGACAGGGGCTGTGCTGTGAGAAAGCTGGGCAGGGGGGCTTAAAGGTGAACTAGAGAAAACCCACCTTGCAGAGGCACACAGCCTCAGATCTAGGTGGAGACTGAAAGGGTCTCCTCTGAGAATTTGTGGCCACTGAGCTGTCTCTCATGTGGGTTTGGGCCTGAATTGCACTCTTTGAAAAGTCCTGAAACAGCAGGCTGAGAGGGAATCCGGGACTGTGCCCCTAAGCTCCTGGCAAGGACAAGCAAACCCTCTCTGTAGGCGCGCCACCTGTGCCTGCGCCTTGAAGAATTCCTTCAGGTAGAGATCTGGCACATAGGAGCTCATGATAAAAAAGTACGCGCTGTACGGACAAGCGGACACCATGAGGGAGAGTCAGCAGACACAAAACATGGCAGGTCCAGACCTGCAGACACTGGGGGCATTGGAATGACCAGATGTGGACATCAGATAGCTATGTTTGTATCTGAAAAGGATAAAATAGGAGGAATATAAAACATAAGTACAATAAAATATTACCAGTAAGTTAGAAAAAGAACCAAGTAGAACACCGAGAAATGACAAATACAGCAGCTGATGTTCAGAGCTCCGTCGAAGGCCTAGGCCAGTGGTTCTCAACCTTGGCTGCACATTAGAATCACCTGGGAATCTTTTTAAAATCCTGATTTCTGGGTCTCATCCTCTGGAAATTCTGTTTCTTTGTTGCTAATGTTGTGGTCCCACCCCATAACAAAGAAAGAATTTCCGGAGGATGAGGCCCAGAAATCAGGATTTTAAAAAGATTCCCAGGTGATTCTAATGTGCAGCCAAGGTTGAGAACCACTGATCTAGACAAACACCAGATTAAATACAGCTGCTTAGAAGATTGGTGAGCTGAAAGATAGCCCATCTGAAGGGAAAAAGCCAGCTTTGTGGGGTGCACCCCTTAGCTGCCCAGGAGTGCCACCTGCAGGCCCTGTTGGGCTCCATCTGGGGAAGGGCTGGACGTTTTTATTTTTAACATTCTCCAGAGAGGATTCCTGTGTGTATGAGTGTTTGAAATCACTGCCCTGGAATCTATTTATAATCTCCAGGGCACCACGTCGGTTATGTTACAGGACATCCAGGCTGCTGCCGGTGACCTCCGAACAGTTTTATTATGTTCTCCTGTTAAGGAAACATTTTTTAACATTCTCCCCTGTGCACGGCGTGTGTGTGTGTGTGTGTGTGTGTGTGTGTGTGTGTGTAGTTATTAGTTATTTACAATCATATATAGTGCTAATATATAATAGTATAGATATATTATGTGCACTTAAAAACATGAAGATTAGCCCTAGCTGGTTTGGCTCAGTGGATAGAACGTTGGCCTGCGGAATGAAGGGTCCCAGGTTCAAGTCCGGTCAAGGGCATGTACCTTGGTTGCAGGCACATCGCCAGTAGGGAGTGTGCAGGAGGCAGCTGATCAATGTTTCTCTCTCATAGATGTTTCTAACTCTCTATCCCTCTCCCTTCCTCTCTGTAAAAAAATCAAATATATATTTTTAAAAAACATGAAGATTAGAAGGGTTGAAATTAATATTTTTAAAATAAAAATTTTATGTATTCATGGCCCCTCAAATATTTTTGCTCTCCCTAAAAATGTTTCCTTTGCCCTGGCCAGTGTGACTCAGTGGTTGCATGTTGTTCTGTGCACTGAAAGATCACTAGTTCGATTTCTGGTCAGGTTGCGGGTTCAGTCCTCAGTCAGGATGCACATGGAAGCAACCGGTCTCTCTCTTCCTCTCCCTTCCTCTCTTTAAAAACAATGAAAACATACTTTATATAGAATAAAAATGTTTTCTTATACAGACACTGTTAATGCATTTGGAAACTCTTGGTGAGAGCCTAGTTTTGACATTCTTTATGTATGGTTGTCACAGCTGCAAAGACCCAACTAAGGCACAGAAATCCAGTGAGAGCAGTGTGCCATCGGCTACATTTAACCCCGCTGCTCATTTTTCAGTCCTACCCCTTTATATGCAGAGACATTTGCTGGAATTTGCTTGTGCTCACATTGTTAAATCTTCAGTGGAGGTTTCTGAGCAGGAGTCTTTAAGAAGCCCTTGTGTGAGGACTGGTTGCTTTGCAACCTGAGACTTTTCTCAGGAATCTATTTGCCCTGGCTGCATTACATTAAGCCAGCGGTTTTCAACCTGTGGGTCGAGACCCCTTTGGGAGTCGAACGACCCTTTCACAGGGGTCGCCTAAGACCATCCGAAAACACATATATAATTACATGTTGTTGTTGTTTTTTAAACTATATTTTATTGATTTTTTACAGAGAGGAAGGGAGAGTTAGAAACATTGATGAGAGAGAAACATCGATCAGCTGCCTCCTGCACACCCCCTACTGGGGATGTGCCCGCAACCAAGGTACATGCCCTTGACCGGAATCGAACCCGGGACCCTTGAGTCTGCAGGCTGACGCTCTATCCACTGAGCCAAACCGGCTAGGGCACATGTTGTTTTTGTGATTACTCACTATGCTTTAATTATGTTCAATTTGTAACAATGAAAATACATCCTGCATATCAGATATTTACATTACAATTCATAACAGTAGCAAATTACAGTTATGAAGTAGCAATGAAAATAATTTTATGGTTGGGGTTTACCACAACAGGAGGAACTATATTAAAGGATCGCGGCATTAGGAAGGTTGAGAACTACTTCATTAAGCGGACAGGAGAGGGCGCCCGTGTCACCCTTTCAGCCTCTGGGTCCAGCTCCAGCACCTTCAGATGGTGGCACCTGCCAGCTGAGAGGCGCTAGAGACCATCTCTGTAGTCGACCTCTATACAGCTCTGTATATGGCCAGTAAAGCTTAATTTCTCCTCCTCCTCCTCCTCCTCCTCCTCCTCCTCCTCCTCCTCCTCCTCCTCCTCCTCCTCCTCCCCCCCTTCTTCCTTTTTTCTTTCTCTTCTTTCCCTTCCCTTCTTCTTCAAAATATAAACTTAACCAGAAATTCTGATATTTGCTTCCTATGCCCCAAAGAAACACCTTGTCCACCCTCGTTGTTCACCGCTCCCTGAGACTCCGTGGTCAGTGCCTTAGAGGCCTACCCCAATGTCTTGGACTCCCCCAGGCCTACCCTGATGCCTCTGCCCCTAAATGGGGTCTTACCCCCACTTCCAGCTTCTTGGCTCCTCTTTTCCTGGTGCTCAGGCTCTTGCTGACCCCACCTCAGACCTCTGAGCCTCCATATGACTGGTGATGTGCTCAGAGCTCCCTCACTGCCCTCTAGTGAGCCATCCTCCGGCTTGTAGGCCGCCTGGGTCCGTAGCAGCTGCCCTCTGCTGAGAGCTGAGTGTGATGCCAATTTTTATCTCTTCTTTTTAAAATAAAATCAAATTTTATTTTACTTGTGGGTTTTTCTCTCTGAAGTATTTTGGGGGGACTTACTAAATTTACAGAAGTAAAATATGCTTGTTGTGAAAGAAAGAACAAGACACAAATCAGTTTGTATTTATCTGTGACTAACTGAAAACCCAGCCAATAAATCTTAATCAAACCTAAATCAAAAGGATGTTTATTGTTGGTGGAGAAAGGTGGCTCTGTGATTGGTTTGGTGGCTTGGTGATGTCATTAGGGACCTGAGGACTCTCTCTGTCTCTACTATGTTTGTCTTTCAGGCCATAGCTTTCCTCAAGGCCTCACAAGGGCTGCTAGAGCACCAGGCATCGTGTCTTTATACTACAGTTTCCAAAGGGAGAATGTGTGTGTGGCAGCGGGGACAGGGAAATGAGAGAGAGCTCTTCAAGAAGAAAAATATTTTCCCAGAAGCCGCCAGGAGACTCTTCTCACTGCTGATGGGTGAGAACTGAGTCCATACTTCCTCTGCTATGTGGGAGGTCAGACTGTTAAATATCACTTCTAGAGTCTAGTGACAAGAGAGTAAATAATACAGTAGAGAATAATATAGTGTTAATCATCATAAGCACTAAAGCTGTTGTAGTCTTTACATAAGCTAATTTGTTCTTAGCATTTCCTATGAGGTACATTACCATCATTAACACTGCCTTAATGGTTGAAGAAAAGGAATGGAGTGTTAGGTAACCTGCCCGAGGGCACCCAGGTGCTAAGTGAGAGCGTTAGAACCAGATCTAATTCCGGTTTGCACCCACGGTTTCACCTCCATTCCTGGTCTCTGTAGACAGCTAAACTGTGTCTCCTACTAGACATCAGTTTATGCACGAGCCTTGAATGTGGCAAAGTCCCTACAAGCCAGGGTTTATGATCCTGTTTTTTGTTTTTGTTGTTGTAATCTTCACTTGAGGATATATTTTTGTTTTCTTAATTAAATCTTTATTGTTCATATTATTACATTTGTTCCTCTTTTTTCCCCCCATAACTCCCCTGCACCCAGTTCCCACCCCACCCTCCACCCTCACTCCCCACCCACTGTCCTCATCCATAGGTGCACGATTTCTGTCCAGTCTCTTCCCACATCCCCCTCCCCCCCAAGCCCCCCCCCCCACCAAGAATAGGCAGTCCACTCCCTTTCTATGCCCCTGATTCTATTATAATCACCAGTTCATTCTGTTCATCAGATTATTCACTTGATTTTCAGATTCACTTGTTGATAGATGTGTATTTGTTGTTCATAATTTGTATCTTTACCTTTTTCTTCTTCTTCCTCTTCTTAAAGGATACCTTTCAGCATTTCATATAATCCTGGTTTGGTGGTGATGAACTTTAGATTTTTCTTATCTGTGAAGCTCTTTATTTGACCTTCAATTCTGAATGATAGCTTTGCTGGATAAAGTAATCTTGGTTGTAGGTTCTTGGCATTCATCACTTTGAATATTTCTTGCCACTCCCTTCTGGCCTGCAAAGTTTCTGTTGAGAAATCAGCTGACAGTCGTATGGGTACTCCCTTGTAGGTAACTGACTTTCTTTTTCTTGCTGCTTTTAAGATTCTCTCTTTGTCTTTTGCTCTTGGCATTTTAATGATGATGTGTCTTGGTGTGGTCCTCTTTGGATTCCTTTTGTTTGGGGTTCTCTGCGCTTCCTGGACTTGTAAGTCTATTTCTTTCACCAGGTAGGGGAAGTTTTCTGTCATTATTTCTTCAAATAGGTTTTCAATATCTTGCTCTCTCTCTTCTTCTGGCACCCCTATAATTCTGATGTTGGTACGCTTGAAGCTGTCCCAGAGGCTCCTTACACTATCTTCGTATTTTTGGATTCTTTTTTCTTTTTGCTTTTCTGGTTGGGTGTTTTTTGCTTCTTCTTATTTCAAATCGTTGACTTGATTCTTGCGCTCCTCTGGTCTGCTGTTGGGAGTCTGTATAATATTCTTTATTTCAGTCAGTGTATGCTTAATTTCTAGTTCGCCCTTTATCACGACCTCGAGGGTCTCATTAGATTTCTTATAGATCTCATTAAGTTTATCAGCAATTTCTAGAAAATTCTTGAAACACCTTAAAAGTGTGGTTTTGAACTCTATATCCAGTAGTTTGCTTTCCTCCATTTCTGTCATTTGTGTCCTTTTTCTTTGTCTCCACATTGTTTATGCTTCCCTGTGTTGATAAAGTGGTTTTCTGTGCTGAGTGTCTACTAGGGCCCGGTGGTTCAGCCTCCCCAATTACAGGGGGAAGACACTCTTGGTACACCCCCTCGTGGGCTTTGTGCACACTCTTGTTGTAGTTAAGCCTTGATTGTTGTAGTTATCACTGGGAGGAATTGACCTCCAGGTCAATTGGCTGTGAGAATCAGCTGTGCCTGCAGTGGGAGAACTTCTGTGCTGGAGACACCCATATGGGGCAAGACTTGCTTCAGTGGGGCTTTGGTGCTCACTGAGTCTGTCCCCTGAGTGGGTCCTTTATGTTTCCACAGAGCTGCAAACTGGATGGTCCCACTCTGACCTCTGGGTTTCCTGGCTCCTGGATCTCTAGGGAGGTGCTAATCCAGCCTTTGCCTGAGGCTATCCAGCAAAAGCCTCCCTGCAGGGCTTGGGTGGGGCAGGTCCCAGGGGATCAACAGGGCGGGGTTAGCAATTATGGCTGCTCTCAGTCTTGCCTTCAGAGGCTCTGCTTCTCAGTGTCCCAGTAATTGCTGCAAGCCCCTCAGAGAGAAAGCTGCCCTCGAGTTCCGACCGATGCCAGACAGTCCCGCTTTTCCCGTATGAGTCTGGGTCCCTAGAGACTTGCCTGGAACAGGAGCTCAGAGCCTGAGACTCCCTCCCGATTGAAAATGACAACCGCGCCCTCAACCGCCAGCCCGCTCCGCATGCACCTCCGCACCTTAGTATTTTACTTCTGTACTGCGCCTCCTGTGAGTCTCAGTATGCTTTTCTCTTTCCTTCTAGTTGTAGAATTTCCACTCAGCCAGCCTTCCTGTGGTTCTGGATGATGTCCGTTCCGTCTTTTAGTTGTATTTTTTTTTAAATTAAATCTTTATTGTTCATGCTGAAACCGGTTTGGCTCAGTGGATAGAGCGTCGGCCTGTGGACTGAAGGGTCCCAGGTTCGATTCCGGTCAAGGGCATGTACCAGGGTTGCGGGCACATCCCCAGTGGGAGATGTGCAGGAGGCAGCAGATCGATGTTTCTCTCTAATCGATGTTTCTAACTCTCTGTCTCTCTCCCTTCCTCTCTGTGAAAAATCAATAAAAATATATTTAAAAAAAAATCTTTATTGTTCAGATTATTACATTTGTTCCTCTTTTTTCCCCCCCATAACTCCCCTCCTCCCATTTCCCGCCCCACCTTCCGCCCTCACTCCCCACCCACTGTCCTCATCCATAGGTGCACGATTTTTGTCCAGTCTCCTCCCGCATCTCCCACACCCCTTTCCCCCCCAAGAATGGTCAGTCCATTCCCTTTCTATGCCCCTGATTCTATTATAATCACCAGTTCATTCTGTTCATCAGATTATTTATTCACTTGATTCTTAGATTCACTTGTTGATAGATGCATATTTGTTGTTCATAATTTGTATCTTTACCTTTTTCTTCCTCTTTCTCTTCTTAAAGGATACCTTTCAGCATTTCATATAATCCTGGTTTGGTGGTGATGAACTCCTTTAGCTTTTCCTTATCTGTGAAGCTCTTTATCTACCTTCAATTCTGAATGATAGCTTTGCTGGATAAAGTAATCTTGGTTGTAGGTTCTTGGTATTCATCACTTTGAATATTTCTTGCCACTCCCTTCTGGCCTGCAAAGTTTCTGTTGAGAAATCAGCTGACAGTCATATGGGTATTCCCTTGTAGGTAACTGAGTTTCTTTCTCTTGCTGTTTTTAAGATTCTCTCTTTATCTTTTGCTCTTGGCATTTTAATGATGATGTGTCTTGGTGTGGTCCTCTTTGGATTCCTTTTGTTTGGGGTTCTCTGCGCTTCTTGGACCTGTAAGTCCATTTCTTTCACCAGGTGGGGGAAGTTTTCTGTCATTATTTCTTCAAATAGGTTTTCAATATCTTGCTCTCTCTCATCTTCTGGCACCCCTATAATTCTGATGTTGGTACGCTTGAAGCTGTCCCAGAGGCTCCTTACACTATCATCGCATTTTTGGATTCTTTTTTCATTTTGCTTTTCCGGTTGGGTGTTTTTTGCTTCCTCGCATTTCAAATCATTGACTTGATTCTTGCGCTCCTCTGGTCTGCTGTTGGGAGTCTGTATAATATTCGTTATTTCAGTCCGTGTATGCTTAATTTCTAGTTGGTTCCCCAATATAACATCGAGGGTCTCATTAGTTTTCTTGTAGATCTCATTAAGTTTATCGGCAGCTTCTAAACAGTTCTTGAGAGACCTTAAAAGTGTGGTTCTGAACTCTATATCTTCCATTGACAATTTTGTCCTGTTTCTTTGTCTCTGCATTTTGTTATGCTTCCTTGGTGCACCCCCTAGTGGTCTTTGTGCGCAGTCTTATAGTTAAACTTTGATTGTTGTACCTAATACCAGGGAGGGTTTGACCTCCAGGCCAAGTGGCTATGAGAATCAGCTGTGTCTGCAGTGAGAGAACTTCTGTCCTCTAGGGAGGTGCTAATCTAGCGTTTGCCTGAGGCTATCCGGCAAATGCCTCTGTGCAGGGCTTGGGCGGGGTGGGTCGCACAGGATCAACAGGGTGGGCCGGAGAGAGCAGTTATGGCGGCTCTCAGTCCTGTCCCCAGGGGCTCTGCCTCTCTGAGTCCCAGCAACCGCTGCAAACCTCGGAGAGAAAGCTGCACTCGCTCTGACCGAAGCCAGACAGTCCCGCTTCTCCCGTTTGAGTCTGGGTCCCTAAAGACTCGGCTGTATCTGGAGCTCAGAGTCTGCGACTCCCTCCTGATTGAAAACGCCAACCGTGCCCTCCGCCGCCAGCCCGCTCCGCGCACTCCGCACCTCAGAACCTGACCTCAGCACTGCGCCTCCTCTGAGTGTCCGTATGCGTTTCTCTTTCCTCCTAGTTGTAGGACTTCCACTCAGCCAGCGTTCCTGTGGTTCTGGGTGATGTCCGTTCCGTTTTTTAGTTTCACTTTTGAAGTAGTTGTTCAAGGCAGCAAACTCCGGCGTTAACCTATGCCGCCATCTTGGTTCTCCTTAGTTGTATTTTTGAAGTGGTTGTTCAAGGCAGCAAATTCCGGTGTTTACCTATGCCGCCATCTTGATTTCTGAGTCTAGGATATATATATATTTTTCCCATTGATTTTCAGATAGCATGGAAGGGAGGGAGAGAGAAATATCGACATGAGAGAGACACATCGATTGGTTGCCTCTCTCACATGTGCCAACCAGGACCAGGGATCGAACCTGCAACTGGATACGTGTCCTTGACTGGAAATCGAATCTGTAACCCTTCAGTCCTTGTGCCGACGCTCTAACCACTGAGAAAACTGGCCAGGGCATGATTCTTGAACCCAGGATTACCCTATTCCAGAGCACACTAAGCACAGCCTCTCTATTAGCTGCTTCCCTTGTGCCTCTTAAATTCCCAGGTGCCATCTGTACTAAGTTGAGTGGGCCTCTCCAGGTCTGGGGATTCTTTTCTGGGACAAGGGCATGCTTCAGTCCATCAAGGGGCTGTATAATTCAGCCAGTCTTTACTTAGTGCCTGCTGTGGGTCAGGAACTGTTCTAGGAAATAGGACTAACTCATAGTCAACAAAACAGACAAAACTCCCTGCTCTGGTGAAGCTCACATTCAAGGGTATTAGTTACCTGCCCAGGGACTCCAGGGCACAGAGAGGTCCCCCTCTTTCCAGTAGTTCCTCCCAAATTTCCAAGCTGGATCTTTTTTTTTTTTTTTAATATATTTTATTGATTTTTTACAGAGAGGAAGGGAGAGAGATAGAGAGCCAGAAACATCGATGAGAGAGAAACATCGATCAGCTGCCTCCTGCACATCTCCCACTGGGGATATGCCCGCAACCCAGGTACATGCCCTTGACCGGAATCAAACCTGGGACCCTTCAGTCCGCAGGCCGACGCTCCATCCACTGAGCCAAACCGGTTTCGGCCCAAGCTGGATCTTAGTGTTCCAGTTTGTGTCGCATCCCCATCCTTGAGCCAATCACTGTGGCCAAAGGAAAAGCATCGTTCTGATGGCCAGTCTGATGTCCAATGATGTTTTTCCATCTGGGAGCTGGCTGCATGGATGGGTTGTTTGTGAATTCAGCGTATTATACATTTACTAAAGGCCCAGTGCATGAAATTTGTGCACTGGGGGGGTTGTCCCTCAGCCCAGCCTGCACCCTCTTGCAGTCTGGGAGCCCTCGGGGATATCTGACTGATGGGGATGTCCCCCCGGGGAGCGGGCCTAAGCCAGCAGTGGGACATCCTGGAGGCAGGAGAGCCCAGCTTCTGGCTGAGTGGCGCTCCCCTTGTGGAGTGCACTGACCACCAGGAGGCAGCTCCTGCGTTTAGCATCTGCCCCCTGGTGGTCAGTGCACATCATTGTGACCAGTCGTTCTGCCATTCAATTTACATATTAGCCTTTTATTATATAGGATGATTAGTGCTTCTGTCTGCTGTATATTAAGCATCAATAAAAAGTTAAACATTTGCTGAAGGTTACAGATAGTGAGTTGAGAAATTCCGGATGACCACATTTGAGCTGGTCCAGCTGGGGCCCTCCTAGACTACCCAGTTCCAAGATCTGGCAACTTTTTGTTGTTTATGCTGGGTATAAACTTTCTGGACTGTAGGGTAAAGGTATGTTTAATGGAATAAGGAACTACCAAAGAGTTATTCACCGTGGTTCCCAGTTGCTCCACATCCTTGCCAATATTTAATAATGTTTTCATAGTTAAACTTTATCCATTCCAGGTGGTGAAAATGGCAACTCATTTACTTTTGTCTGATGAATGGTGATGTTGAGTGCTCTTTCATGCGATAATAAATAGACATTTGTCATGAGACTTAGTTATGATAATAAATAACATTTATTGTAAACACTGTTCCTGAGAATCAGGAATTGAGGAGCAGCTTTGTTGAGTGGCCCAGGCTCCGAGTCTGGCACTGGAGGCTCCACTGCCAAGGTGACGCACCTGCACGATCGTTGTAGAAGGCCTCAGTTCTTTGCTGGTTTTGGCCAGAGGGCTTGGTTGCTTTCCACACGGACCTCTCCTTAGGCTACTCACGTCCTGGCAGCTGGCTCCCCCCAAAGAGAGTGATCTAAGAAGGAAAGTAACCAAGGCTGAAGAGACAGTATCTTTATAACATAATTTTGGGAGTGACATACTGCACTTGTGCCGCATTCTATTATTGGTCGTGCAGACCAACTGTAACACCATGAAGGAAGGGACTACGCACGGGAGTGAATACCGGAGACGGGGATTGTTGGAGGCCATCATGGAGGCTGGCTTACCACAATTCTATTACCGCTATGAATTAAATGATGGATTTTTTTTTAAAGAGAGAGTGGAAGAGAGGGAGGGAGGAAGGGAGAAAGAGAGAAAAAGAGAGAGAGAAACACTGATGTGAGAGGGACACATCAATTTGTTGCCTCTGCATGTGCCCCAATGGGGGGCCAGGAGCAACCCCACAACTGCACCCTTGACCAGGAATCAAGCTCAAGACCTCCCCAAAAGCAAACAAACAAACAAACAAACAAAAAACCCAAGACCCTTCTCAAGGGCCCACACTCAAACCACTGAGCACCACTGGCCATAGCAAAATGATTGCTTTTTAAAAAAGAATATTAAACCAGTTTATATTTCTAGATAACTCCTACTTTGATGTGCTAATATTTTCCTAAAGGTTTTTCCAGTGGTCACAAGTGACATATTCTGTAATTTTTTTCTTGCAGTGTCTTTGATAGGTTTTAATATCATGGTTTTGCTAACCTCATAAAACAGTTGGGAAAATGTTCCCTCATCCTTTACTTTCTGTAAGATTTTGTATAAAATTGAATTTTTCCCCTTAAATATTTGACATAAATGCCCATTTAGGTTTGTAGTTTTTAATAATGGAGTCAGTTTCCTTAGTAGTTATTGGACTATTCAGATTTTCTATTTCTTTCTTGTGTCAATTTTTACAAGTTGTTTTTTAAGGTACATGTCCTTTCATATAAGTTGATGACTTTATTGGTATAAAGTTGTTTGTAATATTCCTTTGGCATCTTCTTAATATTTGTAAGATATGTAGTGATGTCTTTTCTTTAATTTCTAAATAATGGTAATTTATGTTTTCTCTTTTCTTTATTCTTGATCACTAGTCCTGGTAGTAGTTTATCAATGTATCTTTCAAAGGATCACCCTTTGGCTTTGTTATTTTTCTCTCATTTGTCTGTTTCCTATTTCATTGGTTTCTACTCTTATCCTTATTATTTCCTTCCATTTACTTTGGGTTTAATGTGCTACTTTTTAATAAGGTAGAATCTCATATTATTGCTTTTAAATCTTTCTTTTTTAAAAAAAATATTTTCATTGATTTCAGAAGGGAGGAGATAGAAACATCAATGATGAGAGAGAATCATTGATTGGCTGCCTTCTGCTTGCCCTCTACTGGGGATTGAGTCTGACAGGGAATCAAACAGTGACCTCCTGGTTCATAGGTCGATGCTCAACCACTGAACCACACCGGCCAGGCTCTTTCTTCTTTTTTATTTTTATTTTATTATTTTTTTAAATTAAATCTTTATTGTTCAGATTATTACATTTGTTCCTCTTTTTTACCCTCACAACTACCCTCTACCCAGTTCCCACCCCACCCTCCGCCCTCACTCCCCACCCACTGTCCTCATCCATAGGTGCACGATTTTTGTCCAGTCTCTTCCCGCATCCCCCTCACCCCTTTCCCCCCCCAAGAATAGTCAGTCCACTCCCTTTCTATGTCCCTGATTCTATTATAATCACCAGTTCATTCTGTTCATCAGATTATGTATTCCCTTAATTTTTAGATTCACTTGTTGATAGATGTGTATTTGTTGTTCATAATTTGTATCTTTACCTTTTTCTTCTTCTTCCTCTTCTTAAAGAATACCTTTCAGCATTTCATATAATACTGGTTTGGTGGTGATGTACTCCTTTAGCTTTTTCTTGTCTGTGAAGCTCTTTATCTGACCTTCAATTCTGAATGATAGCTTTGCTGGATAAAGTAATCTTGGTTGTAGGTTCTTGGTATTCATCACTTTGAATATTTCTTGCTACTCCCTTCTGGCCTGTATAGTTTCTGTTGAGAAATCAGCTGACAGTCGCATGGGTACTCCCTTGTAGGTAACTGACTTTCTTTCTCTTGCTGCTTTTAAGATTCTCTCTTTGTCTTTTGCTCTTGGCATTTTAATGATGATGTGTCTTGGTGTGGTCCTCTTTGGATTCCTTTTGTTTGGGGTTCTCTGCGCTTCCTGGACTTGTAAGTCTATTTCTTTCACCAGGTAGGGGAAGTTTTCTGTCATTATTTCTTCAAATAGGTTTTCAATATCTTGCTCCCTCCCTTCTTCTGGCACCCCTATAATTCGGATGTTGGTATGCTTGAAGCTGTCCCAGAGGCTCCTTACACTATCTTCGTATTTTTGGATTCTTTTTTCATTTTGCTTTTCTGGTTGGGTGTTTTTTGCTTCTTCGTATTTCAAATCTTTGACTTGATTCTTGCGATCCTCTGGTCTGCTGTTGGGAGTCTGTATAATATTCTTTATTTCAGTCAGTGTATGCTTAATTTCTAGTTGGTCCTTTATCACAACATCAAGGGCCTCACTAGATTTCTTGAGGATCTCACTACATTTATCGGCGGTCTCACCAGTCTTTTCGAGGGCCTTACTAAATTTATCAGCGGCTTCTAGACAGTTCTTGAAACACCTTAAAAGTGTGGTTTTCAACTCTATATCCAGCAGTTTGCTTTCCTCCATTTCTGTCATTTGTGTCCTGTTTCTTTGTCTCCGCATTTTTTATGCTTTCTTGGTGCACCCCCTTGTTGTCTTTGTGCACAGTCTTGTTGTAGTTAAGCCTTGATTGTTGTAGGTAACACTGGGGGGGATTTGACCTCCAGGCCAATTGGCTGTGAGAATCAGCTGTGTCTGCAGTGGGAGAACTTCTGTCATGATCTCTAGGGAGGTGCTAATCTAGCCTCTGCCTGAGGCTATCCAGCAAATGCCTCCATGCAAGGCTTGGGCGGGGCAGGTCGAAGGGGATCAACAGGGCGGTTGGAGCGAGCAGTTAGGCTGCTCTCAGTCCTGCCTTCAGACGCTCTGTTTCTCACTGTGCCAGCAATTGCTGCAAGTACCTCGGAGAGAAAGCTGTCCTCGAGTTCCGACCGATGCCAGACAGTCCCGCTTCTCCCATTTGAGTCTGGGTCCCCAGAGACTCGCCCGGAGCTGGAGCTCAGAGCCTGAGACTCCCTCCCGATTGAAAAAGACAACCGCGCCCTCAGCCGCCAGCCTGCTCCACATGCACCTCCGCACCTTGGTATTTTACTTCAGCACTGCACCTCCTCTGAGTCTCGGTATGCTTTTCTCTTTCCTTCTAGTTGTAGAATTTCCACTCAGCCAGCCTTCCTGTGGTTCTGGGTGATGTCTGTTCCGTCTTTTAGTTGTATATTTGAAGTGGTTGTGCGAGGCAGCAATCTCCGGTGTTTACCTATGCCGCCATCTTGGTTTCTCTTCTTCTTTTTTTTATATAAGCATTGAAATACAACTTTTCCTCTAGA
Source organism: Myotis myotis (assembly GCF_014108235.1). Lineage (NCBI taxonomy): Eukaryota > Metazoa > Chordata > Mammalia > Chiroptera > Vespertilionidae > Myotis > Myotis myotis. Next base: position 2,358,827 of record NW_023416340.1, read on the forward strand.
CAGTACTTTAGATGTTTCTCATAAAACCTGAATGTTGTCTCTTCATTGTTATTCAGTTTTGTATATTTTCTGGTCTCACTTGTGGTCTCTTCTTTGACCCATGGTGTGTTGTCTCATTTCCAATATTGGGGCGTTTTTAGATTCTTCATTGTTATTGATTTTTAATTTAATTCTATTGTCAGTGATAATGCATATGGGGGGAAAATTCAGTTGGTATGAAAGCAAATATGGTGAAGAGTACATATGTTTCTCACTCCTGCCTGCCTATCTGTCTTTCTTCTTTTCTTTATTCCTTAAGAAATATTTACTAAATGTCTGCTACTTGCCAGGCACTGGGGATACAACTGTGTTTTTTGGTTATTTGTTTTTTCAGAGAGTGGAAGGGAAGGGGGGGAGAGAGAGAAACATCTATGTGAGAAAAACACATAGATTGGTTGCCTCCTGCACACACCCCCACTGGGCCTGGTTTGATCCTGCAACCAGGTATATCCCTTGACCTGGAATCAAACTTGAGCCCCTTCGGTGTGCCGGCCTACCCTCTAACAGTTGAGCACACCGGCTAGGGCACTGGTCAGCAAACCGCGGCTCGCAAGCCACATGCAGCTCTTTGGCCCCTTGAGCGTGGCTCTTCCACAAAATACCACGTGCAGGTACGCACATACAGTGTGATTGAAACTTCGTGGCCTGTGGGCAGAAGTCTGTTTTCGGCCTGGGTGAGTCTATTTTGAAGAAGTGGCGTTAGAAGAAGTGGGGGGATGTCGGTCGGTCAGCTGACGGGAGACGCAGCATGAGGGAGGTATATTGTTTTGAGGTATGGTCGCTGAAGTCGACCCCTTCCAACTCTCCCATCCACACTCCTCTATCTGAAACAAGTATACAAGACGACTGTGGATGGGAGAGTTGGAAGGGGTCAACCTCAGCGAATGTACCTCAATCAGATGGAGGACGTTTTTAGCAAAGGCCAGCTTAGGAGTACACTAATTAAGTTAATAACAGTGTACCTACCTATATAGTTTAAGTTTAAAAAATTTGGCTCTCAAAAGAAATTTCAGTCGTTGTACTGTTGATATTTGGCTCTGTTGACTAACGAGTTTGCCAACCACTGGGCTAGGGCATGGGGATACAACTGTTTAAAAAGAGACCTAAGTTGGTTTCCCATATGAAGTTGAGGTTTTCCTGATGGGAGACAGATAATAAACAAGTCAAGAAAGCAAAATATATTTTGTGTTAGGTAGTAATAAGTACTGAAGAAAAATGAAGCAAGGAGGAAGGATAGATGTAATAGGAAGGCACATGCATTAGGTTTAGGAAGGCCTCTCTGAGGAGATAAATGTTTGATTAGAGACTTGTGTAAGATGAGGAAGTGTGGATATTTGAAGAAAGCGTTGTAGGCATAAGATATAGTGAGTGCAAAGGCTCTGAGGCTAGAAAATGCCCACTGAGTTCCAGGAATGGTGAGGAGACCTAGCCTCTGTGGGTGGCTAGGGCAGGGGGTGAGTGGTAACGTAGGTCAGATGTCAGAGGGGGAGCTACCAAAGTCACCCCCAACCACCTTCCAGAAGTGTTCTGTGTATAATCAAGCATATCCTACGCATGTGTATGCGTAATCACATATATAGTTTACTGTTCACTCTGTTTTGTGCCCAATTTTTCCCTCTTAGCAGCATGCCTTGAAAATCCGTCTGTAGCACACATTCAGAGCTCCCACATTCTTTTTTTGTTTTGGGGTTATTTTTTGTGTGTGTTTTTTGTTGTTGTTGTTAATCCTCACCCGAGAATATTTTTCCATTGATTTTCAGAGAGAGTGGAAGGGAAAGGGAGAGATACACAGAGAGAAACACATCAATTGGTTGCCTCCTACACGCACCCTGACCAGTGCCAGGGATCAAGCCTGCAACCGAGGTACTTGTCCTTGACCGGAATTGACCTGGGACCCTTCAGTCTGTAGGCCAGCGCTCTATCTACTGAGCCACACCGGCCAGGGCAAGAGCTCCCACGTTCTTTTTCATAGCAGTCGGCACAGTGTGGAGAGCCCACACTGTGGTGGACATTTAGGTTACTTCTGGGTTATATTCTCCCAGAGAACGCTGCCATCGGTATTCCAGTCTACGTGGCACTTGGCAGGCAGCCTTAATGCTGAGGTACATGTGCCCCACATCACCCCCCCCACACACACACACCTGCACGATCTCCAACTTCACTGGACTTGCCTGAGGAATCTGTTGGGTCTTTGCTTGGCTCTACTCCCAGGAAAAGAAATTATGGGAGAAGTATGGGGAAAAAGACAAACCTGTCCCCTCTTTCTGGTCGTACGATGATGCTGCAGGTGTAAAAGTCTCCGGGCTTACAGAGGAACACTTGCAATATTGACAGCAGGAAGGTTCCCCCCAGCCCCCTTATTAAGGCATGCATCTCAGCCAGGACGTTACTTTTTATGTTTAATAATTATGCATCAAATTGTGTAATATATGCTGCTCTGATCAGTGATGTACTAATAGTATCTGTAATTGTAATGCAGCCTAAAAACATTTTTAGCTAAGGTCACAAGAAATGAAAATTTTGACTTTCATTCATAGACACATTTTTTTTTTGTTTCAGAAAAATATAATAGGACATTTGAGCATAAAAATATGTTCTGTTAGTATAAAATTTTGTAGAGAGAGTAAAATATAGTTTGAACTTCAAGGAGAACAAGGAATGATGCAAACACTGTTACAAAAGAGCTGGTTGATGTATCATTTTTTAACACCTCAAGCGCCCAGTCAGTCACTGGTGACTGCCACTATACTTTCCGTCTGAAAGACAGAACTGGCTGGGCTCTTAATGTGTTAAAAAGTATATTTTTATTGATTTCAGAGAGGAAGAGAGAGAGAGAAACATCAGTGATGAGAGAGAATCATTTATTGGCTGCCTCCTGCATGCCCCACACTGGGAATTGAGCCTGCAACCGCGCATGTGCTCTTGTCTGGAATCGAATCCAGGACCCTTCAGTCCACAGGCTGATGCTCACTTTATCCACTGAGCCAAACCAGGTAGGGCTAAAACCTTTTTTTAAAAAATATATTTTATTGATTTTTTTACAGAGAGGAAGGGAGAGGAATAGAGAGTTAGAAACATTGATGAGAGAGAAACATCGATCAGCTGCCTCCTGCACACTCACCACCGGGGATGTGCCCTCAACCAAGGTACATGCCCTTGACCAGAATCGAACCCGGGACCCTTGAGTCTGCAGGCCGACGCTCTATCCACTGAGCCAAACCAGTCAGGGCAAGGGCTAAAAACTTAAAAAAAAAAAAAAAATTTAGTCAAATGTATTCATCTTTTCTTTTATGACTTTTAGGTTTTGTGGCATCTTTAGAAAGACTATTTCTAGATTATAAGTGATTTATCTTATGTTTTCTTATAGTAATTTTACAGTTTTACATTTGTATGTGTGTTGAATCTTTGATGCATCTGGAATTTATTTTGGGTGTTAGGTGTGAGGTAGGGATCTATCTTTCTTTCTCATGTCTACAAAAGAACATCCAAACTTATAGAAAAAATTTATAACAGTTTATTTGAGCCAAACTGTAGATGCCTGGAAGCAAGATCTTAACAAATTGAGAAGATGCTCCAGAAAATGACAGTTTTGCAGTTCATGTTGTAAAGTTAGAATCAAGGGGGAAAATGTAAGGCAGGTTACATGACATCATTAGTGGTAGGTCGAGGAAGAGGGAGAAAGCAAAGCGATTGGATACAAAACAAAATGGAGAAATCCATACTTCCTTCACGTTGGTGGGGACAGGATAGTTAACATTTAACACGTGTAGTAACTGGAGATGGGATGTGGGCAACCAGGTAACAAAGCGGTGTTCAGTCCATGTGCTCTTGTCAGGGAAAGAAAATTACTCTGACCTTTCAAAGGTGGTATCTGATGCATAAGAACAACAGGCTCACTTAAGGTAAAGACTGACCTTAGTTTGCTAAAGAAGCTAGGGTGAGGGCATGTGCCAGAGGGTGGGAGCGGGGGAGGTCAATGGGGAAAAAAGGAGACATATGTACTACTATTTGTAATACTTTAAACAATAAAATAAAATTTAAAAAAAATAGAAGCTAGAGGCCTGGGACGTGACTGCCCGCCGTGACCTGTCCAGCTAGGAATTTATGATCAGACCATCCTGGTCACTGAACCTGTCAGGCCTGCCATGTATGGAGCCCCTTTTATGTTCACAGTTTGTAACTTTTTAAAAGCTGCATTTCCAAACAAATGCCAATATGCATTCCACCCCACCCCACCCTCCCTTTTTGAATGTTCTATGAATGTAGCTAACAGTATACATTGTGTTAGTCCTCACTGCTTCCACTGACCATGCTGCCCTGCAGAGAATGACCTCCCAGCACATAAAAACCTTCCGTACTCTTTATTTCAGCTGCTGCCAGAATTACTGTAATTTAGGAGACTGTAGATCAGTGGTTGTCAACCTTCCTAATGCCGCGACCCTTTAATACAGTTCCTCATGTTGTGGTGACCCCCAATTTCATTGTTACAAATTGAACATAATTAAAGCAGAGTGATTAATCACAAAAAAAATGTAATTATATATGTGTTTTCCGATGGTCCTAGGCGACCCCTGTGAAAGGGTCGTTCGACCCCCAAAGGGGTGGCGACCCACAGGTTGAGAACCGCTGGTTTATAATAACAATGAAAAAAGCCAGGAGAGGCCATGCAAGACTATCTACAACAGCGGTTCTCAACCTGTGGGTCGCCACCCCTTTGGGGGTCGAATGACCCTTTCACAGGAGTCGCCTAAAACCATCCTGCATATCAGATATTTACATTACGATTCATGACAGTAGCAACATGGCAGTTATAAAGTTGCAATGAAAATAATTTTATGGTTGGGTCACAACATGAGGAACTGTATTTAAAGGGCCAGAAGGTTGAGAACCACTGTTAAGCGATGCTGATGCTGCAGGATTAAGGGCGGTGAGCAGCCTTTCACACCCGTGGGGTAAATCTGGCATCGGTTTCCCCAAGCAGGATTATGGCCCGGAGGCAGCAGCAGTGTTTGGGAGGGCCCCCCTTCTTCACAGCCTCGCTACCTGAAGGCGAGTTCTGTTTTTATCTTCTTTCTTTGGACTAAGATTAGATTTACAGGAGTGTTGTAAAAACAGTGCAGAGGGTTCCTGCATACCTTTCACTCAGCTTCCCCTGCGATAGCATCTTAAATTGTTCAGTGAGCAAACCCAGGAAATGCACATGAACTACTAGTTGCAGAACTACTAGTGCAACTCCAGACCTCATTCAGAGGTTTCCCACCAATGGCTTTTTCTGTCCCAGGGTCCTGTGGCTCAGCTAGTTGTCATATAGCTTTCGTCCCCTTTAGTCGGTGACAGTTTCTCAGTCTTTCTTCGTCTTTCGTGACCTTGACCCCCTGAAGAGTCCTGGTTAATTATTGTATAGACCAGTGATGGCAAACCTATGACACGCGTGTCAGAGGTAACACGCGAACTCATTTTTTTGGTTGATTTTTCTTTGTTAAATGACATTTAAATATATAAAATAAATATCAAAAATATAAATCTTTCTTTTACTATGGTTGCAAATATCAAGAAATTTCTATATGTGACACGGCACCAGAGTTAAGTTAGGGTTTTTCAAAATGCTGACACGCCGAGCTCAAAAGGTTCGCCATCACTGGTCTAGACTGTCCTCCGATTTGGGTTGTCTGATGCTCTCTCTTGATTGGAAAGAGGTTCTCCCTTTTTGACAGGAAGACCACAGAAGTGATGTTGTGCCCATCAGGGGCTCATGACTTCAGTACGTGTTCTCAGATCATGTGACTTGGTCACATTTTTAGCATGATGTGTGCTAGGTTTGCCCACTGTTTTTCCCTTTGTAGTTAATACTCAGGTTGTGGGTTTAATCCCTGGTTGGGGCATATACAGAAGGCAACCAATGAATGTTCTCTCTCTCTCTCAAATCAATGAGCATGTCTTTGGGTGAGGATTTTTTTTTTAAAGAAAGAAGGAATTTTCCCCTCAACATTTTATTAGGAACATCAAACATACAGCAACATTGAAAGAATTTTACATTGAAACACAGCCAAACACCCACACGAAGATACTCCCGCTAATATTTTACCGTATTTGCTTGATGACACTTGCATCCATTGGTCCACCCCTCTGCCCATCCATCCTTCTCTCTCACTCTTTATGCATTTCAGGAGGCACTTAATACAAAGGCTGAGGCGGGCACAGTCACTGGAAGGGCTGGGTAAAGCAGCTCTTGGCTGGGTCTGGGACCAACACCACAGAACCTAAACTACAGTTTGGGGCCCTGTCTCACTCCTCATTGGCTGACTAGCTCACATCCGGGGTCTGTGTGGCAGGGCAGTCAGGGAAGTAGCCTTCAGAGCAGTGGTTCCCAACCTTGTTTTGGCCATGCCCCACCTAAGCGTCTCTAAAATCCTGATGCCCCCGTGACATAGAATTCTTATTATTCAAAAAGTGAGCTCCTTGCCGAAACCGGTTTGGCTCAGTGGATAGAGCGTCGGCCTGCGGACTGAAAGGTCCCAGGTTCGATTCCGGTCAAGGGCATGTACCTGGGTTGCGGGCACATCCCCAGTGGGAGATGTGCAGGAGGCAGCTGATCGATGTTTCTCTCCCATCGATGTTTCTAACTCTCTATCTCTCTCCCTTCCTCTCTGTAAAAAATCAATAAAATATATTTAAAAAAAAAAAAAAAGTGAGCTCCTATTCACGTGGAGGAAGCCTAAAAGGCCAGTAACTTGGTCTAAACAAGCTTCCAAAGAACACGGCATCCACGAAAGAGAAAAATAAAAGGACGAAAGGACAGTTGAAGAGCTGAGGAAGAAATCACTAAGAAATTATAAATAATAATAATAATATGAAGTGATATGAAAAAATAGCAAATAAAGTTTCAAAACATAATAGAGAACTGAAATGCATAAATATGTCACAATATATATTTATATACTGTATATGAGATCCCTAGAACCATAAGAAATGCAAAAAATTCACTGTTAATAGCTCATTTTCAAATTGGCCCCCCTAAATCAAATTGCCCCCCTGTGGGGCATGTGCCCCACGTGGGGAACCACTGCTTAGAGCGTCGCAGCCTCATGATGCGGGAAGGCCCAGTCACAGGGACGGTCATGTGCACGAACTGGGAATGTTCTGGCAGGTGGCTTTCCCACTTCTCACCCTCTCCTCACCAGGGAGAGCATCCTCGAGTGCCCAGCTTCCCCTCTTGGGACTGTTGCCTCTCAGGTGCTGGGAAGATGCTCCGGGGAGAGGCCTGCAGCTCAGGAGAATTGCTAGGAAGGAGAAGGGACAGAGAGAAGTTCTTGCACCACTTTGGGGTGAACTGAGCAATCTGGGGCCTTCAGCTCAGCCTGTTCACTTGTTAACAGAAAGAAATCTCCCCTGACCCAAGGAGCACTCGGGGAAGGGGTTCCAGAACTGCAGGCCCATCTTCCCTGGCTGTTGGGCCATCATCCTTTCCCCCAGCCAGCGCTGGAAGCCTCTCCGATTCAGTCTGTCTTGGAGCCTACGGCCCAGAGATATGAGGTGACTTCCTAACATCACACGGTGGGAACCTGTGGCCCATAACTTAGACTCTTGTTGAAAGCTTAGGAGGAAAGGGCCGGTGCTGGGGGAGTCAGGTGGGGAAGCGTGCCTTCCTGGAGCCTAGAGGTCCTTCCTGTTGTTGTAGGTCCTGCAGTCCTCGTATTCCGACTTGCTGTTGTCCTTGGGAATGACCCGGAACTCCTTCATGTAGGTCGAGCAGCACCTCTGGGAGCCCCGGTGGAAGGGGGAGTGGAGCCCACAGCAGCTCCACTTGCTGTCCTTCGGGTCCAGGACCACGTTGCCACAGCGCCTCCAAGCCTCCGCTAGGGCCTTGCCTGGGAACCAGAAACAGCTCAGCCTGGGCCTGGGCAGGGCTGGGAGATGGGTCCTCCCTCCTCATTCCAGTTCAGCTCCTACCTCCCTTCTGGGGACTGCCCTCTATCTCCTGTGATGCTTATCACTCCACCTAACGCCTACTCCTTCCTCTTCCTTCCTTCGTGACTTAGTCTGTCGGGTTTATTTAAAATATACAATCAGATAAGTTTCAATAGACATGGCCACCCAACCATCCTCGTGATCTAGAGAACAAACATATCCATTAGCCCCAAAGTATCTTCATGCTCCTTAAAATCCCAGGCAACTTCTGGATCCCCAGGCAACCACTGGTCTGCTAGATGTCTGCATTTTCTAGAATTTTTATAAATGGAATTATACAGTATGTACTTAACTTTTTTTTTCTTTAAAGAAATGCTGGCCCTAGCCAGTTTGGCTCAGTGGATAGAGTGTCGGCCTGCGGACTGAAGTCCCGGGTTCGATTCCGGACAAGGGCACATGCCCAGGTTGCAGGCTTGATCCCCAGTGTGGGGCATGCAGGAGGCAGCTGATCAGTGATTCACTCTCATCATTGATGTTTCTATCTCTCTCCCTTCCTCTTCCTCTCTGAAATCAATAAAAGTATTTTTAAAAAAGAAAGAAAGAAATGCTGGTCATAGCACACCAAATTGACTTTGCCACTTAAGATCATAGACCTGAAGTTTAAAAACTCCCACTTGGAAAGCTGTGTTACCGCCAGCCCACCTCTCTCAGTTGCCTCCCTCGGAAGATCCTCATACCCAGTCTCACCTCTGGGTTCTTGGCTCCAGGATGGCGAGGTAGGCACAGGCATTCCATTAGAGAATGGCCACAATAGGAGGCAGACGGCTTCAAGGGAGAGAAGAGAGTGAGGGCTGGGTGCAGGGGACCCTGGGTGAGGGGCTGGGTGCAGAGGGGGCTGGGTGAGGGGCCCTGGGCGCAGTACCTGAGTAGGTGAGGAACCAGGTCCTCCAAGCAGAGCAGGCTCTTGGTCCCATTGGCTCTCCTGGCTGTTTGGGGACATTTGCCACATTATTATTATATTTTTAATATATATTTTTTAAAATTGATTTCAGAGAGGAAGGGAGAGGGAGAGATAGAAATATCAATGATGAGAGAAAATCATTGATCAGCTGCCTCCTGCATGCCCCCTACTGGGGATCGAGCCCGAAACCCGGGTGTGTGCCCTTGACCACAATTGAACCTGGGACCCTACAGTCTGCAGGCTGGCGCTTTATCCCCTGAGCCAAACCAGCTAGGGCTGCCGCCTTATTTCTAAGTAAGGCACGTATACTCCTAGTTCTTAAAGACACACACCCCCCTTTTTTTATTACCTGTTGACTTCCTAATATGGAAGATAAAAATTTCATGCTTTTACTCTCCTCCCATATAAAAACAACAACCCCCCCTCTCAGTAATTAAACAATCCTGTTACCAGTTATGCCATATTGAGCACCCTTTCACCATCCTGGGCTGCATGAGTAATGGGTATGTAATTAGTACGTAGTATGTATGTTGATTTCTAACAAAGATACCACAGCTCAGTGAGGAAAGGATGGTCATTTCTATAAATGATGCAGTTGCATATGCATATGGAACGGGCCCCACTCCCTTGCTACCTGGGGACATTGGCAATGTCTGAAGACATTTTGGTTGTCAAAACTTGGGAGGTGCTACTGGCAGGGAGCAAAATTGTGCCTAACTGAGAACCCTAGCATAAACAAATGCAAAAAGTCATGGAGCTTCATGAAAATTATATTTTGTTAAAAAGATAAAAAAGAATGAATTTAGTGAGTTCACTGGCTAGAAAATCATTTACATAATGATTTGTATTTCTACATATCATTAACTCCATTGTATTTCTATATATCAGCCCCAACCAAATTGAAAATGGAATGTGAAATGCTATAAATAATCATGTCAAAAATATCAGGACCCAGGACTAAATATAATCAAAGAAGTACACGACATGCAGAGAAAATTAGAGAATGAATGCAGAGAGATGCTGCGTTTGTGGCTTGAAAGACATTATTGGGAAGATGGCAGTGTCCTGAAAATACTCTGTAGACTCAATGGATTCCAACCCAAATCTAGGACAATGGCTTTCAACCTTTCAACGGTGTTCTGATTACTCATTCACACACACACACACTCCCAAGAACAAAAGTTTTATGAAACAATACTTACCCTGACGACTTCAGATTGGCTTCCATATTTTCTGTTGTATCTCCATCATGTTTTTAATGGAACTAAATTGATCTGTGCAACTAAATTGATTTCATTACCCGCTTACAAGACAAAATCTGCAGTTTTAAGCTCCTGTGGAAGCACTGAGTGTCCTGGGGAACCGATCCCCCATCACACAGGTCTCCCTAAGGCCGACTCGTCACTGGTGGGCGAGCTTCTTTTTCAGGAAGTCCATTTTCAATCACAGTCACAATGTCGGAATCTCCAGAGCTCTCAGTCTCTCCAGCCTCCACCTGGCTCAGGGAGCCTCCAGGAAACAGCCAGGCAGCCTGCCTGGCAAAGCCAGCGCAGGGCCCCCATTCCAAGTAGCCACCATCAGCCCCTAACCCCCCACCCCTGCTCTACCCCTCCCCTCCGCCCAACCCCACCCTTAGACTAGGCACCCCACAGCAAGCAGAAGTAGTAGTTTTATAGATAAACAGGTGACGTCACCACAAAAGGAAGATGAGAGAGCCGCCACTTCTTATGGCAAGCCACAAACTGTTACCAAGTGGAAAATGACGAACAGCCAGCAAAAAAACCCCAAACCCGTTTGAGAAATACCATGTGAGTGGAAACCAAGACATTCTAGAAAATCATTGTCCAGCCGAGAGCAAACTGACATAGGTATGTGCCCTGACTGGGAATTGAACCTTCCCCTCCTGGTTCATAGGTTGATGCTCAACCACTATGTGCTCTTTTTTTTTTTGTTAAACAGTGAGAGCCAAATAACTTCCTGGAATAGAAAGGTAAGAGCTGAATGAGCGTCCACTAATGGAAAACCAGTTTGTCTCCATCCCATCTCCATTTGATGTCAATCAAAACCCACCATTGGCCTTTAATTTTTAAAAATGCAAATTCTGCGCACATACATCAGTTACCTGATGTATAATAAAAGAATGGGGAAGGGGAAGTGAAAGAAGAGAGAAAGCTGCTGTGGTAGCCTGCGTGTGGCGGAGGCACATTGCGGTGCGGAGTAGCAGGTTCCCGTCTCAGTGAGTAGACACTCCCTCTGCTGCTGGACTGTTCCAGACACGTGTTTAGCTGTGCAGCTGTGTCTGTTGCATTGATTGGCTGCCCATCAAATCGAAATCTGATCCACCTCATTGGCAAACCTGCTAGTCACAATAGGCTTCCATTCGTTTACTAAGGGGTGTATTGCCTCTTAGTCTTAAAGCGCATCGCAAACCATCCTGCCCCCCGCCCCTCAGATTAATATGATCGTTATTCTCACTCTGGGCTCCTTCCGGGGCTTTCCCTTGGCCTTGGTGAACACCCGAGTCTCCTCAGCCGCCGCTTCACAAAAGAGGTGCCAGGTCCACTGAGCACCCGCCGACCACAAGCTGCCCCCCGAGTGGCAGAAGGTGGCAGCCACCGTGGCAGAGCGCTACCCTGCCCCTTAAAACAATCGACAGATTACTCTCTAGTGCATTTCCAAGTTGACACTAAACTCTCTGAAAGTTCAAGTAGTTGCAAAGGATATAACTTGTGAACATTGACATATTCCAGCAGAGTGGCGCGTCCTTCCTTTGACACATCTAATGCCATCCACCAGCGCTGGTGATTTGGTGCCAGCCAGTGCCCCGTTTCAAAAAGAACAAACTCTTCTTTTACTGTCAGGAATTTTACATTCTTCCTCTTTGTCCTGGACCTTAACTTGGAGCTCCCTCTGGACAGAATTCTGCCTCATGAATTAGGTATCATCAACCAAAATATATACAGAAACTAAATTTTTAATTTTATTTAGTTTCCTGTGACTATAAGGTTCCAAATGTTAAAATATTTTCTTCTGGATTGAATTACTTTTAAAATTTTTGCTAGTGCACAAATAATATAAAACATTTCATGTTTCATGTATTTTCATGAGTATTAAACATTGAAAGTAAAATATGTTGGCCCTGGCCGGTGTGTCCAATGGTTGGAGCTCTGGCTGAGCACCAAAGGGTCCTGGGTTCCCTTCCAGTCAAACTGCCCCCCCATTCTGTTTCCTCCCCCTTGGGGAGTGCGGGAGGCAGCCAGTCTATTTCTCTCTCTTCCCCTCCTTCCCTCCCTTCCATTCTCTCTGAAAAGCAGTGGAAGAAATATCCTCAGGTGAGGATTAACAACAAAAAAAGTAAAATATGTTGGAAATGAATCTCCAAATAAGCTAGACAGGGCACCCGCATTAATTCCACGTGCTCTTGGATGAAGATGCATTATTACAGGAGTGAGTCAGGGTTCGCATCAATCCTGCCTTGGCTTTTAAGGTTCAGAAGGGCTGGAAGTTTTCCTCACAGAAGCGGCCAGGCAAGGCAGTTTCTGTGCCAGCAGCACCAGTCAACTCTTAAGCCCCTTCCAAGGTGTGTTTCTAATCTACACCCGCCATGGAGGGCGGGCAACTGTTAGCTCCCGCTTCGGGCTGTGGGGCTATTTGGGAGCCACCAGCCCTGTTACCCGCTTTTCACAGGTTCAAGGCTTAACCTCATCTCACATTTCAGCTGCCCTTTCCTTGGATCCAGTAGGTCACCCTCTGCCTCAGCCCTGACACTGCATTCTGGGAAGATTCGAAAAGAAAGGGGGGTCGCCCTTTCTCCCGGGAAGCGGATGGGGTGACAGTGCCAGGGGAGGAGGACGGGCTGGCCCGGATGGCTTGGGGAGGGGGGGGGGGGGGGCGAGCAGAGGGAGCTAAGCGCCTGCCAATGGAGCCTTCACAGCTTCCGGGGACTTGGTGCTCTGGGAGCTTCTTGTGACCCTTCAGGGGCACAGCCCCCAGTCTGAGGGCCTCCCATCCCAGGCAGGGTTTCTCTTTCCTGGCTGCTTGCCAGAATCTTCTGGGCGATTTAAAAAGATGCCCACAGGGTTACCCCAGGCCAGGTGACTCGGCCTTCTCTGGGCGAGGCCGGTTCGGGTTTGTTTAAAGCGCCCCCTGGCGATTCTGTTTGCTGTGTCTCCATCGCTCCCACCTGGACACTGAGGCGTGCTGGGCGGGGCTGGCAGGGGGCTCGCAGAGCACGGGCTGACCCCTCTCTTCCCCTGCAGTGTACCACTGGGTGGAGATGCGGACCAAGATGCGCATTATGGGCTTCCGGGGCACAGCCATCAAGCCGCTGAACGAGGAGGCGGCCGCCGAGCTGGGCGCCGAACTCCTGGGCGAGGCCACCATCTTCATCGTGGGCGGCGCCTGCATGGTGCTGGAGTACTCGCGCCACCAGGCGCAGCAGCGCCGCAAGGAGGAGGAGCAGCGCGCCGCCTGGATCGAGATGCAGGACGAGGTGGGCCGCCTGGCGCTGGCGCTCGAGGCGCTGCAGGCGCAGGTGCAGGCGCAGGAGGCGCCGAGAGCCCTGGAGGAGCTGCGGGCGCAGATGGAAGAGGTGCGCGCTGAACTCTACACCCGGGACGCGGAGGCGCGGTCCAAGTCCACGCCCAAGGCAGCGTCCACGCCCGAGAAATAGGAAGCTGCTGAAGCCTGAACTCGGATGTGGCCATGTGCGCCCTAATGTGCTGGCCCAGCGGAAGCCACTGAGATTTTGATGAACTTGGCTGTTGGTCACCCCCTGCTGACCAGTGGTAGTACCCTGCACTGGGACTGTGAAGCGTTCCAACATAGCCCCTACCTTACCTCATTGGTACAGCCCTCAGTGCCCCCCCATCCCAAACCTCACGGGCCTTCTAGGTCCCAGCCCCAGGACGACATGCTCACTCTTCTGGCAGAAGGAAAACATGGAACCTGGACCTCAGCTGAATCAGCCTGTCAAGCTCCCCATTTGCCTGATCAGTGCTACCTTCCCTGGGACACTCGGCCATTACACTGAACACCCCCTTCTTTTGATCAGTTGGTACAGACCGTTGTAAGGAATGCAGTGTCTTTCCCTGGACTTCTGTCCCCCTTATCTTAAGAGGGGGGAAAGGATCCTGGCTTGCAATTGATCCACTGAATATCTTTCCTTAACCTGATCTGTGAGACCTTCTCCTGAGTCCTCAAGTGGAATATTCCAACAGAGCCCCCTCCTCCTTCAGTCTGTGGCACCACCCACTGGAATGGCTGGTCTTCTCAGGCAGTGCCCTCCCAACCCCCTTGATGTGGTGGGCTTTGATTTTGCCCAGGGCTAATCAACTTGCCTTTCAGCCTCAGCTTCCTGTTACCTGTCGTCAGAGTCCCTGGGGCTTTCCTGGCTGTCCTTTCCTACCTTCCCCAGGGGCCTCTCTCAGGCAACCCCGGCCATGGATTAGATGATCACATCCCCCATGTTTCCTTTAAATCTGATCTGTGGGCTCCTGCTCCCCTCCCCTGGGGCTCCGGACTGGTCCAGCAGTCCCTCTTCATGCACTGGTACCTCCTGCCTCCTTAGCCCCAAGTGCCACCTCCATCTCCCTGGTGTGGGCCCCTAGTTGGTTTTACCTTCTTTAGTCGTTTCCTAGGGCTGCCTAACAAATTACCACAAACTTGGTGGCTTAGGACAACCAGAATTTATTCTCCCCCAGTCCTAGAGGCCGCAGATCCAGTCAGCTGTCAGCACTGCCTCCGAAGGCTCTAGTGGGGGATCCTTGTCTCTTCCAGCTTCTGGTGTCTCCAGGCTCCTTGGCTTGCAGCTGCATTCTCTCCAGTCTCCACCTCCATCCTCACGTGGCCTTCTCTTCTGTCTCTTATAAAGACACCTGGCCATTGGACTTAGGGCACCCTAACTCTAGGAAAGACCGTTTTCCCAAATAAGCTCACATTCACAAGTTCCATCACCTCGCTCCACCTCCCCACCCCAAGAGCATGCTGGGACTCCTGCCAACCCCATGGGGCATTTGACCTTCCCCACATGAGAGAGGAACAGTCCAAGGAGAGCTCCTATTTTTCAGACTGTAGGTGTTTCCTAATTAAAGGACTGTTTGAGAACCATTATATGGATCTCCAAAATGGGTACAAAGCTCATTAAAATTAGGAGAGAAGCTCAGAGATCTGATGGGGGTGAGTCTAGAGCAGGGGTGGGCAAACTTTTTGACTCGAGGGCCACAATGGGTTCTTAAACTGGACCGGAGGGCCGGAACAAAAGCATGGATGGAGTGTTTGTGTGAACTAATATAAATTCAAAGTAAACATCATTACATAAAAGGGTACGGTCTTTTTTTTTTTTTTTTTTTTTAGTTTTATTCATTTCAAACAGGCGGATCCGGCCCGAGGGCCGTAGTTTGCCCACGGCTGGTCTAGAGTCATCCTATGAACTGTCCCAGATGGGGAAACTGAGGCTCTGGAAGCCAAGAGACTTGCCCAGGGCTATGAAGCCCATGAGGGATGGGAGCCAGTGGCACTGGGAGGGAAACGGGAGCCCAGGTTACCCTGGGTGCAGGGTGCTTGAGGGAACAGGTGGGGGGCAAGAAGGGAGATGAGGGGGAGGCAGATCACTGGGGGAGGGGTGGGAATCTCCACAGAGGTCCCAGAGCAGTGCTAAGAGTGGGTGGCCCTCCATCCCCAATCACAGCCACCCAAGATCTTGGCATTCAGTGAATGGGCGTAGTCATAGACCAGGAAATGGGTGGGGCAGGTTTTCTTCCACTTCCCCCAGGTGGTTAAAAACACCTGGCCACAAGACCTGGTAGAAACCCAGTAAACTGGGTTAGTGAAACATCAATTCTTTATAGAAGAAAGGGAGAGGCTGGTGTAGAGGGCGCGGAGATGGGTCATGGGTGGGGTGTTCTACAGTAGGAGGGACCCGAGTGGGTTAAATGATGAGGGGAAGAGGCAAGAGATACCAGTGCATGGAAGGGTGGTGGACCGAGGAGCCAGGTGGGCAGGCTCAGTGCCTGGTTCCCATGGTTACCCCTGAGAGGATTCACTCTGGCCCTGTCACATCTCTGGAGGACGGGTTGCTGGACGCCAGGGATCTTGACTGCAAACCCCTCTCCATCATGTTAATAAACAGCAGTCAGGTGGAATCCATTCAGCTCTGGGTGGGTGTCAGGCACTGTTCTAAGTGCTTTACGTAATCCCAGCGACATTTTCTTCATTCGTGAAGAAGCTGAGGCACAGAGAGGGAAAGTCACCTGCCCGAGGTCACACAGGCAGGAAAGAGGAGGAGGTGGGAGCCTAAGCCCCTGGCCCTGAGGTAGCGCTGTGCTCATGTGTGAGATTGAAAACAGCCCCTGCCCTGGCCAATTTGGCTCAGTGGCTAGAGCGTCAGCCTTGGACTGAAAGGTCCCGGGTTCGATTGCAGTCAAGGGCACACGCCTGGGTTGTGGGCTTGATCCCCAATAGGGGGTGTGCAAGAGGCAGCCAATCACGATTCTCATCATTGATGTTTCTATCTCTCCCTGTCCCTTCCTCTCTGAAATCAATAAAATATGTTTAAGAAAAAGAAAACAGCCCCTGTGTGTGTTGACGTGGCCAGACCTGTGGGATGCAACAGCTTCACCCACCGGGTGGGGGTGGGATCAGGGTGTGTGCAGGTGGGAAGAGCGCCCTCTCAAAATACACGAGGCCGGAGGATGGATGGTTCATCGCTCCAACTTACTACAGAAATTTTGTATGCATTTGCGACTTGGGGAGAGAGGGGTTAGAATAAATTTGTAATTCAAGTTGGTTGTGTTCAAATTGCTGCTTTTTTTCTGTATTTGAAAAATCCCTGTTAATCTTAGCAAAACTGTCCTTCGTTTATTCTTTCATTTAAGACACTGTCACCCAGGTGCTCATTATGCGCCCTGCCTGTTCTGTGCCATGTGGGTCCCAGCGGTGACTGGGACAGCCTCACCCTCCCTCACAGGACTCACAGTCCAGTGGGGAGACAGACGCACATACAGACTCCTCCCCCCCAACCCCCCCAAGTGTTACCTGCCCTGTCTCTGGTTACTTGGGAATCAGGCTGAATCCAGATTCCTCCCTCCAGACGTACTCGGCGCTTTAGGGAGGAAAGAACAGAAACCCATGCACACTGGCTCACAAAAGCCTCAAAACGTGCCTGGGCCTCTGTCTCTCCCAGCTCCCGGCAGGCCCTGTCCATCCCATGTTGTTTTTCTTGTCCAGCGGAGAGGGCCACCCCAGGAGCAAATGGACTTCAGGAGGCCCCTGCTATCCCTGTATGAGCCACTGTGATGCTGAGTGGCTAGGCTGGGTCCCTCAGCCCCAAGGACAGAGAGGAGAAATCTACCCTCACATTAAACAAATGTTTACTGAGCACCTACCATGCCCCGTTCCAGCCGCTGAGAATTAATGGAGAACAAGACAAAGTCCCCGCTGTTGACACGTGGAATGGCAGGCTCGGCCTCTCATTGCATGGTTCTCACGAAGCTTGAAGAATAAATTCGCGGACTAAAAGATTTTAAGCAAAAATGTGGAAGTTCATGACGAGCACATACAAACTCCCCCTGGGGAGACTCCCCAAATGGAGAAAACCTGCTCCCTCTAAAATGGGGAGAACCTAGTCCTTTTCATCTCTTTGTCTACCAGTTTATAAATGCTGGGAGCTTCTTGGTCCGTTCATTCCACTTTCTAATTGGACCCTTCCTTATTTTATGTCCCCCGAGCTTTCCTAATTGGTCACGTTCCCCCTTTCCCTGCGTGGGCTCAGTTTCAAAGTTTCAAAGCTCAGCGGGCGCCCCCCTCTCCTTCTTCCTTATCTTGTAACATTCTTGTAAACAATCGGGCCTTGGGGCTGTCTCTGCCCATCACGTATGCATTCCTCTCCTATGGACCCCCTTCCCCTAACCTGCCTCTCCCGATTCTCAAATCCTTTCACCATTATGGGCTGACATCTGGTGCGGGGAAAGGGACAGTAAAGAAGTCAAGAACTAACCCAGTGTCAGAGTTCAGGAGTAATGGGGATGGCCAATTCAGATGAGGGGGTCTTGGAGGAAGCCACATTTGAGATGAGCCCAAAGGCAGCTGCCTGGGAGTCAGAAAGGGCTATTAGTATGGACGGAGGCTCTGAGGCAGGTATGGGATTGGCCTGTTCCTGGAACAGCAGGAGGTTGTTACCAGGATAGAGCAGGGGTTAGTGGACCAAGGCCCTGAGGCCAAATCCAGTGTCCACAGCCACGCTCATTCGTTTATATATTTTTCAATGGCAGAGTTGAGTATTTGCTCTAGATATCATATGGCCTGAAAGACAAAAATATTTACTATCTAGCCCTTTACATAAAGAGTTTACCGACCCCTGGAAAAGAGGAAGTAAGGGGAGAGGGGGGTGAGTGAGGGGGTCAGAGCACAAAAGCCAGCCCCCTTGGCACAACTGGAGGTCATGCCAGCTCTAGGTGCCCCATCAGATAGACTGTTGGGACTGCATTCACCTCAGCTCTCCCTGCCCAGTCCTGCCTCCTCCAGCCCCACCCACAGCTGCTGTCCCCGGAGGCTCCAAGGTACACCCACTGCACACAGGCCTCAGTCTCCATCTCCATTTCCAGGAACCAGTTATATAATCCACACATACACACAGTTTTTTAAAAAATATATTGTATTGATTTTTTTTTAACAGGAAGGGCAAGAGAGAGAGAGTTAGAAACATCGATGAGAGAGAAACATCGATCAGCTGCCTCCTGCACACCCCCCACTGGGGATGTGTCTGCAACCAAGGTACATGCCCTTGACCGGAATCGAACCTGGGACCCTTCAGTCTGCAGGCCGACCCTCCATCCACTGAGCCAAACCGGCCAGGGCCATATGTGCAATGTTTATATAATCCACAGTTTTCCCTCAATATGTATTTCCAACACTGCATAATTAGTGCATTATGTGACATATAATAAAGAGGTAATATGCAAATTGACCATCATGCCCTCACACAAGATGGCTGCCTCCATGTGGGCACAAGATGGCCGGCAGAGGGAGGGCAGCTGTGGGTGACCAGGCCTGCCGGGGAGGTCAGTTAGGGGCAACCAGGCCTACAGGGAAGGGCAGTTGGGGGTGACCAGGCCAGCAGGGGAGGGCAGTTGGGGGTGACCAAGCCAGCAGGGGAGGGAAATTGGGGGCAACCAGTCCTACAGGAGAGAATAGTTAGGGGCAACCAGGCTGTCAGGGGAGAGCAGTTGGGGGTGACCAGGCTGGCAGGGGAGGGCAGTTGGAGGTGACCAGGTCAGCAGGGGAGGGCAGTTGGGGGGGACCAGGCCAGGAGGGGAGCAGTTAGTTTTCGATCAAGCTGGCACGGAAGTGGTTAGGGGGTGATCAGGCAGGCAGTCAGGCAAGTGGTTGGGAGCCAGCAGCCTGGATTCTGAGAGGGATGTCCAGCTGCCAGTTTAGGCTTTATCCCACAGGGGGCCTAAACCAGCAGTCGGATATTCCCCGAGGGGTCCCAGATTGGAGAGGGTGCAGGTTTGGACTGAGAGACACCACCCCCCCACCCCAGTGCATGAATTTCATGCACCGGGCCTCTAGTAGTATATAATGGACTATAAAAATATATTTTATGTAGTATGTAACATCACATTGTACATTATATGTTGTATGTGTTTATATATATCATTAGAAGTTTCACTAAATCCCTTAATATGTGCAGTCTATTTCCTATTTTATTACATTTCGTTTCATAAAGAAAAACTACAGATAGACCTAGCCGGTTTGGATCAGTGAATAGAGCGTCGGCCTGTGGACTGAAGGGTTCCGGGTTCAATTCTGGTAAAGTACATATGCCCGGGTTGTGGGCTCGATGCCCAGTAGGAGGCGTGCAGGAGGCAGCCGATCAATGATTCCCTCTCATCATTGATGTTTCTATCTCTCTCTCCCTCTCCCTTCCTCTCTGAAATCAATAAAAATATATTAAAAACCAATACAGTGAAGTGTGTAAACTGCACTTTATGTGGCTCAGTGACTCCTTACAAAGGACTAAAACACGTGTAACTAGCACCCAGGTGGAGACGGAGGGCATTCCAGGGCCCAGAAGCTGCCGCCTGCTTTTTCCCAGACGGCACCCTTCCCACGTAAACCACTATTCTGAAATCTATCTGTAGATAACATTTGCCTGGTCCTGGACTTAGTATCAACAGACTCGTATGGAATGTGTTTTTGTTTTGTTTTGTTTGAATACTCACCCAAGGATATGTTTTGTTTCCAGGGATCAAGCCTGCAATCAAGGTATGTGCCCTTGTCTGGAATCGAATCCAGGACCCTTCAGTGTGCGGGCCAATTCTCTATCCACTGAGCCAAACTGGCTAGGGCTTTAAATTGATTTTCAGAGAGACAGGAAGGGGGAGAGAGAGAAAAGGGGGATGGAGGGAGAGAGAAACATCAATTGGTTGCTTCCTGTACTCACCCTGACTGGGGATTGCACCTGAAGCCTATGTATGTGCCCTGACTGGGAACTGAACCTGTATGGGACGACACTCCAATCAACTGAGCCAGGGATGGAATGATCTTTTTTATTTGCGTGGGGGGGGCGGGAGGGCATGGCTTCTTTTGCTCAGTATAATATCTGAGAGATCCATCTGTGTTCTGTGTAGCAATCAAGTATTCTTTTTCGTTGCTGTGTAGTATTCCACTGCTGACCACACACACTGTTTTACCGGCTGAATGATCTGCACGCAGGTGGTCCCCAGGCTTGGCTGTTATGAGCAAAGCTGCTAGGACCATCCTGGCAGAAGGCTGTGCTGGGCGTTGCATTTGTTGTTGTTTTTCCACTTTACCAAGCTCTTTCCTGTGCATTATCTATCTCACTGTCCTCTCAGCAGTCTTGTAAAATAGGTACAGTTACTTTCTCTGTTTTACAAAAACAGGAAACAGGTCAGGAGGAGACAGAAACCGGAAGGGTATACCTATTGCTATTGTATAGGAGGACAGGAAAGCAAAGGGAGGGGGAAAGAAAAGCAGCGGAATAGCAAATAGTGGATTGACCACCTTTGGTTTCACGCGATATACTTTGCCAGCATAGTGTTCAAATTGATTACAAAGGGGAAAAGCAGTCACTTTCTTTAAGAAATCATGGGGAGCCCTAACCGGTTTGGCTCAATGATAGAACGTCGGCCTGCGGACTGAAGGGTCCCAGGTTTGATTCCGGTCAAGGGCATGTACCTTGGTTGCGGGCACATCCCCAGTAGGAGGTGTGTAGGAGGCAGCTGTTAGATGTTTCTCTCTCATCAATGTTTCTAACTCTCAATCCCTCTCCCTTCCTCTCTGTTAAGAAAAAAAAAATCAATAAAATATATTTAAAAAAGATTAAAAAAAAAAATCATGGGGAGTGGTTTGCTGTGCATAGGAATCAGCACTTCTGCTTCGCCCTGCCAACATGGACAGGGTAGGCTACTTCATCATCACTGCAGTGATGACCTTACCTCGCTGCCCAGCCAGTCTCCACAGGCATTGTGGGTATCAGCGTGCGCTGCACTTGTTTCCCTGAGAATAGGCGTGGGATTGCCTAGTTATAGGACAGACAATAGGGCGTTATCCTAGGAGAAACTGCCGGTGCCTTTTAAAGTGAGTTCGATGACATTCTCCTCCTCCTCCTCCCTCCCTCCCCTCCCCTCCCAAGCACCAAGCATGCAAGTCCCGGTAGCTCCCTGTCCTGACAACGCTCCATATGGACAGTCAACTTATTTTCTTCTCTTTCTTTGGAATTTTGACCGTTCTGGTAAGTAGGCAGTGGTATCTCTCTTTCTCCGATGAACAATGATGTCGAGCATCTTTGTATATGCTTATTGGCTATTCTTATTGTTTTGTTTGGCAAAGATACTAATTATATCTGTTCAAGTCTCTTATCCATTGTATTAGTTTCCTGTGGCTGCTGTTGACAAATTACCCAAACCGTGGTGGCTAAGACAATACACATGTATTCACTTGCAGTTCCGGGCTGAAAACCAAGATGTGGCACTGTTGGCCTCCCTTCAGAGGTTCAGGGGGGGGGGATTTTCCTTGTCTCATACAGATTCTGATGGCTCCACACATTCCTGGGCTTGTGGCTGCATCGCTGTAATCTCTGTCTCCATCTTCACATACCTTCTCCTCTGTGTATCTGTGCCTTCTCTTCAGTCTCTTTTAAGGACACCTGAATAATGCAGGCTGATCTCATCATTAAAAATTTTGTTTAAAAAATTTACTTCAGACAGGAAGGAAAAAGAAGACAAAGAGAAATATCAATGATGAGAGAGAATCATTAACCGGCTGCCTCCGGCACGCCCCACACTGGGGATTGAGCCCACATGTCCTGACTGGGAATTGAACGGTGACCTCCTGATTCATAGATCGGTGCTCAACCACCGAGCAACACCAGCTGGACTCATCTTTTCTTTTTAACTGAGAGAGAGAAAAACACAAATTTGATTTATTCACTCATTAGCTGATTCTTGGATGTGCCCTGACCAGGGGTCAAACCCACAACCTTGGCATATGGGGACAACGGTCTAATCAACTGAGCTACCCAGCCAGGGCCTAGATGGCTCATCTTTAGTTCCTTAAATTGAAGACATCTGCAAAGACCCTCATGCCAAATTAGGCAACACGTGTTCCAGGGATTAGGGTGTGGAATTCTTTCTCCAGCGCCATCTTTCCAGCTGCTACAGTGATCAGCTCTCCCGCCTCCCTGCAGTGAGGACCCCGTGGGTGGCATTTAGGGCCCAGCTGGATGGAGAATCCAGGAAAAGCTCCCCATTTCAAAATCCTTAAGTTCATCACATCTGCAAAGTCCTTTTGCCGTGTCAATAAGATTGGCCAGTTTGGGGGTTGCAATGTGGACATATGTGGGGACCATCATTTAATGCACCACATCCACTTTCTTTTTTTTTTTTTTGAGTTTTCAGAGGGCCTTTATTAAATCTTTATTGTTCAGATTATTACAGTTGTTCCTCTTTTTCCCCACCATAGCTCCCCTCCACCCAGTTCCCATACCCCACCCTCTGCCCTTACCCCTCCCCTACTGACCTCATCCATAGGTGTACGATTTTTGTCCAGTCTCTTCCCGCACCCCCACATCCCTTTTCCCCCGAGAATTGTCAGTCCACTCCCTTTCTATGCCCCTGATTCTATTATATTCACCAGTTTATTCTGTTCATCAGATTTTTTTCCCTTTATTGATTAAGATACTACAGATGTGTTCTTATCCCCCCCAATGTCCCCTCATCCCCCCAATCCTGCCCTCACCCTCACCCCCTGTTGTCCACATCCATCGCTTATGCTTATATGCATGCATACAAGTCCTTTGGTTGATCTCTCCCCCTCACCCCCACCCTCCCTTACCTTCCCTCTGAGTTTTGAGTATCTGATCGATGCTTCTCTGTCTCTACATCTGTTTTTGCTCATCAGTTTATGGTGTTCCTTATAATCCACAAATGAGTGAGAGCATGTGATATTTATCTTTCTCTGACTGGCTTATTTCACTTAGCATAATGCTCTCCAGCTCCAACCATGCTGTTGCAAATGGTAGGAGTTCCTTCCTTTTTACAGCAGCATAGTATTCCATTGTGTAGACGTGCCAAAGTTTTTTAATCCATTCATCTGCTGATGGGCACTTAGGCTGTTTCCAAATCTTAGCTATTGTAAATTGTGCTGCTATGAACATAGGGGTGCATATATCCTTTCTGAAAAAATATGGAACGTTTCACAAATTTGTGTGTCATCCTTGCACAGGGGCCATGCTAATCTTCTCTGTATCATTCCAATTTTAGTATATGTGCGGCTGAAGCGAGCACCAGATTTTTTATTCACTTGATTTTTAGATTCACGTGTTGATAGATATGTATTTGTTGTTCATAATTTTTATCTTTACCTTTTTCTTCTTCTTTCTCTTCTTAAAGAATACCTTTCAGCATTTCATATAATACTGGTTTGGTGGTGATGAACTTCTTTAGCTTTTCCTTATCTGTGAAGCTCTTTATCTGACCTTCAATTCTGAATGATAGCTTTGCTGGGTAATCTTGGTTGTAGGTTCTTGCTATTCACCACTTTGAATATTTCTTGCTACTCCCTTCTGGCCTGTATAGTTTCTGCTGAGAAATCAGCTGACAGTAGTATGGGTACTCCCTTGTAGGTAACTAACTGTGTTTCTCTTGCTGCTTTTAAGATTCTCTCTTTGTCTTTTGCTCTTGGCATTTAATTATGATGTGTCTTGGTGTGGTCCTCTTTGGATTCCTTTTGTTTGGGGTTCTCTGCGCTTCTTGGACTTGTAAGTCTATTTCTTTTACCAGGTAGGGGAAGTTTTCTATCATTATTTCTTCAAATAGGTTTTCAATATCTTGCTCTCTCTCTTCTTCTGGCACCCCTATAATTCGGATGTTGGTATGCTTGAAGTTGTCCAAGAAACTCCTTACACTATCTTTATATTTTTGGATTCTTTTTTCTTTTTGCTTTTCTGGTTCGGTGTTTTTTGCTTCTTCGTATTTCAAATCTTTGACTTGATTCTTGCGATCCTCTAGTCTGCTGTTGGAACTCGGTATATTATTCTTTATTTCAGTCAGTGTATGCTTAATTTATAGTTGGTCCTTTTTCCATATCCTCAAGGGTCTCACTAAATTTATTGGTGGTTTCTAGAAAATTCTTAAAAAACCTTATAACCATGATTTTGAACTCTATATCCAGTAGTTTGCTTTCCTCCATTTCTGTCATTTGTGACCTGTTTCTTTGTCTCTGCATTTTTTATGCTTCCCTGTGTTGATAGAGTGGCTTTCTGTGCTAGGTGTCCTATTGGGCCCAGTGGCTCAGCCTCCCCAATTACCTGTGGACTCTCTTGGTGCACCCCTTTGTGGGCTTTGTGCACAGTCTTGTTGTAGTTAAGCCTTGATTGTAGTTGGTATCACTGGGAGGAATTGACCTCCAGGCCAATTGGCTGTGAGAATCAGCTGTGTCTATGGTGGGAGAACTTCTGTGCTGGCGACACCCATATGGGGCAAGACTTGCTTCAGTGGGGCTTTGGTGCTCACTGAGTCTGCCCCCTGAGTGTGTCCCTTATGGATCTGAGGAGTTATAATCTGGATGGTCCCACTCTGACCACTGGGTACACTGGCTCTAGCTGCTAATTTAGCCTCTGCCTGAGGCTACCCAGCAGGAGCTATGGAGAGATCTGCAGAATCTTCTTCCTTGTTTGGGGTTTGGAGGTGCCCAGATGAGGCCCAGCTGTGAAGCAGTGCAAGCTGCTGTGGGGCCTTGGGCCTTCTTTTGGAAGTTCTGGGTCTCTCTGACGCAGCTGCAGTTTGTTAGGTAATTTTAGATTGCAAAAGGGCCACGCCATTCATATGCAAAAGCCTCTGCACACAGCTTGGGTGGGGCAGG
The DNA here is from genome assembly GCF_014108235.1 of Myotis myotis. Taxonomy (NCBI): domain Eukaryota; kingdom Metazoa; phylum Chordata; class Mammalia; order Chiroptera; family Vespertilionidae; genus Myotis; species Myotis myotis. The sequence goes on from NW_023416340.1 coordinate 2,384,118, forward strand.
GTCTCCGGGAATCAACAGGGCGGAGCAAACAGCTATGTCTGATTCTTAGTCATACCCTAAGAGGCCTCGGGTCTCAGTGTCCCGCAGTAATCGCTGCAAGCACCTCTGAGAGAAAGCTGCCCTCGAGTTTCGCCCAATGCCAGACAATCCAGTTTCTCCCCGTATGAGTCTGGGTCCCCAGAGACTTGCCCAGAACTGGAGTTCAGAGCAGTCGGGATCTGTGTCTCCCTCCTGATTGAAAAAGACAGCCGCGTCCTCAGTTGCCAGCCCTCTCTGCGTGCGCCTCCGTACCTCTGCACTTCCGCACCTCCTCTGAGTCTCAGTGTGCTTTTCTCTTTCCTTCTAGTTGTAGAATTTCCACTCAGCCAGCCTTCCTGTGGTTCTGGATGATGTCCATTTTGTCTTTTAGTTGTAGTTTTGCAGTGGTTGTGCGAGGCAGCAATTTCAGGTGTTTCCCTATGCCGCCATCTCGGGTTCTCTCACATCCACTTTTTTAGGCTTTCAGTCTTTCTCCCAGCAACTTGCAGGTGGTCTTCGCAGGATCTGTGAGCCGCCCCTTTGTTTGAGATGGGGCTACTCCCTGGCACCCCTTGTTTGAGATGGGGCTACTCCCTGGCACCCCTTGTTTGAGATGGGCATGCTTCCTGGCAAGCTGCTCTCTGGAGGTGTGGGGTGTGAAGACTGGCATGGGGGGTGTGGGCTGCGCTTCCCTGAGGATCCCTCGTGGGCTCGGCGTGTTCTCAGCTGTGGGTGGACATTAGAATTCCTGTGTGTAACGCCTGCTGTACTCGTCCTTAAAGCGCGTTTGTGGTGTCTTCTGTCCTACAAACGTTTTTCCGTTTTAATAAACCTCATCTCCTCCCTTACGGCTCTTCCTCTTCCTCCCTTGTTTGGGAAGAGCTTCTTCACCCCAAGTTACAAGCACCCCAACCCCAAGAGTGCAGGGCGATTGTGACCCCATTTTGCAGAGGAGAGGAGTGAGGCTCAGGGGAAATGAATCTCGTCCATTTCACATTTCCTGCGTTCCAGGCACTGTGTGAAGGATTATTTTTTTTTTTTTAAATATATTTTATTGATTTTTTACAGAGAGAAAGGGAGAGAGATAGAGAGTTAGAAACATCGATGAGAGAGAAACATCGATCAGCTGCCTCCTGCACATCTCCCACTGGGGATATGCCCGCAACCCAGGTACATGCCCTTGACCGGAATCGAACCTGGGACCCTTCAGTCCGCAGGCCGACGCTCTATCCACTGAGCCAAACCGGTTTTGGCGAAGGATTATTTTTTAATTTAACAAGAAAATGATTTATTTGTGACACAGCCCAGTTCCCCCCACTTCAATACAGCAGAGGAGTAGAAAAGAGTTACAGTCCAAGGAGGAGCTCCAAGCCTCCCAAGGCAGCAAGCCGGGCTCCCCCGAGACCCACGCCCAGAGCCAGACTGGACTTGCACAGCAGGCAAGCCCAGCATGAAGTCAGACCCAGGCCTCAGCACGATGTGTCCTCCCACCAGGCCCCTGTGAAGCCTGGTGCTCCATAGGAAGGTTACAATGACTCCCCTATTGGAATCCAATGAGCACCGACAGCTCTTCCCATTTCTCCTCGCCATGGATGTGGGTGGTTTTGAAATGACTTTGTCGCAGACAGCTCCGTATTTGTTTCCCTGTAGGTGGGAGCCAGCCAGGTGGAGTTGCCGGCGGTCAACCACAGTGGCTCTGACTAGCTGGTAGGCGACCTGGTTTGGTCTCAGAGGAAAGTCCAGAGTCTGCATAGGCCGGGGGCCTGTGAGAGGCCTTCCACGTTGGCCAAGGGCCTCACCAGCCTCACCATGGGCCCCCATCGTGCTGTTCTCCCTGGGGTGCCCACCCACCTCAGCTGAGCACTGGTGCGACTCCAGCCTGTACCGCATGGGATGCCCGGGGACCCGTGGCTTCCTCTGCTGCTTGCCAGGGGCTTCGTCTAGTCCAGTGATGGCGAACCTATGACACGCGTGTCAGAGGTGACACGCGAACTCATTTTTTTGGTTGATTTTTCTTTGTTAAATAGCATTTAAATATATAAAATAAATATCAAAAATATACATCTTTGTTTTACTATGGTTGCAAATATCAAAAAATTTCTATATGTGACACGGCACCAGAGTTAAGTTAGGGTTTTTCAAAATGCTGACACACCGAGCTCAAAAGGTTCGCCATCACTGGGCTAGTCTCTAGCACAAGCGTGTCAAACTCAAAGGCTAGCACGGGCCAAATAAACAAGGTGTAAGTATATGTGGGCTCCCAAAATAAAAGCTTCAATTTTCATAGAAACATAGGTTTATTTTGACAGCCATGCTGAATACAAAGGGCTGAAATGAATGAGTCATCGTTAACATAAAATAATAGAACGTTTCAATAAAAATTAATATTTTTTCTTGAACATTAACTTACCAGACACTGAATAACTGCACAAATTAATAAGTGTAATGTAAATAAACCTATTTTTCTTGTTCTCCAAAAGCGAAATATTTCCTGTTGCGCACACCAAACAAGTCAGTCCAAGACTAATGACGAGGCAATCAGCTGCTGACATATTCGCTGCTAGTATTAGTGAGAGAAATGGTGCGCCTGCACATAAGGGAAATGAATGCAACACGATGATAGTAATCAGTCATTAGTGAACGTTGTAGTTTATTATTAATAATTATGTATAACAGGATGTTATAAAAATTAAGTTACGAAATTTTTATTAAAACATTTCTTACATACTGTTATATTGGCTGGGACCCAAAAATGTTCATTGTGGGCCACATGCGGCCCGCGGGCCATGAGTTTGACATGCTGGTCTAGCCGCTCCTGAGTCAGGGACAAGGCAGGGGCTCCAGCCAGGGCCAGTGGAGTGTGCCCTACCTTTTCCCTGTGGACTCTGCTCTGTAGAAGCACCAGTCCCCAAAGAGGAAGAATTCTAAAGATGCTGAGGAGGACCATCTTGAAAGGCTTGGTGTTGAGCAACATGTTCCAGCCCAAGCCCTTTCCTGTTCTGTCCCTCTCCCGTCACAGAGCTAATTGCATCCTGGCCCCACAACCACAAAGGAGAGGGCAAGAGCAAATGAAAGGCAGGCCCGCCCTATGCTGCTTCTTCTGGGAGGGTCTTCTGGACCAAATGAGGTCTCCTAACTTGGGCTCTTTGCATCAAAACAAATAGAAACAGCAGCTGGGACAAGGCAGCCTGCAGCTCCTGCTCTCAGGGCCTGATAACAAGGTAGCACTTATTCTTATTCGGAGTCTACGGTAATTGAAGAGGAGATGTTCATTCCAGGACCCGCTCCCTTTCCTTATCCACTAGGATGAAAAAGAAAGCAGCCTGTGTGGAGGGTTTTACATAAGTTATATCGTTGAATCCTTTAATCTCCTTGTGTTGGGTCCACAAACCACCCCAGGCTCCACGATTGGCTAGAACAGTGGTTCTCAACCTTCTGGCCCTTTAAATACAGTTCCTCATGTTGTGACCCAACCATAAAATTATTTTCGTTGCTACTTCATAATTGTAATGTTGCTACTGTTATGAATCGTCATGTCAATATCTGATATGCGGGATGGTCTTAGGCGACCCCTGTGAAAGGGTCGTTCGACGCCCAAAGAGGTCGCGACCCACAGGTTGACAACTGCTGGGCTAGAAGGACTCACGGATTCAGAAAAGCTGATATACAGATGGTTACAGTTTATACAGGGAAAGGATGCAGATTAAAATCAACAAACAGGAAAGGCACCTGGAGTGAGTCCAGTAGAGCCTGGGTGCAGTGGGAACAGCATGTGCGAAGGCCCAGAGGTGAGAGTGAGAAGGGCTTGTGCAAAAGAAAAGTTTTAATGTCCCAGCCCTAGAGCTTAGGGTGCACAGAACCCAAGTTGGTGTTCAGCCAGTGTGTCTCAGTGGCTGAGCGTTGACCCAGGAACCAAGAGGTCGCTGGTTCGATTCCCATGGTGACCAGATCACCCAAGGCCTGGGGCCACACTGGTAGCTGTGTTTCCTGCCCTAAATGTTCGTGTATAGAGAACAAAGTTATATGTGTTGGTGGATGTATCCATATGTACAAAGCGGCAATCATCTGATAAGTGTTCTGTATCCGTCTCTTAGACGATCAGTAAGGGGCCTCTGAGGAGAGGGCACCTGCCCAGCTTCAGCTTAAGGGGCGGTTCCTTAAGGGAGGGCGGGCACAGCAGGTGCAAAGACCTGGCTGCACCAGGACGTGGCGGGAGAGGCAGGGCTGAGCAGGAGGGGGCGGGTAGCTGGGAGGGGGGTTTGTGCAGGACCTCGAGGGGCGGGCTCAGAGACCCCTGTGCCCTGCAGGATGGCGGCGTGGGCGGGCGCAGGGAGGATGGAGGGATCCAGGGACGGTCAAGGCCCCTGGGAGTGGACACAGCAGGGCTGATCCCACCCTCAGGCGCCAGGGCGCCAGGAGCAGGTTTCAGATGCGCAGGTGCACAGCGCTGAGGGCCAGCCTAGGAGCGGGCGGGGGACAAGCTCACCTGCCCTTCCCCCATCCCTTCCTCCTTCCCGGGCACTGCCCACCCCAATACTGAGGGCGGGCGTCAGTGATGACATGCCCAGCGCTCAGCCTCGGGGAGCACCGAAAGGCGGGCAGAGTGCAGAGGGGGGCTGGGGGCAGAGAGAATCGCCGCAGTTCCGCGTCCCCAGTTTTCCAAGGGAGCGTGAAAGCAGAACCCCAACACCACCCGCTCACCTCAGCCCTCCGGGGCGGCAGCCCAACCTGACCCGTCACCATTGCGCTGAGTGTTGATGCCCAGCCTCCGCCCTCGGCCTCGCATCAGCGCGGCGGAATGCGGCGCCTGAGCTGGCGGGACCTGCGTCTCCTCCCGCTGGAGGGGTTTGCTTTGGACCGAGGGGCTGTGCTTCTCCGAAGGAGATGGCGCCTGCTTCTTCCCACGTCTATAGGTCTGCTCCTTTGAAACCGGATCAGCCTGGGTGGTACTGGCAGGGACCGGGCCATGGGTGGGTCTGCCTGGGGCAGCCGGCGCTGTGTGGGTGCTTGAATCCTTGCGGGAAAAATGTCACCATACGAGTCCAAGGTGGTTTTGAAAGTACGTTTATTTTGTGTATGTACATGTTTAAATGTGTTTTCATTGATTTCAGAGAGAGGAAAGGCAAGGGAGAGAAACACTGATTAGCTGCTTCCTGCACGCCTCCTACTGGGGATCAACCCCAAACAGGGCATGAGCCCTGACCAGGAATCCAACCTCCGGAACCACTGGTCTGGTGCACTGGGCAGGCCGCCAGCTGAGCCACAGGGGCCAGAGGGAGAGTGTGTGTATGAAAGCTGGGGACAGTGAGGCAAGAAGGCTTAGCATAGAAGAAGCAAGGGGACACTCAGGCGGGGCTGCTCTGGTCTGTGAAAATGTTCTGTAGGAAAGACATGAGCCTGGGCGGGGCTGCTTGAGGAAAACGGGCCTTTTTCCTTTTTAAAAAACAAATATTTTTATTGATGTCAGAGAGGAAGGGAGAGGGAGAGAGCACCCAGGGGAGCGCCCATAGATGTTTCTGTTCATAGAAACATCAATGATGAGAGAGAAGCATGGATCTGCTGCCTCCTGCACACCCCACACTGAGGATTGAGACCACAACCCAGGCAGGTGCCCTCCTGGTTCATAGATCCACGCTCAACCACTGAGCCCGCCGGCAGGGCAGGAAAAGGGGGCCTGGAGACAGGTTCAGGGGTCAGCCTGGGTGCACCTGCCCCTGACCATTGCGCCCCTCCTTGCAAATCTCCTGAGGTCCCTTAGAATTTGGATGAATGCCTGTGCGGGAAGAAGTGGGAGGGGAAAGATGGACATGACTAGCCTATTACTAGTACAACTTACTTTTCATCCGAGTTTATAGAGAAGAGAAAACCAGACATTCAAGTCACCACCAGCCCAGGGCGGCCCAGCTCCCCTGACCTTGTGAGCGCCTCTGTGCGACCTGTGAAGGGGCTGCAGGTGCCACTGCTGCATGGGGACCCTCATGAGATCCCCACCTGGTCATGACTTCCAACCAGGAGATGAGCCTTTTTCTTTGCCCCCATGCCTCCCCTGCATATGTTCTGTGGTACACACACCCAGGGGACTGCCCATCACACACAGGGATTGGGGCAGGGGCAGGGGAGGGAGAGGGGCTTAGCAGAGGCCAAATGCAGAGAGGCCTGATGACTTTCAGATGAGTCACTGTGGGACCTGTGGGAAGGGACCAGAAGAGCCCCAGCCTCCCTCTTTGGGTGAGAACTTCTTGTGCACACTTACTCCTCCCCCTCACCTGGGGTCAGATAGACTGGGCCCAGGGAGGGCAGGACTCTGGCAGGAAGTTAGGACACAGCTAAGTTAATGGCACAGACCCCTGTCCAGTAGCAGACAGTCCCCTCCATGGAGGGCAGAGCTTCCAGGAAGGAGGGACAGAATGAAGGAGGGAGGAAGGAAGGAGAGAAGGATAGAGGGAGGAAGGGTCCCTGTGGCTCCGGAGCACAGGAGGAGCAGAAGGGGAAGCGGCCAGGCCCTACCTGGGGTCCGCTGGGTGTATGTCCCACAGTCTTCAGCCTCTGACTTGTTGCAGTCCTTGGGGATGACGACTATCCCTGAGGTCTGGCAGCACCTCTGTGTGGGGCGGTGGAAGGGGTACACGTCTCTGCAGCAGCTCCACGTGGAGTCCTCGGGGTGCAGGGCCACGCTGCCACAGAGCCGCCACTTCTCCTTTCTCACCACGTCCACCTCGCCTGGGGCCGGACAGCTCAGCATAAGGCCTGGCGGGTGCTGGGTGGGGGCCTGCCCTCCCCCTGGGCCTTATCTCTCCCGCATCCATTCATCTCCCCCCGCACCCAGGTCCCATGTCCAGTGGCCTCTGTCCAGCCCACGGGTGGGTCCTCACTGAGCTCTCACACCCCCATGGGCTCCTGACCTGACCTGTGAGCGGGGCTACCACCGCCCACCTTGGGTGCCACCCGGGTCACAGCCAGTGGCCCTTGGAAGTGATGCTCAGCCTCACTCAGGCCAGTGAGATGCCCTGTCTCCCCATGAGACTGGCCAAGTGACTAAGTGGATGCTGGGCCTGGGCACTGGAGGGAGAGCAGATTGGGCAGGGCAGGCAGGAGGTCAGCATCTTAAAAAAAAGAAAATCTGTCTTTTCCCCCATTTATTTATTTACTTATTTATTTATTTATTTATTTTACTTTATTTTAGAGAGAGGAGGGTGAGAGAGAGAAACATCAATGTGAGAGAGAAACAGGGAAACATTGATGGGCTTCCTGCTGCAGGTGCCCCAACCAGTGGCCATGATGAGGTCAGCATCTACAGGCAGCAAAGCCAGGGAAGCAGTGGGAGGGAGGGGGGGTGATGGGAGCAGGGCGGGGAGCTTCAAGGGCTCAGAGACCCTGGTCTCTGCCCTCCATCCTGCCTCACACTGTCAGGAGCTGGATCACCTCCTCCTCACTCACTCCCACATTCCTTCCATCCCTCACCCCCTCACTGCACTTCCCTGGTCCTTGGGCTGCTGCCAGGGCTGAAACTCATGGCACCTCATGTTAGGAGTTTGCTTAGAAAAGTGGAAGACAGAGGACTCCTCAGCCAAGTCAGGGTTCAAGCCCATCCTTCCCTTCACCTGCTGTGTGGCCTCAGGCATGAAGTTCACCTCTCTGAGTCCCACTTTTTCCATTTCTAAAGGGTCTCTTCTGCTTCGTGGGGGTGTCACACGGACTGCGGGTGACAAGTGGGGCTGATTGAAGGGAGTTTTAATAGAAGAGCTCACCGCCAGGCCTGTGGTGGGAGGAGGCCCTTGACTTTGGCACTTGACTCAGCAGATCATTCCCTTCTCCTGAGTCCCCATTTCTGCTCCCTCCTCAGGGGCTCTCCCTCCACCCTGCCCTGCACCACATTCAGCACAAGGAGAGGCCATGGGGATGGGGGGATGCTCACAGGGGCTGGCCCCCAGGGCCCGGTGGGAGGTGAGTCAGAACTCCTCCCTGAGGCTGGCATTTCTGCTGAGCAGGAGCACAGGGGGAAGTTGTACCCTCACTGCTGCCAGGCACCTGGAGGGTCAGGCTTCCCTCCCCCACACCCATGCTCACCTTGGGAGGTTTGGCATCCTCCAGGCACCAATGGGAACAGCAGGAAGAAGAGGACTGCAGGGGAGAGAGGTGTGAGGGTTGGGGTCCCAGCTGGAGGAGGTGGGTGGGGGGAGGCCCTTACCCTGGTACCTTGGGTGATGGGAGGCCCGCACCTGAGAAGATAAGGAGTCCCGACTCCCTCCCGCTGGGTCCTGGCCTGAATCTGGCTGCTCCTGGTGGATGCATGTTGTGGAGGCCACAGCATTTGGGGGAAAGACAGTTTTTATATCCTATTTTATGCTAATGAGGTGATTTCGATTGGTGCTTAAATCCAGAAAGAGGTGGGGAGATGTTGAAGCTCCTGACTCTTGGGGAGGTCGGGCTCTGGAGATATAGGTTAATGATGGGGGGTGGGGGGGGAGACACTGAGCCCAGACCTGAGGAACTGAGTCACTCCCTGGTTGTCTGGTGCCTTGGGTGGCACTGGACCACAGCGCCTGAGCAGGCCGGCAGGGCCCACTCCCCAAAAAAGTTTGCTTTGGACCCCGGAGTTGTGCTTCTCGGAAAGATCGCCCCTGTTCCTTTCTGCTTCTGTAAAGCCTGCTCATTTAAAACTGAATCAGCCAGCAGTGGTACCGGGCAGGGACCCAGCTCTGGGCGAGTCTGCCTAAGGCAGCAGGCAATGTGTGGGTTCTTGACTTCTTGTAGGAAAAACGTCACCATAGGAGTCCAACCCAAGGACCCACTGGTCTGGTGCACTCTCCCCCGTCCCCTACCCCCCCATCCCCCCGGGGGCTCAACCAAGGGAGCCACAGGGGGGAATGGGAGACTATGTGTATGAAAGCTGGGGACAGTGAGGCAGGAAGGCTTAGCATAGAAGAAGCAAGGGGACACCCAGGCGGGGCTGCTCTGGTCTCTACAAATGTTATGTAGGAAAGAAATGTGCCTGGGTGGGGCTGCTTGAGCTCCCTGGGATATGAGGAAAGGGGGCCCTTTTCCTTTTTAAAAAACAAATATATAATTTTTTTATTTTTTAAAATGTATTTTATTGATTTTTTACAGAGAGGAAGGGAGAGAGATAGAGAGTTAGAAACATCCATCAGCTGCGTCCTGCACACCTCCTACTGGGGATATGCCCTCAACCAAGGTACATGCCCTTGGAATCAAACTGCGGACCCTTGAGTCCACAGGCCAACGCTCTATCCACTGAGCCAAACCGATTACTGCATAAAAAACAAATATTTTTATTGATTTCAGAGAGGTAGGAAGAGGGAGAGGGCACCCAGGGGACTGCCCATAGATGTTTCTGTTCATAGAAACATCAATGATAAGAGAGAATCGTGGATCTGCTGCCTCCTGCATGCCCCACACTGGGGATTGAGACCACAACCCAGGCAGGTGCCCTCCTGGTTCATAGGTCCACGCTCAACCACTGAGCCCCGCCCAGCAGGGCAGGAAAAGGGGACACCAGGAGGGGCCAGGCTTCCCTGCCCCCACACCCATGCTCACCTTGGGAGGTTTGGCGTCCTCCATGCACCAATGGGAACAGCGGGAAGAAGAGGGCTGCAGGGGAGAGAGGTGTGAGGGTTGGGGTCCCAGCTGGAGGAGGTGGGTGGTGGGAGGCCCTTACCCTGGTACCTTGGGTGATGGGAGGCCCGCACCTGAGAAGATAAGGAGTCTGGACTCCCTCCCGCTGGGTCCTGGCCTGCATCTGGCTGCTCCTGGTTGATGCATGTTGTGGAAGCCACAGCATCTGGAGAAAAGACAGTTTTTATATCCTATTTTGTGCTAATGAGGTGATTTGGATTGGTGCTTAATCCCAGACAGAGGTGGCGAGATATTGAATTTCCTGATCTTTGGGGAGGTGGGGCTCTGGAGACATAGGTAAATGACCTGAGGGACTGAGGACATACCTGACAAATAGAGTCACTCTCTGGCTGTCTGGTGCATTTGTGAGGCTGCGGACTAGGGAGCCTGAGCAGGAGGGCGGGGCGCACTCCCCAGAAAAGTTTGTTGTGGACCCTGGAGTTGTGTTTCTCCAAAAGATCACTCCTGTTATTTTCAGCTTCTGTAAAGCCTGCTCATTTCAAACTGAATCAGCCAGCAGAGGTACCGGGCAGGGACCCAGCCCTGGGCGAGTCTGCCTAAGGCAGCAGGCAATGTGTGGGTTCTTGACTTCTTGTAGGAAAAATGTCACCATAGGAGTCCAACCCAAGGACCCACTGGTCTGGTGCACTCGCACCCCCACCCCCACCCCCAGCTGAGCCACAGGGGCCAGGGAGAGAGTGTGTGTATGAAAGCTGGGGACAGTGAGGCAGGAAGGCTTAGCATAGAAGAAGCAAGGGGACACCCAGGCAGGGCTGCTCTGGTCTCTGAAAATGTTCTGTAGGAAAGTAATGAGCCTGGGCAGGGCTGCTTGAGCTCCCTGGGAAATGAGGAAAAGGGGGCCTTTTTCCTTTTTTAAAAACAAATATTTTTATTGATGTAAGAGAGGAAGGGAGAGGGAGAGAGCACCCAGGGGACTGCCCATAGATGTTTCTGTTCATAGAAACATCAATGATGAGAGGGAAACACGGAGCTCCTGCCTTCTGCACCCCCCACACGGGAATGAGACCTCAACCCAGGCAGGTGCCCTCCTGGTTCATAGGTCCATGCTCAACCACTGAGCCCACCGGCAGGGCAGGAAAAGGGGGCCTGGAGACAGGTTCAGGGGGTCAGCTTGGGTGCACCTGTCCTTGTCCATTGCGCCCCTCCTTGCAAATCTCCTGAGGTCCCTTAGAATTTGGATGAATGCCTGTGCGGGAAGAAGAGGGGAGGGGAAAGATGCACATGACTAGCCTATTACCAGTAGGACTTACTTTTCAGCCGAGTTTATAGAGAAGAGAAAACCAGACATTCAGCTCACCACCAGCCCAGGGCGGCCCAGCACCCCTGACCTTGTGAGCGCCTCTGTGCGACCTGTGAAGGGGCTGCAGGTGCCACTGCTGCATGGGGACCCTCATGAGATCCCCACCTGGTCATGACTTCCAACCAGGAGAGGAGCCTCTTTCCTTTGCCCCATGCCTCCCCTGCATATGTTCTGTGGTACACACACCCAGGGGGCTGCCCATCACACACAGGGATTGGGGGCAGGGGCTGGGGAGGGGGAGGGGCTTAGAAGAGGCCCAATGGAGGGAGGCCTGATGATTTACAGATGAGTCACTGTGGGAGCTGTGGGAAGGGACCAGAAGAGCCCCAGCCTCCCTCTTTGGGTGAGAACTTCTTGTGCACACTTACTCCTCCCCCTCACCTGGGGTCAGATAGACTGGGCCCAGGGAGGGCAGGACTCTGGCAGGAAGTTAGGACACAGCTAAGTTAATGGCACAGACCCCTGTCCAGTAGCGGACGGTCCCGTCCATGGAGGGCAGAGCTTCCAGGAGGAGGGAAGGAAGGAGGAGTCCCTGTGGCTCCGGAGCACAGGAGGAGCAGAAGGGGAAGCGGCCAGGCCCTACCTGGGGTCCGCTGGGTGTATGTCCCACAGTCTTCAGCCTCTGACTTGTTGCAGTCCTTGGGGATGACGAATATCCCCGAGGTCTGGCAGCACCTCTGTGTGGGGCGGTGGAAGGGGTACAGGTCTCTGCAGCAGCTCCACGTGGAGTCCTTGGGGTGCAGGGCCACGCTGCCACAGAGCCGCCACTTCTCCTTTCTCACCACCTGCACCTCGCCTGGGGCCGGACAGCTCAGCATAAGGCCTGGCGGGTCCTGGGTGGGGGCCTGCCCTCCTCCTGGGCCTTATCTCTCCCGCATCCATTCATCTTCCCCCAGCACCCAGGTCCCATGTCCAGTGGCCTCTGTCCAGCCCACGGGTGGGGCCTGCACTGAGCTCTCACACCCCCATGGGCTCCTGACCTGACCTTGTGAGCAGGGCTACCACCGCCCACCTTGGGTACCATGCGGGTCACAGGCTGTGGCCCTTGGAAATGATGCTCAGCCTCACTCAGGCCAGTGAGATGCCCTGTCTCCCCATGAGACTGGCCAAGTGACTAAGTGGATGCTGGGCCTGGGCACTGGAGGG